>NC_086379.1:71083726-71452759 GCF_036588685.1 Mytilus trossulus
ATCATATTCAATGATCGAAATTCATTTGGATTAAAATTGAATCAGAATATTTCTTTGAAATAATTATAGAAACACATAAATATTTGAATGCCTTTTAAGCAAAAAATATTTTTTTAAAGAAATTTTCATAATTTCATAATATTAATATTCTCCTAAAGTTTACTATGAACCATACTTCTTCTGATTTGACACGGGAAGGAGAATATATTTATTTGTACATTTATGAAAACTTCTGTATATCACAAAATTTAAACTCTGGCAATACATGTATACACACTGACAGGATGTTGAATGTCACCTGGTTGCTTTTGGTTTGCACGTCTTCCTGACAATATATTATGATATAACATTTAACCAAAGTTAGATTTCACCTGTTCGGCCAAGGAATGTAAAGGTATAGAATATTTATCTATTATAATTGGACATCGTTTTTTTTTCGAATATAGTTCCCTTTAATTATAGTGTATTTTTTCTTAATTTTTTTTCTTTGCCTTTTTCATTCATTTGTTAGTTTTTATGGGGTGGAAATGAAAGAAGAGAGGTGAAATAACTTTTTGTTGAAGGTATTTTAACTGATTTTAATATGGAAAGAGTGATTAGGTCAAGTGCAAAAAGGTAATATTTACAGTTTTCGGAACATCTCTTGACTTGTCCATAGGGGTATGGATGTGTATTGGCTAAATTTGTAAGTTGTGTGAAAGCAATCTTTCTGAATTTTGGATATATTTTTGGACTAGTACTATACATTACACACACAAAAAATTGGACAAAAAGATTCGGTGCAATTTTTTTAATAAGACAAAAAGTTATAAAGAACTAATAGAGGAATTAATTGTGGTCTGTGGCCATCAGTCCTATTCAGGACCGATAACTCTGTCGATAGATATTATAGGGTATACAATATTGTTAAAACCAGATCAATCGTATTATACTGCTGGAATGTATACAATAACTCTTTTTTTTTGCACAATTTAAACTTCATATCGATTCATTGCCTAGATTTAGCTTTAAATATTGAATTAAAAAATAAATAACAATAAAATCATATTCAATGATCGAAATTCATTTGGATTAAAATTGAATCAGAATATTTCTTTGAAATAATTATAGAAACACATAAATATTTGAATGCCTTTTAAGCAAAAAATATTTTTTTAAAGAAATTTTCATAATTTCATAATATTAATATTCTCCTAAAGTTTACTATGAACCATACTTCTTCTGATTTGACACGGGAAGGAGAATATATTTATTTGTACATTTATGAAAACTTCTGTATATCACAAAATTTAAACTCTGGCAATACATGTATACACACTGACAGGATGTTGAATGTCACCTGGTTGCTTTTGGTTTGCACGTCTTCCTGACAATATATTATGATATAACATTTAACCAAAGTTAGATTTCACCTGTTCGGCCAAGGAATGTAAAGGTATAGAATATTTATCTATTATAATTGGACATCGTTTTTTTTCGAATATAGTTCCCTTTAATTATAGTGTATTTTTTCTTAATTTTTTTTCTTTGCCTTTTTCATTCATTTGTTAGTTTTTATGGGGTGGAAATGAAAGAAGAGAGGTGAAATAACTTTTTGTTGAAGGTATTTTAACTGATTTTAATATGGAAAGAGTGATTAGGTCAAGTGCAAAAAGGTAATATTTACAGTTTTCGGAACATCTCTTGACTTGTCCATAGGGGTATGGATGTGTATTGGCTAAATTTGTAAGTTGTGTGAAAGCAATCTTTCTGAATTTTGGATATATTTTTGGACTAGTACTATACATTACACACACAAAAAATTGGACAAAAAGATTCGGTGCAATTTTTTTAATAAGACAAAAAGTTATAAAGAACTAATAGAGGAATTAATTGTGGTCTGTGGCCATCAGTCCTATTCAGGACCGATAACTCTGTCGATAGATATTATAGGGTATACAATATTGTTAAAACCAGATCAATCGTATTATACTGCTGGAATGTATACAATAACTCTTTTTTTTTGCACAATTTAAACTTCATATCGATTCATTGCCTAGATTTAGCTTTAAATATTGAATTAAAAAATAAATAACAATAAAATCATATTCAATGATCGAAATTCATTTGGATTAAAATTGAATCAGAATATTTCTTTGAAATAATTATAGAAACACATAAATATTTGAATGCCTTTTAAGCAAAAAATATTTTTTTAAAGAAATTTTCATAATTTCATAATATTAATATTCTCCTAAAGTTTACTATGAACCATACTTCTTCTGATTTGACACGGGAAGGAGAATATATTTATTTGTACATTTATGAAAACTTCTGTATATCACAAAATTTAAACTCTGGCAATACATGTATACACACTGACAGGATGTTGAATGTCACCTGGTTGCTTTTGGTTTGCACGTCTTCCTGACAATATATTATGATATAACATTTAACCAAAGTTAGATTTCACCTGTTCGGCCAAGGAATGTAAAGGTATAGAATATTTATCTATTATAATTGGACATCGTTTTTTTTCGAATATAGTTCCCTTTAATTATAGTGTATTTTTTCTTAATTTTTTTTCTTTGCCTTTTTCATTCATTTGTTAGTTTTTATGGGGTGGAAATGAAAGAAGAGAGGTGAAATAACTTTTTGTTGAAGGTATTTTAACTGATTTTAATATGGAAAGAGTGATTAGGTCAAGTGCAAAAAGGTAATATTTACAGTTTTCGGAACATCTCTTGACTTGTCCATAGGGGTATGGATGTGTATTGGCTAAATTTGTAAGTTGTGTGAAAGCAATCTTTCTGAATTTTGGATATATTTTTGGACTAGTACTATACATTACACACACAAAAAATTGGACAAAAAGATTCGGTGCAATTTTTTTAATAAGACAAAAAGTTATAAAGAACTAATAGAGGAATTAATTGTGGTCTGTGGCCATCAGTCCTATTCAGGACCGATAACTCTGTCGATAGATATTATAGGGTATACAATATTGTTAAAACCAGATCAATCGTATTATACTGCTGGAATGTATACAATAACTCTTTTTTTTTGCACAATTTAAACTTCATATCGATTCATTGCCTAGATTTAGCTTTAAATATTGAATTAAAAAATAAATAACAATAAAATCATATTCAATGATCGAAATTCATTTGGATTAAAATTGAATCAGAATATTTCTTTGAAATAATTATAGAAACACATAAATATTTGAATGCCTTTTAAGCAAAAAATATTTTTTTAAAGAAATTTTCATAATTTCATAATATTAATATTCTCCTAAAGTTTACTATGAACCATACTTCTTCTGATTTGACACGGGAAGGAGAATATATTTATTTGTACATTTATGAAAACTTCTGTATATCACAAAATTTAAACTCTGGCAATACATGTATACACACTGACAGGATGTTGAATGTCACCTGGTTGCTTTTGGTTTGCACGTCTTCCTGACAATATATTATGATATAACATTTAACCAAAGTTAGATTTCACCTGTTCGGCCAAGGAATGTAAAGGTATAGAATATTTATCTATTATAATTGGACATCGTTTTTTTTCGAATATAGTTCCCTTTAATTATAGTGTATTTTTTCTTAATTTTTTTTCTTTGCCTTTTTCATTCATTTGTTAGTTTTTATGGGGTGGAAATGAAAGAAGAGAGGTGAAATAACTTTTTGTTGAAGGTATTTTAACTGATTTTAATATGGAAAGAGTGATTAGGTCAAGTGCAAAAAGGTAATATTTACAGTTTTCGGAACATCTCTTGACTTGTCCATAGGGGTATGGATGTGTATTGGCTAAATTTGTAAGTTGTGTGAAAGCAATCTTTCTGAATTTTGGATATATTTTTGGACTAGTACTATACATTACACACACAAAAAATTGGACAAAAAGATTCGGTGCAATTTTTTTAATAAGACAAAAAGTTATAAAGAACTAATAGAGGAATTAATTGTGGTCTGTGGCCATCAGTCCTATTCAGGACCGATAACTCTGTCGATAGATATTATAGGGTATACAATATTGTTAAAACCAGATCAATCGTATTATACTGCTGGAATGTATACAATAACTCTTTTTTTTTGCACAATTTAAACTTCATATCGATTCATTGCCTAGATTTAGCTTTAAATATTGAATTAAAAAATAAATAACAATAAAATCATATTCAATGATCGAAATTCATTTGGATTAAAATTGAATCAGAATATTTCTTTGAAATAATTATAGAAACACATAAATATTTGAATGCCTTTTAAGCAAAAAATATTTTTTTAAAGAAATTTTCATAATTTCATAATATTAATATTCTCCTAAAGTTTACTATGAACCATACTTCTTCTGATTTGACACGGGAAGGAGAATATATTTATTTGTACATTTATGAAAACTTCTGTATATCACAAAATTTAAACTCTGGCAATACATGTATACACACTGACAGGATGTTGAATGTCACCTGGTTGCTTTTGGTTTGCACGTCTTCCTGACAATATATTATGATATAACATTTAACCAAAGTTAGATTTCACCTGTTCGGCCAAGGAATGTAAAGGTATAGAATATTTATCTATTATAATTGGACATCGTTTTTTTTCGAATATAGTTCCCTTTAATTATAGTGTATTTTTTCTTAATTTTTTTTCTTTGCCTTTTTCATTCATTTGTTAGTTTTTATGGGGTGGAAATGAAAGAAGAGAGGTGAAATAACTTTTTGTTGAAGGTATTTTAACTGATTTTAATATGGAAAGAGTGATTAGGTCAAGTGCAAAAAGGTAATATTTACAGTTTTCGGAACATCTCTTGACTTGTCCATAGGGGTATGGATGTGTATTGGCTAAATTTGTAAGTTGTGTGAAAGCAATCTTTCTGAATTTTGGATATATTTTTGGACTAGTACTATACATTACACACACAAAAAATTGGACAAAAAGATTCGGTGCAATTTTTTTAATAAGACAAAAAGTTATAAAGAACTAATAGAGGAATTAATTGTGGTCTGTGGCCATCAGTCCTATTCAGGACCGATAACTCTGTCGATAGATATTATAGGGTATACAATATTGTTAAAACCAGATCAATCGTATTATACTGCTGGAATGTATACAATAACTCTTTTTTTTTGCACAATTTAAACTTCATATCGATTCATTGCCTAGATTTAGCTTTAAATATTGAATTAAAAAATAAATAACAATAAAATCATATTCAATGATCGAAATTCATTTGGATTAAAATTGAATCAGAATATTTCTTTGAAATAATTATAGAAACACATAAATATTTGAATGCCTTTTAAGCAAAAAATATTTTTTTAAAGAAATTTTCATAATTTCATAATATTAATATTCTCCTAAAGTTTACTATGAACCATACTTCTTCTGATTTGACACGGGAAGGAGAATATATTTATTTGTACATTTATGAAAACTTCTGTATATCACAAAATTTAAACTCTGGCAATACATGTATACACACTGACAGGATGTTGAATGTCACCTGGTTGCTTTTGGTTTGCACGTCTTCCTGACAATATATTATGATATAACATTTAACCAAAGTTAGATTTCACCTGTTCGGCCAAGGAATGTAAAGGTATAGAATATTTATCTATTATAATTGGACATCGTTTTTTTTCGAATATAGTTCCCTTTAATTATAGTGTATTTTTTCTTAATTTTTTTTCTTTGCCTTTTTCATTCATTTGTTAGTTTTTATGGGGTGGAAATGAAAGAAGAGAGGTGAAATAACTTTTTGTTGAAGGTATTTTAACTGATTTTAATATGGAAAGAGTGATTAGGTCAAGTGCAAAAAGGTAATATTTACAGTTTTCGGAACATCTCTTGACTTGTCCATAGGGGTATGGATGTGTATTGGCTAAATTTGTAAGTTGTGTGAAAGCAATCTTTCTGAATTTTGGATATATTTTTGGACTAGTACTATACATTACACACACAAAAAATTGGACAAAAAGATTCGGTGCAATTTTTTTAATAAGACAAAAAGTTATAAAGAACTAATAGAGGAATTAATTGTGGTCTGTGGCCATCAGTCCTATTCAGGACCGATAACTCTGTCGATAGATATTATAGGGTATACAATATTGTTAAAACCAGATCAATCGTATTATACTGCTGGAATGTATACAATAACTCTTTTTTTTTGCACAATTTAAACTTCATATCGATTCATTGCCTAGATTTAGCTTTAAATATTGAATTAAAAAATAAATAACAATAAAATCATATTCAATGATCGAAATTCATTTGGATTAAAATTGAATCAGAATATTTCTTTGAAATAATTATAGAAACACATAAATATTTGAATGCCTTTTAAGCAAAAAATATTTTTTTAAAGAAATTTTCATAATTTCATAATATTAATATTCTCCTAAAGTTTACTATGAACCATACTTCTTCTGATTTGACACGGGAAGGAGAATATATTTATTTGTACATTTATGAAAACTTCTGTATATCACAAAATTTAAACTCTGGCAATACATGTATACACACTGACAGGATGTTGAATGTCACCTGGTTGCTTTTGGTTTGCACGTCTTCCTGACAATATATTATGATATAACATTTAACCAAAGTTAGATTTCACCTGTTCGGCCAAGGAATGTAAAGGTATAGAATATTTATCTATTATAATTGGACATCGTTTTTTTTCGAATATAGTTCCCTTTAATTATAGTGTATTTTTTCTTAATTTTTTTTCTTTGCCTTTTTCATTCATTTGTTAGTTTTTATGGGGTGGAAATGAAAGAAGAGAGGTGAAATAACTTTTTGTTGAAGGTATTTTAACTGATTTTAATATGGAAAGAGTGATTAGGTCAAGTGCAAAAAGGTAATATTTACAGTTTTCGGAACATCTCTTGACTTGTCCATAGGGGTATGGATGTGTATTGGCTAAATTTGTAAGTTGTGTGAAAGCAATCTTTCTGAATTTTGGATATATTTTTGGACTAGTACTATACATTACACACACAAAAAATTGGACAAAAAGATTCGGTGCAATTTTTTTAATAAGACAAAAAGTTATAAAGAACTAATAGAGGAATTAATTGTGGTCTGTGGCCATCAGTCCTATTCAGGACCGATAACTCTGTCGATAGATATTATAGGGTATACAATATTGTTAAAACCAGATCAATCGTATTATACTGCTGGAATGTATACAATAACTCTTTTTTTTTGCACAATTTAAACTTCATATCGATTCATTGCCTAGATTTAGCTTTAAATATTGAATTAAAAAATAAATAACAATAAAATCATATTCAATGATCGAAATTCATTTGGATTAAAATTGAATCAGAATATTTCTTTGAAATAATTATAGAAACACATAAATATTTGAATGCCTTTTAAGCAAAAAATATTTTTTTAAAGAAATTTTCATAATTTCATAATATTAATATTCTCCTAAAGTTTACTATGAACCATACTTCTTCTGATTTGACACGGGAAGGAGAATATATTTATTTGTACATTTATGAAAACTTCTGTATATCACAAAATTTAAACTCTGGCAATACATGTATACACACTGACAGGATGTTGAATGTCACCTGGTTGCTTTTGGTTTGCACGTCTTCCTGACAATATATTATGATATAACATTTAACCAAAGTTAGATTTCACCTGTTCGGCCAAGGAATGTAAAGGTATAGAATATTTATCTATTATAATTGGACATCGTTTTTTTTCGAATATAGTTCCCTTTAATTATAGTGTATTTTTTCTTAATTTTTTTTCTTTGCCTTTTTCATTCATTTGTTAGTTTTTATGGGGTGGAAATGAAAGAAGAGAGGTGAAATAACTTTTTGTTGAAGGTATTTTAACTGATTTTAATATGGAAAGAGTGATTAGGTCAAGTGCAAAAAGGTAATATTTACAGTTTTCGGAACATCTCTTGACTTGTCCATAGGGGTATGGATGTGTATTGGCTAAATTTGTAAGTTGTGTGAAAGCAATCTTTCTGAATTTTGGATATATTTTTGGACTAGTACTATACATTACACACACAAAAAATTGGACAAAAAGATTCGGTGCAATTTTTTTAATAAGACAAAAAGTTATAAAGAACTAATAGAGGAATTAATTGTGGTCTGTGGCCATCAGTCCTATTCAGGACCGATAACTCTGTCGATAGATATTATAGGGTATACAATATTGTTAAAACCAGATCAATCGTATTATACTGCTGGAATGTATACAATAACTCTTTTTTTTTGCACAATTTAAACTTCATATCGATTCATTGCCTAGATTTAGCTTTAAATATTGAATTAAAAAATAAATAACAATAAAATCATATTCAATGATCGAAATTCATTTGGATTAAAATTGAATCAGAATATTTCTTTGAAATAATTATAGAAACACATAAATATTTGAATGCCTTTTAAGCAAAAAATATTTTTTTAAAGAAATTTTCATAATTTCATAATATTAATATTCTCCTAAAGTTTACTATGAACCATACTTCTTCTGATTTGACACGGGAAGGAGAATATATTTATTTGTACATTTATGAAAACTTCTGTATATCACAAAATTTAAACTCTGGCAATACATGTATACACACTGACAGGATGTTGAATGTCACCTGGTTGCTTTTGGTTTGCACGTCTTCCTGACAATATATTATGATATAACATTTAACCAAAGTTAGATTTCACCTGTTCGGCCAAGGAATGTAAAGGTATAGAATATTTATCTATTATAATTGGACATCGTTTTTTTTCGAATATAGTTCCCTTTAATTATAGTGTATTTTTTCTTAATTTTTTTTCTTTGCCTTTTTCATTCATTTGTTAGTTTTTATGGGGTGGAAATGAAAGAAGAGAGGTGAAATAACTTTTTGTTGAAGGTATTTTAACTGATTTTAATATGGAAAGAGTGATTAGGTCAAGTGCAAAAAGGTAATATTTACAGTTTTCGGAACATCTCTTGACTTGTCCATAGGGGTATGGATGTGTATTGGCTAAATTTGTAAGTTGTGTGAAAGCAATCTTTCTGAATTTTGGATATATTTTTGGACTAGTACTATACATTACACACACAAAAAATTGGACAAAAAGATTCGGTGCAATTTTTTTAATAAGACAAAAAGTTATAAAGAACTAATAGAGGAATTAATTGTGGTCTGTGGCCATCAGTCCTATTCAGGACCGATAACTCTGTCGATAGATATTATAGGGTATACAATATTGTTAAAACCAGATCAATCGTATTATACTGCTGGAATGTATACAATAACTCTTTTTTTTTGCACAATTTAAACTTCATATCGATTCATTGCCTAGATTTAGCTTTAAATATTGAATTAAAAAATAAATAACAATAAAATCATATTCAATGATCGAAATTCATTTGGATTAAAATTGAATCAGAATATTTCTTTGAAATAATTATAGAAACACATAAATATTTGAATGCCTTTTAAGCAAAAAATATTTTTTTAAAGAAATTTTCATAATTTCATAATATTAATATTCTCCTAAAGTTTACTATGAACCATACTTCTTCTGATTTGACACGGGAAGGAGAATATATTTATTTGTACATTTATGAAAACTTCTGTATATCACAAAATTTAAACTCTGGCAATACATGTATACACACTGACAGGATGTTGAATGTCACCTGGTTGCTTTTGGTTTGCACGTCTTCCTGACAATATATTATGATATAACATTTAACCAAAGTTAGATTTCACCTGTTCGGCCAAGGAATGTAAAGGTATAGAATATTTATCTATTATAATTGGACATCGTTTTTTTTCGAATATAGTTCCCTTTAATTATAGTGTATTTTTTCTTAATTTTTTTTCTTTGCCTTTTTCATTCATTTGTTAGTTTTTATGGGGTGGAAATGAAAGAAGAGAGGTGAAATAACTTTTTGTTGAAGGTATTTTAACTGATTTTAATATGGAAAGAGTGATTAGGTCAAGTGCAAAAAGGTAATATTTACAGTTTTCGGAACATCTCTTGACTTGTCCATAGGGGTATGGATGTGTATTGGCTAAATTTGTAAGTTGTGTGAAAGCAATCTTTCTGAATTTTGGATATATTTTTGGACTAGTACTATACATTACACACACAAAAAATTGGACAAAAAGATTCGGTGCAATTTTTTTAATAAGACAAAAAGTTATAAAGAACTAATAGAGGAATTAATTGTGGTCTGTGGCCATCAGTCCTATTCAGGACCGATAACTCTGTCGATAGATATTATAGGGTATACAATATTGTTAAAACCAGATCAATCGTATTATACTGCTGGAATGTATACAATAACTCTTTTTTTTTGCACAATTTAAACTTCATATCGATTCATTGCCTAGATTTAGCTTTAAATATTGAATTAAAAAATAAATAACAATAAAATCATATTCAATGATCGAAATTCATTTGGATTAAAATTGAATCAGAATATTTCTTTGAAATAATTATAGAAACACATAAATATTTGAATGCCTTTTAAGCAAAAAATATTTTTTTAAAGAAATTTTCATAATTTCATAATATTAATATTCTCCTAAAGTTTACTATGAACCATACTTCTTCTGATTTGACACGGGAAGGAGAATATATTTATTTGTACATTTATGAAAACTTCTGTATATCACAAAATTTAAACTCTGGCAATACATGTATACACACTGACAGGATGTTGAATGTCACCTGGTTGCTTTTGGTTTGCACGTCTTCCTGACAATATATTATGATATAACATTTAACCAAAGTTAGATTTCACCTGTTCGGCCAAGGAATGTAAAGGTATAGAATATTTATCTATTATAATTGGACATCGTTTTTTTTCGAATATAGTTCCCTTTAATTATAGTGTATTTTTTCTTAATTTTTTTTCTTTGCCTTTTTCATTCATTTGTTAGTTTTTATGGGGTGGAAATGAAAGAAGAGAGGTGAAATAACTTTTTGTTGAAGGTATTTTAACTGATTTTAATATGGAAAGAGTGATTAGGTCAAGTGCAAAAAGGTAATATTTACAGTTTTCGGAACATCTCTTGACTTGTCCATAGGGGTATGGATGTGTATTGGCTAAATTTGTAAGTTGTGTGAAAGCAATCTTTCTGAATTTTGGATATATTTTTGGACTAGTACTATACATTACACACACAAAAAATTGGACAAAAAGATTCGGTGCAATTTTTTTAATAAGACAAAAAGTTATAAAGAACTAATAGAGGAATTAATTGTGGTCTGTGGCCATCAGTCCTATTCAGGACCGATAACTCTGTCGATAGATATTATAGGGTATACAATATTGTTAAAACCAGATCAATCGTATTATACTGCTGGAATGTATACAATAACTCTTTTTTTTTGCACAATTTAAACTTCATATCGATTCATTGCCTAGTTTTAGCTTTAAATATTGAATTAAAAAATAAATAACAATAAAATCATATTCAATGATCGAAATTCATTTGGATTAAAATTGAATCAGAATATTTCTTTGAAATAATTATAGAAACACATAAATATTTGAATGCCTTTTAAGCAAAAAATATTTTTTTAAAGAAATTTTCATAATTTCATAATATTAATATTCTCCTAAAGTTTACTATGAACCATACTTCTTCTGATTTGACACGGGAAGGAGAATATATTTATTTGTACATTTATGAAAACTTCTGTATATCACAAAATTTAAACTCTGGCAATACATGTATACACACTGACAGGATGTTGAATGTCACCTGGTTGCTTTTGGTTTGCACGTCTTCCTGACAATATATTATGATATAACATTTAACCAAAGTTAGATTTCACCTGTTCGGCCAAGGAATGTAAAGGTATAGAATATTTATCTATTATAATTGGACATCGTTTTTTTTCTCTTAGGATGAATTTTTTTTTTGTTCTAAAAGAAATGTTTTATATATTTCTAAAGAAAAATTAAACATACAGAAAAATTAACAAAACATTTTTAAAAAAAGAAGAGATTTTTTTTTATTATAGATATTGTAAACTATTTTCTGGTAAAAGTATCGCCTTGACGAATATCTGTCAAAATAAATTATCCTGTGTCACACTTTAATATAAAAAAATAAATTATTAAGAAATTTTGAAATCAATGATATCGAAATGTCACTAAAGGAAAATAACAGAAACATCAGAGATTCTTTATGAAAAATTAGATATAATCTAGGAAAGTCTTACTATAGAAATCATTGATTTGATGCAACATTTCCATATGATACATGTACATCAGCCGCCATTTTGAAAAATCTCGGGAAATTTCCTTTTTTAAATCGAGGTTTGACCGAATTTGTCTTGAAATTAAACTGTTTTAAGTAGTATTTTTCGCCAGCTATATGTTTGAATATACTTGCAAAGTTTGTGTTTTATTTACAGAATTTCTTTATTTGTTGTAAAAGTAGACATGGGTATCGGTAATTTAGCATTCAACGGAGAAATGACGAGGAAAAGTGCATGTTTTACGATGTCGATTTTTGGGAAAAATGTTGGTTGCTTATATAGGGAATCACTGAAGCGTGACTGGAACGGGCCCCCTCTTAGGTCAGTCAGTGGGCCCCCACTTATGAAAATTCCTGGATCCGCCACTGAAAATACATTTACATGTTGATTGGAATAGTACGAATTTTTATTGGTTTATAATACAATACAGATTAAGATCGATTACCAGGTGAAACTTCTGATCTGTGTTTTTAAAGAATAGGTACAAATTATATGTTTAATGTCGATTATGTTGGTATACATCTATATTTATAGGTACTTAGTTTCTCTCCATTCCAAAATACAGTACTCACAATACCATTTTATTTAGAATTTATGTTTTTCTCTCTTCAAAACTGTCTTTTTGTGAATTTATTCAGCCACAAATCAAATCATTTGTTTTTGATACCATACACGTTTGTTTTTTAAATGGAATGTCCTATTTCTTTCCCTCTTATGTTCAAGGGAAATCGACGATTTATCCCCCCCCCCCTTTTTTTCACCAGTCTAGGAAAATCATGATGAATTGACATTTTCTTATAAAAAAAATCCTTAATAAAATGCTAAATTATTTTCATAAGATATATTTTGTAACTGAATCTGGGACTTAATCATTGAATGCCCGAGCATACAGTTATATTTGTTTATTTTTCTTGTTTCAATTGCCATGTACATGTATGAGGCTAAAAAAAGGTCACCATTTGTAAGGATATGAAGACATCAAGGTTCTGGATCCGCCCCTGGCTTAGTGCAGTTTCTTGAGCGTATTGCACCAATATACCGTCGTATATTACAAAAATTGAGAATGGAAATGGGGAATGTGTAAAAGAGACAAAAACCCGACTATCTAGCAGACAAAAGAGGAAGGCATATATTACGGGTCTTCAATGTAGCGAGAAACTCGTGCGTATACATACATGCACTATTGTATGCACATGCTTGGACTTATAGATGCATATATATACTTGTACAAGTCCAATATTGTGTTATAAAGTATTTCGTATAAAAATACAGGAACATTTTAATGCTAATCCAAACGCACAGGTGTCAATATCTGCAAATCTTCCGGTAATTACAAGTTGTCATTAAAAGTGAAATTATAGTGTATTTTAACCCAAACAAAATTATGGATGAATAGATAAATTTATTTTAAAGAATTCCAATCCCTTAAAAACGAGGCACCATCATATATACTTGTAAAACAGCTCAATTTCTAATCACTGAAGAGACATGTATTTTCGAAATGTCCATCTGGTGCAAGAAAATTGGTATCGTTAATTTTATTCTATATTAACCAGTGGCACGTGTCATAATTTTTAAGAAAAGGGATAGAACAAGAGGCTGTCACAACGACAGCAAACCGGATTTATTAGCATTTATTTGTGTCCTGGCAATATCACAAGAACCATTACTGATGATTGGTGAAGTGAAAATTGTCAATATCAAATTTGACCTCTATTTTGTCATCAGTATCAACATATTAAAATTTGAAAAGCTTAGATTGAATGGTTTGTGAGTAAATGCAACAATGTGAATGGAAACACCATTTTACGATCTTTCAAGAACCATAACTCCTGAACGGTAAAAGTCAAAATCGTCATTATTGAACTTGACCTCTATTTTGTCATCAGTAACAACATATTAAAATTTGAAAAGCTTCGGTTGAATGGTTCATGAGAAAATGAACGGACACGACTGGAAACACCATTTTTCAATCTTTCTAGAACCATAACTCCTGAACGGTAAAAGTCAAAATGGCCATTATTAAACTTGACCTTCATTTAGTTGTCAGTAACAACATATTAAAATTTTAAAAGCTTTGGTTGAACGGTTCATGCGTAAATGCACGGACACGACTGGAAACGCCATTTTTCAATCTTTCAAGAACCATAACTCCTGAACGGTAAAAGTCTAAATCGTCATTATCGAACTTGACCTCCATTTTGTCACCAGTAACAACATATTAAAATTTGGGCCCTGCCGCCCGCCCGCCGAGCATCCCCAATTTAATAACCGACATTTTTGTCACAAAAATCCGGTTAAAAAGTATGAAACAAAAATAACCGGTTTTTCAAAAACTATATTTTCAAAATGCACTGCATAATTTACACCGCTTTAAGGTGTTTCATTTTATTTTATGTTTAATTTTGTGCGTATACGAAAAAATGATAGCAAGTTAAACTTCCATGTTTATGACTTACATGTATTATATTTCTTGTAAAATTGATAGATGAGCGGTTTTCACAAATACCGAACATAAGAATATAGCGTAAACGTCAATTAATGGACAAGCAACCCAACGAGAAAAATATAATTTCAGAGGCATCTTCATGTACATGTATAACTAGTTTTGAGTTAGAGAAATCATTCAACATGTTCAATGCCATGCATACGATTCATTTCAGATTTGTGCGTTTTTTCGATATACGAATAAGTAAATAAGATACAAAAAAGTAATTGAAGCAAAAAAAAAAGATACATGAAATAACGAATTAACATAAGTTTACAAATACATACCTAGGTGCATTTACTAAAACAACATTTATTTTTTTCATATTATTGTAATTTTATGTTTATGTACGTATACCCGATATGGAGTTCTTCTGAAATTAAAAATCACTTGAATGGGTATTTCTGGTGTATATACATGTATAACACGTGACATCTACATGTACAATATACGGAAATGACACGGCAGTTACTGAAGGTAGATTACTGGTAGGTGTATATCTCCGGGCGAAAAAAAATACTGATTTGTGAAAACGGTTAGATGTAATTTGTCATATTGTAAACGTTTATAAATAAATTTGGTGTATTTACTGTCTTCTGTTATTAGTTTTATTTTCAATGTTGTCAATTTTGATGGCGACACGCCTACTCTGACGTTGTGTATTCATACGCCAACATGTGTGTACGTTGTTATTGTTAATATAAATAATATTAAAAGTTCTTTTTGCCTTATTTTTTATAGAAATTTATTTATAATGAATGGCAATAATTTATTTTGATTTTATTAAACCATAGAACTAATTTTTGACTCATCACATTGAATAATCCGCGATTAAGAAAAGAGCTCATCTCTTCTGTTTTATCATATTAATTGCGCCAATAAATGGAACTTGACACATTCCCCATTTCCATTCCCAATTTTATTAATTGTGTCATATTTACCTCGAAACTATTTCCCAAACTATTAACATATTTACACGTACATGTAACATTAGAATACTTACTTCAACTGTTAAATAACTTTATAATTACTAAAATTCGAAATGTGTACTTCTCCTTCCGTATGCCATGTTTTTTGTGTCAATTCTATCATTAGGTCCATTGTGCACTTTTTTGGCAGTCTAAGTGCACTAAGGATGCCCTTTCAGTTTGCGAATTTTTAACCTACATGTAAATACCGAAAAGGACCTCCTCAGTGAAGAAGAAGAAACATTTGAAAACAAGTCTATAATATTTGCACAATTAAATGATTGTTTTATTGGCGCAAATGAATGTTGCAGTTTTTATGATAAAGTGATACAAAAAAAAAAGAATTCGCGTAATTAACTTGTGGCGCAAATTAATTCTTTTTTTAGCCAAACTGGATATCGGCCTTCAAAACATTGTGTATACACAAAGAAAGTAATATTTATCTTTTACGCAGTCTAGCCGGAGAATAAAAGTTTTTGCAATTTGTGTAGGATTTTAATTTTGAAATGCAATGAACAAGTAAGAAGATCGTTAGAAACCTTAAGTGAATCGGAAAATGAGCTATGCACGATGAAAGGGAAAAGTTTGGTGCGTCGATAAAAATTTCATGGATGCACTTGATAATTGTAAAATTTCAAGTCTTTAAATAACATCAATTTGTAGAACAAGATTATTTCGATCCTTCAAATATATGTAGAAAAATAATAAAAATATATATTATTGAGTCTCTTTCATATAAATACTGTAGATTTGTATTTGATCATCGATTGCAAACATAACGTTCAGTGAGAAATATATTATGTATTCGTACAGAGAACAAATCAACTTCTTTCAGAATACAATTGATTGGTTATTGAAGTAAATGATTTGCGACAGAATAAGTGAAACTTGGCCAGCAGCTTACCTCTAAAATAAAGAAATATAAAAAAGGTAGAGCTAATTCTGTATTTTACTCATACTGCACCTTTTACAGTCAATACCGAAAATATGAAATACATCGATTTAAATTATGTACACAATAAATAATTTCTGTGTAGTTTTCCGTGTCTACATTTACATACGAGTACAATATAGTAAACTGTATAATTTTTGTATGTATTTGATCCTATCAAGGAGGTTATATTATAACCTCCTTGATCCTATGAGCTGTATATTTTCTTACGGAATAAAGAATTATTATAGTAAAACAGAAAAAAGAGAAACGGTAAATATACAGGAATACATAAAGTTTTGTAAATAGTTGCAAAGGACCACACGTAACTTACATGCCACGAGTTTTTATAGAACTTGGCAATTTTTGAAACGCATGTATATTATATGCGATAAAGATCTCGTGCATTTGAGCAAATTAAAATCATGTTATATATCTAACTATTTTATTTTCAACAGATTCACAAGTTTTGCATTTTTAAACCGCGTGTGCATATATATTTTTATGTTTTTATTTTAATTCCTTATATATGAACATTTCACGTGTATCATTCGGTCGCCCTATTATTCATTCGCTCTTTAAATTGTGAAACATCTGACTTTACTAAGACTGTAAGCATTTAAAGTTTGAAACAATAAACTGCAATTGGCGCAAATTGATTCTGCCCAAACGATAGATACATCGAGGTCGTTTTGCTTGAGTGATTTACCTGTAAAAAGCCCGGGTCTCATCCATGTTTAAAACGAATTAATGCATGTTTGAAATAGCTTAACAGGGGCGTGGCCTATTAGTTTGACGCAACTAACCACTAACTTGATTTCAATTGATCGACTGCAGAGAAATCTATTTGACTGGCGTTAAAATGAATTGATATGAATTGAAATGAATTAAATATAATTTTTAATTTTTGTCAATCTTTATCAAATAACGATCAATCTCATTTAAATAGCGTTAACACGTTTTTGTCCGATCAAGTTAAATTCGGGTTACTAGTGAAGTCTCTCCTATTGCATGGGTTTCTTCATGTAAGTACATGTGCAGAATGTCTTGTGCAGAATGTCTTGTAAAGAAGGTCTTCTATAGATACTATTACCCTGAAACAATCTAAATTTCATTCAGCTTAGTCACAGGAATAAATCTGCCTAATTAGGACCAAACTCGTTGTCATTCAGTTCACAGCTAACAGAGAACATTTAAAAAGTGGTGATAACTACAAAGCAGACACTTAATGGGTTCAATTATAAGCAGACATTATGCATGGGCAATAACAGCTTTCTGAAAACTATTTCTTAATTAAGAATATTGAATTAATGTGTTTCTGTCAGCCGACTTTGAATCTGTAATTATTACCAAATTAACCGGATAAACTTTATTGCATATCTAAAGACACGTTCACTTTAACATGTCTCATAATTAAAAAAAAAAGGCAAAATGAATTTGATCATATGCTAACAATCGGAGGTTATATTTTTTTATTACTCTTAATAGAAAACTTAGTATCTGCAAAAATCATTATACGGTTAAACCTTGATAAGTTCTCTATTTACAGAATAGGGGTATGTGATGGATAAAATTAAGTTAAAATACATGTATCTACTATTACCACATATTTCCTTCCATTTAAGCTGAGCCAACTTTGAAATATACGTTACGGTATCGTGTTGTATAAAAAAAAACTCGACCAGAGCCAAAAGTTGATTCTTCCTATCGGATGACCAGAAAGGAATAAAATAATATCAAGCCTTTAAAAAGGAAGTAGTGAAACTTTTTGCATATTCATTCTATTAGATGAAGAGAATAAAACAATAGTCTTACTTTAATATGCTGTACTTTTCGTGACCTTCAATCTACAATATGGTACTAGTACCTTTTCCTGTGCAAAGATAAATTAACGCATATAAAGTGTACATATCTCACATTACTATATGATACTAAGAAGATCAATATTTCAAGCTTCTGATATATCATTTTCATTTTGACTTCAAGTTTGTATAAAAAAAGTCTGCTGAAAGTTCTAAAGACAAAATAATAATATATGAGGTAAAAAAGTACATTAGTGAACACAACTAATTGTTCCTTCATTGTTTTACACTATACTTGTTGATTTTGTGAAATACAACTAGGGGCAACTTGATAACTTCAAAATTTACACGATAAACGTTGATTCTAATTCAACCACTATACACGAGTATTATCATTTCTTTTCCTATACTTCGGTAAAACAAACCCACTTAGGACAAGTTATCACTACGAAAACCAAAATGCTACTAGGTTAAATCGAACAGTTGAGGAAGGAATGTTACTAAATTCCGTGAAATTCATTTTTAGTTTCTCGGTGTTAATAGTTATCAAAGGTATTACCAGGATTATAAATAAGTACGCCAGACGCTCGTTTCGTCTACATAAGAATCATCACTGACGCTCATATCAAAATATTTATAAAGCCAAACAAGTACAAAGCTGAAGAGCATTGAGGATCCCAAATCCCAAAAAGTTGTGTTAAATACGGCTAAGGACGGTATTGAACGGTTAAACACGAAACTATAGGATTCTACGAAATATGCATAATTATGTTTTTGCAGAAAATCATCCAGAAGAGGAGTATATCGTTGATATTGACTTTATTCATACGTCCCTGTTGTACAATTGTACAGTATTGGGTAAAAAAGGAATTGTGGTTTTTTTCAGGGTCATCATTAATTACTCTATCTTTATAATCTAATTAGATGATTAGTCAACCTAATAGATGAACGTAGTTTTTTTTAGCTTTGTAGTACTTATATATGTTGATGTTTTTTCGTGAAACACTTCAATTAAAAAAAACACTATTTACTGGGAATGTTTCTGATAAAAAGAGATGTTAGCAGTATAACACTTTAACAGCATAAAAGATCGGCTACAAAAGCCGAACCGTTTAAATTCACAACCTGGGGTACTAGCATAGTAAAACCTAACAAAACCACAAAAAATGATATTCAAAGTGAAATTATCGAAACTTGGGTTCTCAGTTTGATATGCTAGCATGAAAAAAAAACTATAATTATCCAATTTATTTTTCATACAATTAAAACTCGTTTCAGATATTGGCAACAGCAGTATACTTCTATTTAAAATCCATAAATCGACAGAGAAAAAAACAAATCAGGGTTACAAACTCAAGACGAGGGAAACACGTAAACTACATGAGGAAAACAACGAAACAACAAAACCACTGAGTGCCACAAAATAAAACGACAATGCAACATAGTTACATAGAAACTAACTATAAAATAGAAATTGTGATATTCTTGACTTGGTACAGGACATTTTAAGAACACACGGTGGGTTGACTCTGGTTTTGTGGCTAGCCAAACCACGCGCTTGATGGCAATGTTTGATAAATCGCTATAATTACAACATTACATGAAGGTAATACAGTACAAAAAAAAAGTACAAAAACACTCAGGGCAGAGAAAACTATAGATAATGATAGTACATTTCGACATGTTAACCACGTGCACAGAAAAGCAACAAATAACTGAAATTGATTTAAGATGTTACACACAACAGCATAATAAAATAACTAACTGTGTGTATGTCACAAGAATTTATCAGATATATTTAGTAACTGCATGAACAATAGAGAATAAACAAATAACCTCTCTTTGTTTATTCAGTGTGGAAGTAAGAAAAAAGGCTAACGGTCATCTGATATAAGTTCCGAATTTGCAACAAATGACTTTTAATGTATATTAGTGCCTATTTGACCAGGTGACAATTTAACTAGGATCCGATTTGACCCTTTTCTATCAATGTCGAATTGAACAGGTACCTATTTGATTAAATTCCGTTTCAATGTTCTCGAGAAATACATGTGTCTTTGTCTGTCTTTCTTTAGTTTAAATTTAACAATCAATGAATGAAGAACGTTACAATATGAAACACCATAGAACATATCGCATATCGTTAACGTTGCCCTACCCTTGTGCGCTTCCTGTAAAATTCCCAACACTAAATATGTCACCCCTAATTTATTTTTTATTTATTTAGTTCATCGTCCGATCACAATGTGTCTCTAGATTAATGAGTTTGATTGTAACTCTGGTATCTCCTGTCCCTCTTTTACTATGTGAAGAAGAACATGTATATAAAATAAAGGCAACAGTAGTATACCGCTGTTCAAAACTCACAAATCCATGGACAAAAAAACAAAATCGGGGTTACAAAGTAAAACCAAGGGAAACGCATTTAACATAAGAGGAGAACAAAGACACAACACTGATATATAACACACACAGAAACGGAACAAGCATCAGACACAATCCCACGAAAATAACAAATATAACAACAAAACCAAATACATGAATTTGGGATAAACAAGTACCGTGACACGTCTTATCGCAATGTGAATTTACACTCAAAAATAAGAGAAAACAAACGACGCAATGTTAAAATGTAACACACACAGAAACGAACAATAATATAACAATGGCCATATTCCTGACTTGGTACAGGACATTTTTAAAGAAAAAATGATGGGTTGAACCTAGTTTTGTGGCATGCCAAACCTTGCACTTTAATGGCAATGTTAAATATAACATTGAAATACAATATAATATTACAGGACTACAATACAAATACATAGGAGAACGTATTAGACAAAGAAACACATGATAAATAGTTAACAAAAAGCAACAGGTTTAAAATTCAATACGCCAAAAAAACGCACCGTCCACACAAGACTCATCAGTGACGCCCAGATATAAAAGATCGAAAGTGAAAAAGTACAAAGTTGTACAGCACTGAAGATCAAAAGTTGAAAAAGTTTGTGGCAAATACGGCTTTGTTTTTATGCTTTGGATAAGAACATCCATATTATTCAGAACAATTAATGCTATTGTAAACAGTAAATTTTATCAAATGTATATAAAAGAGATATACATAATGAAACTGAAGTATTAACTTATTACAGAAAACAAAACCCGAATACATAAGACCAACACAGAAAAGACACACCGACTCAGTCCAGGCCTTAACGCAATAAACCATTAAAATGACGTCACATACGATGGCGAAAAGGCACAAAAATTACGTCACATTTGAATTTATGAAATTTCTGAAACAGCACAAAAATGACGTCACATATGAAAAACTATAATTCAAAAGTAAAATAGAATTAGGATTGATTGAATATTATATTAGAACTAAATGCTGATATTACATTTATAATAAACACAATGCATATTGCAATACTTATTAATAGCAATACACTATAATATATATATGTACGGAAAGGTTAACACAAGTATTTATAGTCTTGATTGCAATTAGAGAAATATTTACAAATACAACACAAACTATAAAAAAACCCGTATAGGTCATCTTATGCATGTCAAGTTTTGTATCATTTTTCATTTCTGAAAGATGATTTATCTACACTTTTAGAAAATTTGTTAATTTGGTATATGAAAACACTTTTAATGACTGTATATTGTTCAGTATAATACAAAACCTAATCACTGGTTGTGTGGGTAATAGCGAGTTGGTTGTCCCTTCGCATACCAACTATTGCTCTCGGCTTTGCCTCGAGCAGTAGTTAGTATCTCAGGGAAAACAAACTACTTATTACCCTCACACCCAGTTAATTGGTGTATATTAATTACACAGAATAAACACATTATTATGTACAAAATACAATCAGTTAAAAAAATCATAACCCTATAATAATGATAATATCGACACAATTAATTGCATATTAATGGTACTAACTTACATATTTGATATTTTAGCTAAATTTGACCTGTGAGCTATTTCTACTACATTCGTTCGTCGTCGTCGTCATATATTTTGAATAAAGGCATATAATAGTTATCAAAGGTACCAGGATTATAATTTAGAATGCCATACTTTCGTTAAATCGTCATAAGACTCACCAGTGACACTCATAGTAAAATAATTATAAAGCCAAACAAGTACAAAGTTGAAGAGCACTGAGAAACTAAAAATCCAACAAAGTTGTGCCAAATACGGCTAATATAAAAATGAAGATGTGGTATGATTGCCAATAAGACAACTGTCCCAAAGAGACCACAATAACATAGACATTAATAACTGTAGGTCACCGTACGGCCTTCAACAATGAGCAAAGCCCATACTACATAATCATCTAAAAAAGTCTTCGATATGACAATGTAAAACAATTCAAACGAGAAAACTAGCGACCTCGTATACCTGGGATAAGAAAATCCTTAATATCTTGTCTTTTTTTCATACCATTTAATTACAACTACCAATTTTTACAAAAAAAGCATTAAGACTCAACTATTTAACTTTTGAGTATGATTTCAGTATTTTTTAGGTAAGTTAACTTAAGTTCATGTTTAAATTTCTGCGTTTCGAAATTATGCTCATGATGTCACTTAAGCAAAGCAATTACAACTTCTCACTGAGGAAACTGAATATGTTAAAAAACAACATAGCGTTTTCGTGACAAAGTCTTACAAATTGAACAAACAATTTGGTATATTCAAGTTGTAAAAAAAAAATGATTCGTCTTTGCATATACATCATATTTCGTACATAGTTGTCTATTGATCTTTTATCACGTAATTGGTAGGAAAGAATCAACTGTACAGTATACATGATGGTTAAAATGAACACAATATTTGAATAGTCAATAAGGAAATCCAAATTTAGAAATACAAAACAAACCGTGTGAATCTTTTGGCGTAATCACCCGCACTTGCACAGAGCAATGTAAAAGTGTTTTAGGAAATTGATGCAAAGTCTATTTTGTAAATCGTGTAATTCAAATTGGTCACGTCCTTTGAACATATTAAATCGCTTGTTTTGAATATCTTTATATATGTTACAATAAAAAGGAGAAATTAGGAATTACATGTAATTACTAAAATTTAGGAATTACATGTAATTCCCGATGCACTTGGTAAATACAAGTAATTCCTAAAACGGCCCAGTTATTACCAGTACTGTAATTTTACTAATTTTAAAATGAATTTTTACACCTATTTACTAACTGTTAAAACTATGTTGTAATATGGTCAGCTGATCAAAAGTTATAGTAATACTGACTAGAAAATAAGCCAATACTCTTAAAAAGGTGATCAGCTTAAAATATACCTTTTTGTTATAGGTGCATTAGCTACGAGATATAAAAAAAAATAGGATTTTTTCTTATTGTTAAATTGTTAATGAAAATAATAAAATAGTTAAATTATAATTCACTTTTAACAACAAAATTGGTTCTATTTTGTTAAATAATCTAAGGAACATGGTTGATGAATTGTGCACCCGCAAGTTAATAATTTGATTTAATTGAATCTGTATTCATATGACCTTCAATTCAACTTCTGATGGAAATGGATAACCCATGTATTCGGATGCTAAAATTGTAAGGGTTTCGCGGAACCCAGTGCCTCGCCAACGTTTGCTGTTTGTTGCAGGCTCAACAATAATTGTACTGAAAGAAGCTTCTGTCCAAATTTGGTAAAAATACAGGAGGGTTTATGGAATCTAATTCTAAAAACTTTAACTGCAAAGTGTATTTAATGTTAACTGAAAAAATAGTCCATTTATAAGTTATATACGAAAAAAGAAAATTTATTTTTACAAATATTACTTCTGAATCGATTATCTTATGATATTAACAAGCTTCAGTCCCAGTTTGGTAGAAATCCAGGATATTTTGAAATGATTGTTAAAATTTTAAAAACTTTAACCACAGTATGAAAGAAATATATTAAAACGAAGTTCATATATAAGTAAAATACGTAAAAACTTTATTTTTTACCAAATTTACTTGTTGAAATTTATCTTATGATCACAAAAAAGCTTCTGTTAAAGTTTGGTAGAAATCAAGGACAATTCTGGATAGTTATCAAAATTTAAAAAACTTTAACCACAGAGTGAAATTTGTGAACGCCGCTGAAGACGGAATATAGGTTGGTTCGCTATGTCTCGCTTTTGCGACAAAAGTCGCAGGCTCAACAACAAGGAAAAGAAAGTCAACATTAGAGGTAACAAAAAGGGATAGACCATTTAGTAGACTTAATCAATGCATCACTGGTAAATTGTTGTGTCAGGGATTTCGATACCATAAATTACTTAAAACTTTTACTAAATTCTTTCATAGATACAAAGATTTGATTAGTAAATTTGGCTATACCTGTAGAAAGCTTATTAAAAATGGTATTTCACATCCTAAATTTTATGGTAATATTGTACTTAAAGCGAGGAAATCACTATGTGATCCTTGTAAACTCATCGAACCTTTAAACAAACTTATAAGTAAGGGTTATCGTACCAATATTGTAATTAGATCTCTGAATATAGTTCGCATTGGCACTAATATTGATTTTGTCATTAGCAAATTAAAACATAACTAAATTTCATTATCTTTTGAGGCGAGATGTATAGGGGACACAGCCACGTTAACTTTTATTTTTATAGAAATCGCTCTTCACTATACTACTACCTGTCGATACATTTATTTTTGGCATTGCACAAGTCATGTCTTCTTTGACTATTAATGAGTTTAAAATACTAAATCCCTGTGATGTGTTTTAGTCGATTTTAGTCTCTGATGCATGCTTTTTTACTATTAATTGGTTTTGGCTTTTAACTAGCTGTCAGTAACTGCGAGTACTCTCAATTTGTATTTTCTTGTTAATTCGACCTGTTGATACTGTTTATAATGCTTTTTTGTCATTTTTTATTTATATGGATCTTGTCTGTACACCAGCTTTGATTATTTGTAATATCTTCAATTTTTCACTTATTCTTACAACATTTGTATAAACTTCAAGATTATAAAAAAAACGTTTTTTTTCTAAAGTGAACATTAATTGGTTAAATATTTCTCAGTGTGTTTGAATTTGTTTATTAGCCTTTTGGTCATGAACGTTTGTCTCTAATATTTAATTAACTGTGCATTTGTATTCAGATATCGCAGATCAAATTTTCGTTCATTGTGTAATCATACGTTTTTTGATTGAGTTAAGTCTGCCAATTGATATTTTATCGTTTGTTTTTCTATGTTGTGATGTTATGCTATTGTTTCAGAAAAAGGGAGAAGGTTTGAATTCATTAAAACGTTAAATCCCGCTGCAAATGTTTGCACCTGTCCTAAGTCAGGAATCTGATGTAGTTGTCGTTTGTTTATGTAATATATACGTGTTTCTCGTTTCTCGTTTTGTTTATATAGATTAGACCGTTGGTTTTCCCGTTTGAATGGTTTTACACTAGTAGTTTTGGGGCCCTTTATAGCTTGTTGTTCGGTGTGAGCCAAGGCTCCGTGTTGAAGGCCGTACTTTAACCTACAATGGTTTAATTTTTTAATTGTTATTTGGATGGAGAGTTGTCTCATTGGCACTCACACCACATCTTCCTATATCAATTCACAAAAAGATAATTCTTATACAGCTAACAACGATGATAAAATTGTGTTGCAGGTATATAAGCTTTAATTTAGAGGTCTTGAAAAAAATCATAAAAAAGAAAAACATAGAAATAGAAAAATGTGACTCTTAACCCCATCAATTTGTATAAATTTGTATGCGAAGAATGTCAGCCTCATCACAAATGTCTGACAAAAGAAGTCGTAGTTAAACCTATTTTGAAAAAGGAATTTACCTCATGTCATTTGGCACGTTGATAGGCAAACTATGCCTGATGGAGATTTTATTTTAACAAAATTAAGAGATTTCAAGAATTTTCAAGATCATTTAACCAAATTTGTCATAATCAAATGTCTATCATCAAATAACAGAGCTGGCAAAATTGCCAATTAACTTCTCAGAAATGTATTTCTTAATTTTGGATTGTCAATGCCCTGAATGCTTAAAATGACTTTTAGGGAGTTTTAAAACTTATATAACAACCATTTTCCAGTTTCAATTCACAAACACTTAAAAGAGTATACACTTGTGATGCGTCTTATATTCCTCAATCCTTATGTAAGCCCGAAAATCCCTACCCTTTTACCTTCTTATTTGTTATCTTGAATTTTGTCTTTAATTTTAAAACAAAAATATCAAGTTAGTAAATAGCTGTAAAAATGACCCAAAAAAAAAGTGAATACCAGTAATCACTGAAACAACTAGTAAATACATGTAATTACTAAACTGGCTAGTAATTACAGGTATTTACTGAAATGTTCTGTAATTACGTGTAATTCCTAATTTCACCTATTTACTGTAACATATACATTCAGTAAACCATACAACCTATTACAATCGTTTTCTTTTGTGTAAAGACATGTTACACTGCATTTGTATAATGCTAGGTTTTTATGTTTAGTCATATTTTCTTATAAGTGAAAAACAAATGCCATCTAAAATGCAAACCATGTTATATGAGAAAAAGGTGTAACTCCTATCATTCAACAAAATATAATTCGTATATTCGTTGTAATATATTTTGATGTAACTTAACAAATGAGGTTGAGACATCAATGTACACAGATATATATGTAATAACTTATTCTAACCAATAGAATGAACTAATAAACACAAAATCATACGTTTTTTTGATTGAGTTAAGTCTGCCAATTGATATTTTATCGTATGTTTTTCTATGTTGTGATGTTATGCTATTGTTTCAGAAAAAGGGAGAAGGTTTGGGCCCATTAAAACGTTTAATCCCGCTGCAAATGTTTGCACCTGTCCTAAGTCAGGAATCTGATGTACAGTAGTTGTCGTTTGTTTATGTAATATATACGTGTTTCTCGTTTCTCGTTTTGTTTATATAGATTAGACCGTTGGTTTTCCCGTTTGAATGGTTTTACACTAGTAATTTTGGGGCCCTTTATAGCTTGTTGTTCGGTGTGAGCCAATGCTCCGTGTTGAAGGCCGTACTTTAACCTATAATGGTTTAATTTTTAAATTGTTATTTGGATGGAGAGTTGTCTCATTGGCACTCACACCACATCTTCCTATATCTACATCATATAATCATGATTATATCGACAAATTAATTGAAAAGTACAAATACTAACTTACATATTTGATATTTTAGTTAACTTTTACCTGTGAGCTACTTCTTCTACAGTTGTTGGTCGTCGTCGTCATATATTTCAAATAAAGGCATATGTTGAAGGCCGTACTTTAACCTATAATGGTTTAATTTTTAAATTGTTATTTGGATGGAGAGTTGTCTCATTGGCACTCACACCACATCTTCCTATATCTATATAATATTTTTTAAAGGTACCAGGATTATAATCTAGTACGCCAGTAAGTTGAAGAGCATTGAGGATCCAAAATTCTCAAGAGTTGTGTCAAATACGGGTAAGGTAATTTTTGCATGATAAGAGCATTCTAGTTTTTCAAAAAATTAAAAGTTATTTAAACAGGAAAGGAGAAGGTAAGGGCCGATTTTGGCCTTAAATTTCAGGTTCATCAAACGAACGTTTTTGGACACTTTTTAAACCCTTGAGTGTCTATTTCAATTGATTTGATTAGTTCATATGAAAGATTTTTACTTATTTAGTCATTAAAAACGCTCTGATTCAATAGTTGTTAATGTTCGTGTCATTTTGGTCTTTTGTAGATAGTTGTCTTATTGGCAATAATAACACATCTACTTTTTATATATATTGAGGTGGTGAACCACCACTTTCACAAAAATAAATTTGGCTCTTTTAATTTTCATAAATTTTTTACAAAGAACTTTGACACTTCTAACAAAAATATAAAAATTAAAAAAAATTTAAACCAACCGTTTTGTCAGAAAAATTACACTGGTTATATAGTAGTTTGACAAACACCCATTTTGATCATTGAGAAGCTTATTATTCCCTTTACAATACAACGTAATTAAAATGTTAATCTGAATTTACAGACTTATCTCCCTGAAGTGTTAGGTACCACCTTAAATATGAAAATCTATCAAATATGGCAAAAAACGTCACTTTTTAGATGTTTTTTTTTGTCAAAAATAAAAGTGGCCCCATCCGTGTTCGTCTTCGAACTTTATATATGTTTTGTATTATCATCAAAAACAACTTACTTTTCAATATTAGGCAAAAAACACAAATGCCGCCATTTTCAAAATGTTAAAAATTTGAAGATTTCAGTAATTAAGCTTGGCTTAATGCTGCTAGAAGGCGACATTTGTGTGTTGTATTTGTGAAAAACAGCCCATATTTATGTAGCAGAAGCATTTTACTTTCCAAAATATAGATTAAAGATTACATTTTCACAATTTTGTAAAACTACTTTAATGTTGGGCCAAAAAGGGGTCTTACTGAACCTACTCTTTTATAAAAATGACCACATCATTGATATTCTTGTCAACTCCCAAGTGTTGACTTTTAGGCTTATTATCCCCTCGGGGGACGAAACGTCCACCATCAGTGTATAAAATCACCCACAATAACTAGTGTGGAACAATTCAGACAGGAAAAACAACGGTGTAATCTTTTTTTTTAAATATTTGTTTTACTAGAATGGAATAATTGAAAATGAAAACAAATATTTATCTTTGCGTTTTTAAGGCTTATTAATAAATGTTAATAACTTATATTATTTTTTTTTAATACCATTTCATTCAAAATACCTATGTTTTTCTGGCAAAAGCATTTAAAGTCAACTATTTCACTTTGCTGTATAATCTCAGTCATTTTTAGGTAAGTTAACAAAAGTTTATGTTTAAATTTCGGTGTATTGAAATTATGCTCATGACGTGACTACATCCAATTGATTACAATTTTGCAACGCGGGAACCGAATCAGTAAACAGTTAACATTAATACACATTTTAGATTAGATGATTCGTCCCTATCGCTTATACATCATGTTTCGTAACGATGAAGTTTGTACAAATTTGTCTATTAATCCTTAATGGCGTTATGAAAGGAAAGTTAATAGTTAGTAATGAGATGTTTTAGTTAACTTTGAACTGTGGGCTATTTCTACTACATTCGTTCGTCGTCGTAGTTACATATTTTAAAAAATGTCATATCATTTGATGGAAATATATACAAGGATAAATGCGTTGGCATTATATATTTTGGTTTTCTTTTCTTTAAAAAAATCATTGGTTTTGTCCTCTGGTGTTTTACACAATACCAAGCGCTTGTATTTTCTTGATTGTAACACTAACGAATGTGACGTACCAATGTATATACCAGTAAATTGATTATTACGTGTAAAACAACACCAACTGTCTATCACTCTTGTTCAGGCCTAGGTTTTATTAAATTTTGTTTTTCTTCATTTTTTCGTATTGTTTGGTTTGTGCTGGTTTCTTTTCTCCATGTTTGCATTACATTGTTTGAAATAAAAGAAAGTATTTTTGTCGGATTCTAAATTGCCATACAGTTTGATTTTGTGCTTGTTTGTTTGTTTGTTTTTTAGGGGTGTTTTTTTTTTTTTTGGGGGGGGGGGCACTTTCGTTGCTGCAGTTAAACAATTGTCAGAAAAAAAAACAGTGAACCTTATATTTGCTGAAGGTCTGTCTACACACAGTAAAAAAGAAACGCATATACATTAGGCCGTTAATTTTATCGTTTAAATAGTTCACGTTTTTCATTTCAGGGCCTTTTGTAACTGACTATGCGGTATATGCTTTGCTCATTGTTAAAGCTCATACGGTGACACATATATGTGTTTATGTCTGTTTCATTTGGTCTCTTGTGAATATTTGTCTCATTAGAAAACATTCCACATCTTCTCTTTTAATACATGAACATATGAATAATGAAAAGCAATATTTGAGAAGCGAATTGCATCGAGTACTTGTATTGTCTTTCAATCTTATACGTGTCTACATGATGTTTAATCTGAATGACGACTTAATGAACAATTACAGTCGGATAATAAAATACCAGTAACTTAGATTAAAGCAAAGTGATCATGGCTGATGAAATTGTAGAATTTGAGGATTCTGTGAGGATTTAGTGTAAATCCTGTGTTTATCTTTTCTCTATGCCTATTTACAGTTCAAAACAAGGAGTTTCTAAAAAATAATTTACAATTAACCCGAGGCACATTTATTAGCTTGAACGGATTTGTAGTTGATACTTATGGCGTTGTCAGTTTATTTTCGATTTATGAGTTTGACTGTCACTTTGGTATCTTTGGTCCCTTTTCTTTAATTTTGAAGAAAAATAAAATCAAGAATATTTAAGAATAATTTCAAATGACTATACATTTAACTATACCAAAGCAATTCGATACAAAAAAGTAAAATATGGTTTCGATATTAAATATAAGTGTTTAGCGAATAGGATTGCCACATCTCAGATTTCTTGATCTGTAGTTGGTAAAAAAAAATCCCAATTCTATTAAAAAGAAGAAAAAAAACTTGATTTATCATTTGGATGCATTTGAATCTTTTTAAGACATTTGAGACGATCACTTCCCTGAAATAATGACGTACCATTTGATGTCAAAAACTAAACTACAATATTGGCTGTGAAATAAGATTTAGCTTTGACAGCAATTTCCAACTTATTGATTTAAACTGTAAACAAACAAAATTAAAAAATAATACCTCACTAAAATATGTCATTTATGATACTCATACTCACAATCACGAAATTTCTAGCATATCAATGTACTGTTTTTTCGTCTAAGTGTCTAAAACACAATGAATGATATTTCCCAAATCAAAAGAAAGATGGTACATCCATTAGACTAATTCACGAATGAAAAACATTAACCTTGACTCCAGAATGGAAAGCTTGTAGCCGTTGGTATACGTATGTGTACCGATATCATGCTATGTTGTATTTTGTTTTTTGTCCATGGATTTATGAGTTTTGAACATACTACGGTTGCCTTTATTTTATATACATGTTCTTCTTCACATAGTAAAAGAGGGACAGGAGATACCAGAGGGACAATCAAACTCACTAATCGAAAATAAACTGACAACGCCATGGCTACAAATGAAAAAAAGCCAAACAATAGTACACATGACACAACATAGAAAACTTTAAAAAAAAAAAAAAAAAACACGAACCCCACCAAAAACTAGTGGTAATCTCAGGTGCTCCGGAAGGGTTAGCAGATTGATAAAATCAATTGATCAACATTAGGCATTTATAATAAAAATTGAATTAGAAGATGTGTTGAAAATATTTGAAAACTTCACAGTAAAACTAAAGGTGTTATTAATTTGACACATACTGATTCTATGAACTCATAGAAACCTAGCGGATAGTCATTTAAAAGCAACGATCAATAGATAAAAAATATGGTTTTTTGTGTGTGTATTTTTGCGTCATTCATAAGTAAAAACTAAAATCCTTATTTGAATATCAAAATATTTTTTTTGGTGACTGAAACTATCTCTTACTATTGATATCTAGCTAACCTGCATTTCGTTAAATATATTTATCAATAGTGGATTGCGAAACAAGTTTTGTAACTTATATTAATCCCTTTCCACTTTGCGAGTGCGAGTCCTGCCTTGTAGCGTCATTAGAAATCTACAAAAGTGACTTTAACGTGCAAGAGATATGACTCTCCCTTAACACGGGTCAGCCATATATCCTCTTTCGACGGACTATCATCGTTTATTCAAGACCATACTCGCAAATGGTGCCAAAGGAGAGCCGAAAGTCAGTCTCTGAAATTTTCATCCAGAAAAGGAAAACGAAACAGAAACTTGTGCGTTAGAAGTCCGATGCACTGACCACTACTTAATAAATATGTTTCATCTAACCTGCATTTTCATATTCATGCATATTATATCACTGTGTTACAACTTTAGAATCTACTGACGAGGAAAGGTAACATTAGGCCACCGAAAGCTGAAGTATACATTTCACCCTATGTGGCCGAGTAGTGTAGAGCGCTGGACACAGACTAGGTGGTGTTGTCGCGATATCTCAATAGCATGATTTTGAATCCCGGCGAATGAGAAAAATTTCCGCTAATTTGCAGATTTAACATTGCTTTGCTGATATTGGGAGTAATTATATAAAATTTACAGTCAGAATATATGAATATTATGTTATAAAATCGAGTTGACAAATATTTCGGCTTAACAAATAGCCTTGTTCCTTGTCAAAATTTTTAATATTACTAAATTGATGTGTAAAATAGCTCAATAATGCAGGTATTAGACCGTTGGTTTTCCCGTTTGAATGGTTTTACACTAGTTATTTTGGGGCCCTTTATAGCTTGTTGTTTGGTGTGAGCCAAGGCTCCGTGGTGAAGGCCGTACTTTAACCTATAATGGTTTACTTTTTAAATTGTTATTTGGATGGAGATTTGTCTCATTGGCACTCACACCACATCTTCCTATATCTATGTTTTAGTCTATTGATTAAATCTAAAGTGATAATTTGTTATATGAAATTTGAAAACGTAAATCTAAAGAGGGACGAAAGATACCAGATACTAGCATGTCCCTTAACGGCTTCTGTATTTTAAATCAGACATCATAACAGTTTAACATAATAAATTGTGTATATTGTATAAGATATAGATGGAATAAATGATATACATTTTTTAACAATATAGAATAATAGTCCAAGACTAAGAACTCATTGTCGCACAATGACTTCTAAAACGTTTTTTTTTCGGAACAGTTGATTTACATTTCCAACACAACAAGCTCTTGATCAACATAAATTATCATAGTTGATTTTATCACTGCACGTTATATGTCAAATACAAGGTGTAAATATAATTAAGAAATTAATGGAAGCCATAGATTATTGAAAATTTACACATGACCTAGGCTGTGATATTCGAATTTTAACCCGAGCGTCATGCTTTAAAATGACTTAAATGCACCAAAATCATTAATAGACTTTTGTAGAATTTAATTTAATTTTTATTTGTTGAATTCTCCGAGGTCTTCTGCATTACTTCTCTTTAGTATGCATCCGAAAAGAATGAAAGTGATTTTGTCTTTTTTTAATTGCAATCTTTAAAACAATAAAATCGGCAAAGGGTTGGCAAATACATGTGAATTTACGTGGGGAGTATATTGTAACATCCATTATCATGTACACCATGGAGTCTGCGCTAAGTATAGATATATCTAGAATTTTATCACAGTGTTGCTTCCAATGCGAAAGAAGCACGTCATATTAGAATGTTTCATAAATAATGCATGTTTCTAAGTTCAATATGTTCCTTATGCTCTTGGAAAAAGTTAAAAAAAAAGTCACACATCGTGTTATCAAGGAACACGCCTTTACAAAGTGAGGATTTTGACAGTTGTTTTCTATTCGTTTAATGTGAATAAGCTTTTGAATTTTTCTCGGAGTTCAGTTATTTTGAGATTTTATTTGTTTTTTGTATGGTAGACATAATAATTCGCAAAGGATAAAGTTTATTTTTCTATTAAAGATATTTAAAAAAAAAATCGTCATTTACAAATTCTATTACCATGTTTTATTATACGTGTATCTTTGTATTAACATCTGGTTACGGTCATTGATGCTGAGATGCTTAAGATAAGATGCCATCTTTTATTTTTTCCCTGAAAACCCTATTTCCATGTTCGTCGTTCTGGAATTCAATATACGTTTGTTTCTGAAAAACTTAATATAAAACCAAAGGTATCCCCTCTGGTAACAATTTTTCATTGAAAACAAGAAAGAGATAATTTTGTCCATTTCTTGAATGAATATTTTTCCATTCTAGCTATGTTGTATTGAAACATACAGAAAAGATCTTGTTATTAAACATATGGTCTTCCTACTACTTTCTTTGCATGCATAAAAAATCGAAAAATCTCATTGTAATTTTATTTGCTGTAACTCGTTTAAGGCCTTTTTCTGTAACAAAAAAGGAAAGTATGCTAGATACACTTACTGGAAATGTGGGGATATGATTGAAGCTTTAAACTTTCTGCTTGATAACATTTATGTACGTTTCGGCGATAAAGTGTATCGTCAGGTAGTTAGTATTCCTATGGGCACCAACTGTGCCCCTTTAATAGCAGATTTATTTCTATATTGCTATGAATCTCAGTTTATGACCAAACTCAGTAAAGACCCATCATTGTTACATTTGGTTGATACATTCAAAAATACCTACCGTTATCTGGATAATATTTTTTCGTTGAATAATCCAGAGTTCTCTAAATATACTTCAGAAATTTACCCAAACGAATTACTTTAACTAAATCTAACATAAACAGCAGCAGTTGTCTTTTCTAGATTTAGACATTTCAATTTCAAACGGGAAACTTCACACTAAAATTTACGACAAAAGAGACGATTTTTCATTTCCTATTGTTAATTTTCCTTTTGTAGACGGCGATGTGCCTTTGGCGCCATCATACGGTGTCTATATATCGCAACTCGTTCGGTTTGCCCGTGTGTGTTCTGATGTCATAGATTTTAACGAACGTAATCAATGCATCACTGGTAAATTGTTGTGTCAGGGATTTCGATACCATAAATTACTTAAAACTTTTACTAAATTTTTTCATAGATACAAAGATTTGATTAGTAAATTTGGCTATACCTGTAAAAAGCTTATTAAAAATGGTATTTCACATCCTAAATTTTATGGTAATATTGTACTTAAAGCGAGGAAATCACTATGTGATCCTTGTAAACTCATCGAACCTTTAAACAAACTTATAAGTAAGGGTTATTGTACCAATATTGTAATCAGATCTCTGAATATAGTTCACATTGGCACTAATATTGATTTTGTCAATAGCAAATTAAAACATAACTAAATTTCATTATCTTTTGAGGCGAGATGTATAGAGACACAGCCACGTTAACTTTTATGTCTATAGAAGTCGCTCTTCACTATACTACTACCTGTCGATACATTTATTTTTGGCATTGCACAAGTCATGTCTTCTTTGACTATTAATGACGCTAAAATACTAAATCCCTGTGATGTGTTTTAGTCGATTTTAGTCTCTGATGCATGATGTTTTACTATTAATTGGTTTTGGCTTTTAACTAGCTGTCAGTAACTGCGAGTACTCTCAAATCGTATTTTCTTGTTAATTCGACCTGTTGATACTGTTTATAATGCTTTTTTGTCATTCTTAATTTATATGGATCTTGTCTGTACACCAGCTTTGATTATTTGTTATATCTTCAATTTTTCACTTATTCTTACTACATTTGTATAAACTTCAAGATTATAAAAAAACGTTTTTTTTCTAAAGTGAACATTGATTGGTTAAATATTTCTCAGTGTGTTTGAATATGTTTGTTAGCTTTTTGGTCATGAATGTTTGTCTCTAATATTTAATTAACTGTGCATTTGTATTCAGATATCGCAGTTCAAATTTATTCGTTCATTGTGTAATCATACGTTTTTTGATTGAGTTAAGTCTGCCAATTGATATTTTATCGTATGTTTTTCTATGTTGTGATGTTATGCTATTGTTTCAGAAAAAGGGAGAAGGTTTGGATCCATTAAAACGTTTAATCCGGCTGCAAATGTTTGCACCTGTCCTAAGTCAGGAATCTGATGTACAGTAGTTGTCGTTTGTTTATGTAATATATACGTGTTTCTCGTTTCTCGTTTTGTTTATATAGATAGGACCGTTGGTTTTCCCGTTTGAATGGTTTTACACTAGTAATTTTGGGGCCCTTTATAGCTTGTTGTTCGGTGTGAGCCAAGGCTCCGTGTTGAAGGCCGTACTTTATCCTATAATGGTTTAATTTTTAAATTGTTATTTGGATGGAGAGTTGTCTCATTGGCACTCACACCACATCTTCCTATATCTATAATATTATAGGGTTATTTCATGAATATTGGGGAATATTATATTGCACGAGCTTGCGAGTGCAATATATGGTCTACGAGGGACAATATTTCACAATATTCATCCAATAACCCTTTTATTGTATAGCAATATAATATTTGAAAGTAAAAATTGGTTTAAACTAATGTTATGTCGTTGATGACGTCATGAATTTTGAAGATTTATTGCACTAGTGCAATATAGGAATTTATTGCACGCTAACTTTTGGTTACTCTTTGTGGGAAATATTATATTGCTATACAATAATATCTGTAATATTTTGTCCTGGAACAAAATCTCGGTGATGTAAACATAACTTCAGATTTAATTTACTTCAAGATTTTCAATGCAATCGTTCAAAACAAATTCTAGATCTTCATCTGAATATAGCACAAAGGCATCATGAATATAATCCGAATTGCTTACTGTCTGTTTTGTAGATCGACTTCGGTTCTTAAACTTTGTTTTATAACATACAATTATTCCTCTTAATGTATAAAACAGAAAACGGAATTCTATTTATGTGTCTTTGGCTATTACAGCTGAACACGTAATTATAATCGAAATTGAATAATTTAAACAATCACGCTGTAAATCTAAAAGAATTGGTTTTTTAAGTGAACTCAATTTGGATATTCTTCCATTTGCAAACCTGCATTGGTACGTTTCAAAGTTAAAAAAACGATGTCGACTCATCCATGTCTAATTACAGAAAGCTATACTGTTACAGTGACATTGAAACGTGTTATTGCTAAAATCAACTTTTATAGATTACTTATCGCGAGAAGTCTGTCAATGTTTCTCATTGAACTGTCGTTTAAAAATCGTATGGTTTTACTTGACAAGTTTAAAATCTTCTAAGTGAGACAATTTAGAACTCATATATGTTAGCTTAGTAAAGCTTAAGTCAATAGTTCGTAATTTCGGCTGGTTCACGAATAGTTCAGAAATAAGATTCTTGATTAAATTGTGTGAGAGACATACATACTCAAGTCTGCTTGTTTCGTTCATCGCGAAGCTATGTTCCTCTAAAAAATCACCGAGTTCATTATTTGACAAGTCCAGGAATATAGCATAAGTCAAATTGATACCTATTTGAAGTATGCCATTGCTCCTTTAATCAAGCCTTTGAAAACTGACTGGTGCCGGTAAAACTTTTTCGATGAGAAAAATGACATCTCGCGGAAACACCTGTCTTTGTTTGTAATATGAAGTTATCGAATTCGTGTATCGAGCAATAGATAATTCACTTTTTTCCAGGAAAAATACTTTTATACCAACATTATTATTTTTTAGGATTTCAACCGGTGTCTTCGACAATCTTAGAACAATGTGAATCACTTGGTAAGGGTCATAACTTAACATTCCAATGGGGACTGTGCACCACTTATTGCGGACCTCTTTTTGTATTGTTATGAGTTACAATTAATGACAAAAATAAGCAAAGACCCATCAAAACAACATCTGATAAACAAATTTAATAATACTTTTAGATATTTGGATGATATTTTGGCTCTCAATAATGACGACTTCAGTATGTATATTAATGAAATTTATCCTGCTAGACTTACTTTAAATAAAGCTAATACTAATAATGACCACTGCCCTTTCCTCGATCTTGATATCTATATCACTAACGGAAAGCTGAATACTAAAATTTATGATAAAAGGGATGATTTTTCATTTCCTATCGTTAATTGTCCGTTTTTAGATGGTGACGTTCCCTTGTCACCATCTTACGGTGTTTATATATATCAACTTGTACGATTCGCTCGTGTTTGTAACAATGTTTTAGATTTTAACGAGAGAAATTTATGTATTACTGAAAAATTATTACACCAGGGTTTTCGATATCACAAACTTAGAGGTATAGGGGGAGGGTTGAGATCTCACAAACATGTTTAACCCCGCCGCATTTTTGCGCCTGTCCCAAGTCAGGAGCCTCTGGCCTTTGTTAGTCTTGTATTATTTTTATATTAGTTTCTTGTGTACAATTTGGAAATAAGTATGGCGTTCATTATCACTGAACTAGTATATATTTGTTTAGGGGCCAGCTGAAGGACGCCTCCGGGTGCGGGAATTTCTCGCTACATTGAAGACCTGTTGGTGACCTTCTGCTGTTGTTTTTTATTTAGTCGGGTTGTTGTCTCTTTGACACATTCCGATTTCCATTCTCAATTTTATGCTAAAGGGGCATACGAAGTCTAGAAGCACAAATTTAAGCTGAGTTGGTGTCAAGAACGTACCAATCTCTGTTATTATTATGTTACATTTTTAACAGCTGAAATGTGTCTTTAATTTGTTGTTTATCTAAATGTGTCGTTCAATAAAGAAAATTCACTATACCGAAAACATATGAAGAGAGATTATATAATGTAGATAACCCTATTCCTAGAATGGTTTCTTTGGCGAAATTTAAGTCTAATTCTAGTCTTTTAAACATTTTCAATCTTTTTAATTGTCTCATCTGGAAGAATGTAAGTATCACGCACATGTTGTGAATTATTCATTTGAACAGAGAGATGTTTAAGTGATTCTAAAGGTCAAAAACAGCCTGGAGGTAACTGTTCCGTATTATACTAAGTCTATTCAAGTTCAGTCTGAACTCTTTCAGGCTTCAAAGTCCTGTAAATGTCTTTTCATTTAGTGACGACAGAAAGTTTTCTGAAAGATTCAGTAGTTTGAGATCTGTCATATTTCCAAAGGTATTGTAACGAAAACCGAGCGGTCAGACCTTTAAATTAGTGTTAAATTATAAATGTGTAACCCTTAGTGTGTTGCTATAAGAATGTGTTTTATAACAATGTATAGGTATATATATATGAACTAAAGTACTTTGTGGTATTCCGGTAGATTAAAGGTTGGCTCTGTATAGATTTTGTGGTGTTTTGTGGTATTCTGGTAGATCTTAGTTTGGATTGGTTTAGGTTTTTTTTTAAGAATAACAAATGTTGAATAAAAAATCAACTTGTATTTATTTTAAGGTGCATTAGATAGCAACAATTCATACAAATAGTATATCTCTCAGCAGTATTCTATTTTAACAAATAAATACTTTACTTTATTAGAATATCGTAAAGAAAATAGATAGCGGAAATATATATATGTACCCCGAAAATTTACTAGCTATATAGCTTGGTGATCGGCAAATGGTAAGTCGGAATGCTAAAAGATAACGTTCTGTCGAGAAGTTTTTCTTTAAAAAGTAAATTCACAAAAATACTGAACTTAAATTGGGAAAGTCCATCATCACATGGCAAAATTAAATAACAAAACGCATCAAAACGAATGGACAAGAACTGTAATATTCCTGAATTGATACAGGCATTTTCAAATGTAGAAAATGGTGGATTAAACCGGTTCTATAGCGTTAACCCTCTTACTTCAATGATAGTCTCATCAAATTCGGTTTATTTACATTGATGCATTATGTAATATATATATATATGAAATAGACACAATAAACAAAATAGTCAAAACATAGGTACATCAATCATCATCGTATAACAATTTTAAAAGGAACAATTTATCAGAACACAAACACATCTACTATCTACGAATACATTGATTGATTTGTGTGTCTGACGTCAGAAATTATCATACGTCACATAACATTGTCGTTCAATGTGCATACAAACAATTTAAAAATTTTACATAGGCAATGTTAGCATACAAGGGTAAAAAATCAAAAATATGTAAGAGTACCCTTCTTCTTCTTCTTCTTCTTCTTCTTCTTCTTCTTCTTCTTCTTCTTCTTCTTCTTCTTCTTCTTCAGGTAAGGAACCGGATTCATTGCTGAATGTTAATAGTTCCACGCGAAAACTTTACGCAGTGTCGGGCAACACAGAAAGATTTCTCTTGGTTATTTACAATTTACATTTAAAACGTTCGCAAAAAATATGCAGTTGAAATTATTTACAACTGGTTTTTTTCCTACTTCCTTTCAGAGCATGCCTTCAGGGCAGCTCTGAATCCCTCAACGGTGTTGGTCGCTGTAAATTTCAGACCGAGATTTAAACTAGTCCAAAAGTTATATATTTTATAATTTATAAGAATCCAAAAATTTGTGGTTCAACGTATATAGAACTTCATAATAGAAATATATCATAATTACATATAATTATATAACTATCATACTGACGGGATCTTTTAAAGTACAGTCACGTTATAAGAACAAAAGAAATACAAAATTTTGCATATACAAAACAAACAACTAAAAAATGAAAGCCAATTCAAACACATTGACGAGATGTATAAGTACCGAGCCACGTCAAACGGATATCGCCTAAAACCATTGAACAGTAAAAGTAATATTAATAATAGAACAAAGACAAAAGAAAGATCAATAAAACAAGTTGTTAAGATGATAAACAACATCAAAACGCATAATCTATACATCAAGACCATCGTGTATTATTTGAGAAGTTGAAACGGAATATTTATCAACAAGGTCTTGGTACCTTCCGATGAACTTTTTTAGAAAAAGATCGAGACGTTCTTTGACAGAAAATTAAACTTTTTTCTGAATTTTGGGTCCCCTGGTTCATCAACTTTCTACTCAAACACTGATGACGTTTTACAAAGTCTGAGTAGAAGCTGCAAGCTGTTGAATATCGAATAAATTGGGAAATATATATTCCATATGCAGGTGAAGTTGGTATGTTGCTACTAAGGTGGGGGAAATTTATAATTTCAAAATTAAAATCGTCTCGTTTGTCATAGATTCTGATACTGAGATGACTGTGTAAGTCAAATTCGAGATATAAGTCTAAAAATGAGGCGGAGGAAGCCGTGTCTGTTGTTTCTTTAAAGTCTAGTTCTGGGGGATATATTAATGGAACCCAATCAGAAAAGTTCGGATTGTTTATGGAAAGAACATCATCAATATATCTGAAAGTGAAATTAAATAATCTGGCTTCGTTGATGCTCCTGTTTTTGACAAGTGTCTGGAGGAACTTCGATTCATATGAAATTAAGAAGAGGTCGGCAAGAAGAGGCAAATAGTTTGTTCCCAATGAAATGCCGACAACTTGTTGGAAAGGTCTACCTCCAAACTCAACAAATATGTTGTCGATAAGACACTCCAGCATACTGACCATTTGTTCTTCTGTGTAGCATGGTTTACCTTTTTGTTTGTCACTATTAACGAAATATGCCTTATGAAAACCCAAAGTAATAAATGTATAGCGTATGCTACCATTTCTATGTTGAAAGGCATTGTGGATAATTTCTTTTAGGCGATTTTTCAATTTTACATGGGGAATGGTGGTATACAGGGTTGAAAAATCAAAAGTTTTGTTGGAACTAATTTCAGAAAAAGACCGATATTAAAGTTGTCTAGAAGTTCTTTAGAATTTTTAAGAATCCACATATGGTTAATACCACTACGCGAGTAAACAGTTTCACAGTATTTCTGAAGACCCTCTTTCACAGCGGACAGAATTTTAGTCAATCTAATGAACAATTTTTTAGTGGAACATGAAGATGAGCCAGCAATATACCCTTGTGTGTACGGAATTTTATGAAGCTTTGGTATCCAATACAAACAAGGTAAGTCCTCTGATTTGGTGTCCAATGTAATGTTTCTTGAAGCCATGAAGGACTTAAGATTTGCTTCTTTACACTCAATTCTTTTACAAGACACTCGTAGTAATACGATTTACATACAAAGACAATATTATTTGAAGCTTTGTCCGCAGGAACAACACCATACTTACCATGAAGAGTTGATAGACATTTCATGGCCTCCTTGTCTCTGAAAACAAACGGACTTTGGTCGATCGTTCACACAGTTTTTCAACTTGTGAATGCGACGTTTTATCAGAGACCTGATACTTTTAACCCATTCTGACAAAGTGTCTAGTTCAAATTTTTCTCGCTTAGCCCATACTATGGCGTAGTCCTCAATGGAATCCATAATTATTTTGAAGTTATAGTTCCAATTGATGTGTTGGGGTTCTCTAAACTTCGGACCATGAGAAATCAACTTGTTAAGGAACTAACAGGCCAACATTATACGGAAAAAGTTTGGTTACTACTTAGTCTGGTTAAATCATTTCGGTACATATATATTTAAATCGCTTGGAATTAGCGTGTGTTACTTGCCCAGTGTAAAGTCGTACTAAAGTCTTTTCGGTTAACTCCACTGTATTTATACTAAGGTAAACCAATCTAAACATTTCATATTTCGAAGCGACGAATATTATGACCGTTGGTTTTCCCGTTTGAATGGTTTTACACTAGTAATTTTGGGGCCCTTTATAGCTTGTTGTTCGGTGTGAGCCAAGGCTCCGTGTTGAAGGCCGTACTTTAACCTATAATGGTTTAATTTTTAATTTGTTATTTGGATGGAGAGTTGTCTCATTGGCACTCACACCACATCTTCCTATATCTATATAAATAGCTACTATGTTGCATTTGTAAGAGAAACTGTGCAGTATTTTTAACACTGTAAATCAAAGATTTATGTGCCTATGCCATGAATCTATCGATTTGATTTTAAACATATTTTATTCATTAAGATATGAAAAGGATTGAGCAACAGGCACAGCCTATAAAAGCTCTCTCCATGACACATGTACAAGGTATGATTCAATTACAACAACTGTATTTAAAATAATGCAATTTAGTGGAACATGCATGCTACTTGTGAGCACACACGAGCAAAATATGTTAACAGTGTTACTTAATAAATGCAAAGTATATATAAATATATAGGCAATTAATCATCAGTTATTTAAATTACCTTGAAACATGCAAATATCCTTTATAAGTCATTAGAAATATATATATGGCTAGAAGGAGACACTAAGCTTGCTTAGTGGAATAAATGAATTAACGTTGGAGTGTAGAAAAAAAAAGAAAAATAAAACTAGATGAAACAAAAATTAAGTAAGTTTCAAACAAAACGTTGAGTGTCACTGATTTATTTCTGAACAGATTTAAAAATAGCAATATTCATATCATATGATAATAATCTGTTTCCAAAAAGTAGTAATTCAATATTTATGTCAACATTTTCAACAATGGAGTAAATGGAATCAAGAAGGATCTGTCTTACATCATTATACTTAGGCCAAATAAAAAAGAAATGTTCGTTATCCTCAACAGGATGGTTACAGTTTGTGCAAAAAAAGTGTTCGCAGATAAGAACTGATTGAATAAATGAGATTTAAGGTTGCTAGCATTATTTCTGAGTTGACAATGACTTATTTTAAGTTTCCTTATCCCATAGTTGAAAGGTTTAAATATATCATCAGTCCTATAAAAGTTATCCAGTCCACTTCTAAATATACCAAAACTTGGTGACTTTTGTAAACTCAAAGGAAGACTATTCCAAAGTCTTATAGTGGAAGGAAGGAAACTATTAAAATAAGAGCTAGTTCTAGCAAGAAGCGGGTGATGAGTGTTATTTTCATTCCACAAAGTATAAGGGGTTTGTCTGGGAAGATATGGCTGGATTAACTCATATAGAATCATATTCAAAACAGTGTGGTCCTGGCCATTGATTGACAACCTAAATTATCCCATTGACTGGGACAGGTTAGGTGAACGTTTGTCGGTAACGACCATTGCTCACTATGTACTTATTATAGTTTTTAAACTGTGGGGTCACCAAAGGTTCTTTACGCCTTTAATAATAAAATAATTCGAAAAATTATTCAAGAATGTACTCAGGAATAACCTTATGTTTTGATTTATATTATTGATATAAATCAACACATCGTATTATTCCGGATTAGTTTTTCGAATTGCCTTATTTAGGTGTTGAGAACCTTTGGCGACCCCTCAGATTTAGTGTCTTTAACAAGTACATAGTAAGCAGTGATTGTTACCGACAAACGTTCACCTAATCTGTCCCAGTCAATGACATAATTTAGGTCGTCAATCAATGGCCAGGACCACACTGTTTTGAAAATAATTCTAAGTATGCAGGTGTCATCCCATTCAATATTTTATAGAATAGTATAAGCTTATGTTTATTACGTCTATTCTCCAGAGTTTCTAAACCTAATTCGATATATAGTTTTTGTCTGGAGGAATTACGTCGTAATCCTGTAATAATTCTAGCAGCTTCTATCTGAATATTTTCAAGGAGCTCGGTCTCATGCTAGGAACAATTGTCCCAAAAAACATCACCATATTCTAATATAGGTCTAATAAAAGCATAAAAAATACGGATAAGTGAATCCCTATATAATAAGTGCTGAACATGGCGAAGCACAGAAAGACGAGAGCATGCTTTTTTATACATAATACCAAAATGGGTATGCCATGAAGCTGATGACTGAAATGTTATCCCAGATGACAGTGAATATTTATTTTCTCAACCTCTTCACCATTTATCTAAAAAAAAAATACAGGTGGATGCTCCCTTTCCCTTCTAGTAAATACAATATTTTTAGTTTTCTTAGAGTTAAATTGAAAAGCCCATGATTTTGCCCAATTTGAGATAACATCTAAGTCATAAGTTAAAGAAGCGGCTGCTACATCATGATCATCATCTACTATGACAAATAAAGAGGTGTCATCTGCAAAAAGTCTAATATCATTAGCAATGCCATTTACTATATCATTTATATAAATAAGAAACAGAAAGGGTCCCAAAACTGATCCCTGGGGGACACCTGCATGTACACTTCTTACAGTTGACGAAAAGCCTTCTGAAACTACCTTTTGTTGACGATCCGAAAGATAACTTTCTATCCAAGATAAGAGCTGGTCATTTAAGCCAGATTGTTTCAGTTTAAATAAATGTCCTTTATGCCAATTTTTATCGAAAGCTCTAGATACATCACAAAATACAAACCTTACATCCCTACCACTATCCATATTCAATTTACTAATAATCTTATGATATATTTCGATTAACTGATTAACAGTAGAATCACCTGGTTGGAAACCAGATTGAAACTTTGACAAAAGGTTATTACTCCTGATATAATTATTCAAATGTTTAAATAAAACTTTTTTCCATAATCTTACAAACAATACTAGTAACAGATATTGGACGATAGTTTAGAGCTGAATGTGGACTACCTTTTCCTTTAAAGATAGGATTAACATGTGCAATTTTCCATAACAGTGGAACCTGTTTAACTGATAGAGACATATTAAATAACTTAGTCAATGGTTTAGAAATAAAGCTAGCAACCACTTTTAAAATTCTAGGACTGATACCATCAGGTCCAGCTGGTTTATTAACATTCAAAATTTTTAACTGGTCTAAAATTTCTTTCTCAGTGATGACAAATTTGTTTAAACGACATGGAGGAGGCTCATTATTATCAAGAATTTCTGGTTTTATATCAATATTAGCTACACCAGCAAAATGATTGTTCAGGATCTCTGACTTGTCCAACGGATGAATAAAATTTTGGCCATCGGGTTCCAAAAAAGGGGGGAATCTCTATTTTTAGTAAAATTTGATATAGACTTGGCAATGCGCCACCATTTACCAGGAGGAATATTTTTGTCAATAAGTTGTGATGTCAGTTTGCACTTATAATCATCTTTTGCCTTTCTAACTAAACTGATAATTTCATTACGAATTTCTCTAAATTTTTTCCAGTGATCTGGGTTATTTGAAGTTTTCGCTTTGTGGTGAATTCTATTACGATGTCTTATCTTGTTTCTTATCAAGTTGTTCATAAATGGTTTATCATTAGGTCTAACTGTAATAGTTTTAGTAGGTATATATCTATTGACAGTACTTTCGAATGTTTTGACAAAGTTCGTATACACATCATTTACATTATTTGAATTAAAAACAACATCATCCCAGTCAGTATCATTCAACTGGTTTTTAAGACCTTCATAATCTGCCCGCTTAAAGTCTCGAATTTGTCTTTTAAACGAGTGTTGTTTAAAAGTTTAAAATGAAATTTCGACTGAAACAGGAGAATGAGAACTGCATATAGGTGTAAGTACAGTTACTGATTTAATTAAGTTTTTGCGATTAGTCACATATAAATCAATACAAGTTCCAGTTTGGGTTGTAAAGTTGGTAGACTCCCAAACAACATTTTCCAAGTTGAACCGGTTAAGTAACTTTTTAAAAGAATTACTTGAGTTTGACATCATATCACAATTGAAATCACCACAAAAAAAAATTGGCAAGTTACAATTAAGTGCTTTATCAACTGACTCACTAAATAAGTCCCATATATTAGAATTTGAGTTTGGGGGACGGTATAAAACACCAACTAATTTTTTTTCATTTCTACAATTCCTCACTTCAACCCAAAGTAATTCAAGATTGCTTACAGATATGTCATTCCGTATAATAAAATGTAAGCTATTTTTTATATAAATGATCACACCTCCACCATGTCTATTTCTATCTAACCTAATACGTTTATGAAACCCATTTAATTTAATTTGGTCATCAGTAATTGACTTGTCGAGATGAGATTCTGATATACAAATAATGTCATACTCATGTAGTTCATTGTTAATGAGATCTAACTTAGGAAGTAAACTGCACACATTATTGTGTACTATTTTCAAATTTTTTTTGTTACTCTGATCTGGACCTGGATTTGGCTCAATTCCAGCAACCAGTAATAAAAACTGTATTATACTACTGAGGATAAAAGCATTTTTTATGATTATAGGGAGGATTATGTTATGAATAATAATATACATGTAGTTTACAAATTTACAGATTAATGTTAAAAACATTGATCAGTCAAAACTATCAAAACTTATAATGAATATATAGTGAAACATAAGCACATGATGTACACTTTGGACAGATCTTTGAAACCGAAAGCTGACGTATACATTGATTAACAGGACACTCAAACATAGACAAGATAAAGTACAAAACAAAACATACATGTACAAAACATATATACAAAAGGGAAACATAAATAAATAACAGATGTTGATGATATCAGATATTACTTATCTGGTGATATGTAATACTATTGAAAAAAATAGCAAGGTCTGTGTTCATGCAATAATCTGTTTTTGAATTACAAAGATGTATGGCAGTAAAATCTGTAATGTGAAATGTAGAAAAAAAAAAAAAAAAGGACAACAATTAGTCTGAATTTCAGACAAAAATTGAGCAAGGCGTTGTAAAAAGGACTAGACTAATCTATAGGTATAGAATATGCTTGACAGGAGTTTATAAGCTTGACTTAATTTTCAATTTACGAGTGCAGACAGAAGTGAGAATCACAATTTGTCAAATGATTCGGATTATCTATGTTTTAGATTATGGTAATACAGTATATCAATGGATATTGATGTATGTGACATCCTTCGCTATTGCAACCATTATCCAGTTGCTTGATTGAATATCTCATGTGTAAAAACGAATTAACTGTGGAAGTAAATAATTAAATTTGTATGTTTACAGCTAACCGGAAATATCAGTATATTTTTTAAAACTAAACCAAATACGTAGGAAACGTATAATTTTCCGGAAAATAGTTACAAAATAAAAATAGTTAATTGGTATGAGTGACAAAGAGACAATGTCATCCCAAAGTTCAAGTTGGTATTGTAGACAACAAAATAATTATAGATGACCAAGAATTATATAAAAATACATATGGTACTTAACAATATCAAACAAATATGAAAAGCATGTTCAAGTGATTTTATACACACATCTATCGATTAATGTAAAGCCAAAATCATAATCAAGTTATTTTTATCATACCAGTGTTATACGAACAGCCATCGAGAATTGAGACAATGAACTAGTTAATAAGAAAATGATATTTTTAAATTTGATATATGATTGTGATTCCATGTAATCGTTATTTGAACAGAAGAATGTAAAAAATGTTTGAGGAAATTTTAAACTGATTTAAATTATTCTCACAATTTGAATAGAATGAGTCACTTATAGTGAATATCATTATTTGCGTTAAGGAAACCAGGAAAATCATATCAATGGATCTTGGTAAAGTATTTTAAAGAATAATAAAAACATAGTTACATGTTCAATTTGTAACCTAGATTTGTTTTCTCTCAATCAATTTATGACTTTTGAACAGCGGTATACTACTGTTGCCTTTACTTAGCTCTGCATTACCTAAACTTCCCAATGTCGTCTACATTAAAACATGTTTAGAATTAGTAATAATAAAAATCATTATATAATGTTTGTTATCAAAACAACCACATAGGATGAAAACAATAAAAAAATAATAATAAGGAAATTGATATTAGAAAAAAAAATGTAAATCATGTGAGATCTGCATTTGTTTTTACACAGAACAATGAAAAAGTGTTTAACAAGGACAGCTATAAAAAGTATATATTTATTGTGACTAGGTACATTAGAATTGTAACAAGCTACACTCTGTTGTTGTCATTTGTGTTATTGTGTTATTGTAAAAAAAATCGTATTATTGTCATTAATTTTAGCTAATTTTTTTATACCATTTGGTGTTTCTTTGTTGCTTTCTTTTGCCTTTTTTTTATATCGATCAAGAAAAATCAAGATTAAGACAACTTTCTACTGTTGTTTGGTCTATGGTCTGGTTGTTGTCTCTTTGACACATTCCCAATTTCCATTCCATTCCTTTTTTACTTAAAAAAATGTTGACTGCTGTATCCCTATTTGTTTTTAACGTTTTAACCTATTTAGTCTGTGTGTTTTATTAAAATATTGTTGTGAAAATAATGGAAAAGCGAGGGGTCTCTTTAGCTTTGGACCAAGTTTAATCCACAATTTTGTACATAAAGAAATGCTTGTACCGAGTCAGAAATATGCCAGTTGTTGTCGTTTTGATGGTTGTGTTTGAGCTTTTGATTTTGGCATTTCCTTGTGTGGTTATTGCATAAAATTCCTTTTAAGATATTGACAACAATGTAAGATAGACCAATATAATATAATTTTGCATTCAATTACACTGAGAAATTAATATAGTAGATTAAACACATCTAAATTGCGAAGTTAGATGGTAAAAGTATAATGTCGGCAGACATCGTTTTGTTAAATTTCCTCTTCTGATTTTTGTTCGGTGAATATATTAAATGAAAAGTATTGCTTATTTCAATATACATGTACTACTGGGGTTGATAAAGAATATAGCCAATGAAAAAAGTTAAAAAACTTGTTATCAGTTATATTTAGACATTTAAGTTCCTAATTATGCAAACTTGTTCGGAAATTTTTGTTTTGTTGCCAAGTGGGACACAGATTTTTTTCCGTTCTCCTAAAAAGGCATATATAAATGTTTACGGCTATCTTTTCACGGTGAAACCGCCAAAATGATAAAGCACAGAAACCATATTTTGTCCACTTCACCCACGCAAATCTATATTATTTCCATGTTCCTTGTCCGGATATCTGCTTACTAATATTGCTAACAATATGACTACGCAGATATGCCAACTTTTATTTTTTCCCAGAAAATTTTATTTCCATGTTCGTCATTCGGGAATTCAATATAAGTTTGTTTCTGAATAACTTCATATAAAATCAAGGGTAACTCTTCTGGTAATAATTGTTCATAGAATACGAGAAAGAGAACATTTTTCCCATTTCTTGAATGAATACTTTCCATTCTAGCCATGTTGTATTCAAACATGCAGTAATACGACTGTAGAAATGATCTTGTAATTATACAAATGGTCTTTCTGCTACTTTCTATTGCATGTATAATGTTATCTGTTATATTTTCTCCTGGCACAAAATCCCGATGATGTAAACATAACTTTAAATTTCCTTCGTTTTCAATATGTTCAATGCAATCATTCAAAACAAATTCTCGATCGTCATCTGAATATGACACAAAGGCATCATAGCTATAATCCAACTTATTTCCTGAGTATTTTGTAGACCGAAACCGGTTCTTAAACTTTGTTTTATAATATAAGAAATGAAGTCTACCTCTAAATGTGTACAACATGAATCGGACTTTCTGTCTGTTTCTGTGAATAGCAATTATAGCTAATATTACTATGAAGAAAAATATTGCAGAAGATGTGATCGTCATTGAAATTGAATAATTTAAACACTCTCGCTGTAGATGTATAATTCTTGCTTCAACTGAATTTAAATCCAAAATGCTTCCATTGGCAAACCTGCATTTGTACGTATGAAAGTTAATCAAACGATGATGGTTCCCCCACGTCCAATTTAAAAAGGGGATACTGTAACAGTTACATTAAAACGTGTTGTTGCTTAAGTCAACTTTAACACTTTTACTTATCTCGAAAAGTCTGTCAATGTTTTTCATTGATCCGTCATCCAAATATCGTATGGTATTACTGGATACATTCAAAATTTCTAAATCTACTAAATGAGTTAATTCAAAACTCACATTTGTAAGCTTATTAAAACTTAAATCTATAATTCGTAATCTCGGCTGGTTTATGAATAGTTTAGAAATCAGGTGTTTGATTAAATTATTAGAGAGACATATATACTCAAGTCTGCTTATTCCGTTCATCGCGTAGCTATATTCCTCTAAAAAATCATCTAGTTCATTATTTGACAAGTCCAGGAATATAACATAAGTCAAATTGAGACCGATTTGAAGTATACCATTGCTACTTAAATCAAGACTTTGCAAACTGACTGGTGTTGGTAAAACTTTTTCGATGGGAAAGATTGACGTCTTGCGGACACATCTGTCTTTGTTTGTTATATGAAGTTCACGAATTCGTGTATCAAGCAATATATAGTTCACCTTTTTCCAAGTAAAAAATACTTTGATATCAACATTATTAATTTCTAGGATTTCAACTGGTGTCTTCGACATACTTAGAATAATGTGAATCACTTGATGAGGGTCATAACTTACGGGGCAAACAAAGTCTAGCAGCACAAATTTAAGCTGAGTTAGAAACAAAAACGTACCAGTCTCTAGTATCATTATATTACATTTTTTACAGCTAAAATGTGTTAAATTTGTTGTATATCTAAATGTGTCGTTCAATAAAGAAAATTTACTATAACTACTGAAAACAAGTGAAGAGAGATTATATAATGAAGAAAATCCTATTCCTAGAATTCTTTCTTTTGCGAAATTAACGTCTAATTCTAGTGTTTTTAACTTTTTCAAATCCTTAATTGTCTCATCTGGAAGAATGTAAGTATCAGGTACATTTTGTGGATTATTCATTTGAACAGAAAGATGTTTGAGTGATTCTAAAGGTTGAAAACAGCCTGGAGGTAACTGTTTCGTATTATACTTAAAGAGATTTAAGTTAAGTCTGAGATCTTCCAGGCGTCGAAGTCCTATAAATGTCTTTTCATTTAGCGACGACAGAGAGTTTTTTGAAAGATCCAGTAATTTGAGATCTGTCATATTTCCAAAGGTATTATTTGATATTTCTTTTATACAATTGGATCCTAAGTAAAGATGACGCAACTTTGGAAGTCCAGCAAAAATTTGCTCATTGACATAATTTAACGTATTAGTCAATAAATTTAGATCAGTTAGATTGATTAACGATATGAACGCATTGTTTTGAATATTGCGCATGTAATTACCATTTAGATAAAGATGATGCAGGTTTCGTAGTCCATTAAACACACCTTCAGTCACATTATTTAAAAAATTATTAGATAAATCAAGAATCGCAAGCTTTGGTGTATATTGGAAGGAATCATTTGGTAGTTCTTTTAACAAGTTATTGTTGAGTTTAAGTTGCTGCAGGTTCAAAAGTCCATTTAATGTTTCTTCATGAAGTGAGTCTATGTTATTATACGAAAGATCCAAAACGGTAAGATTGACTAAATATTTAAATACATTTTTTGGCAAACTTAAATTCTCATCAACAGGATATCTTGAATTCTTACTGAGATAAAGACTTCGCAGATTATGAAGGCCTTCGAATGCATCTTCATTCATTGTAAAGATTCGGTCGAAAGATAGATCTAGCAAAACAAGCAGCTTCAAATAGTGGAAGGTTTCATTTGGTATTCGTCTAATTGAATTATGTTGTAGATAAAGATAAACCGTGTTCGATGGTGTTTTCGGAACATCTATCAATAGTTTATAAGAACAATCAACATGTAATTCTTCGTGTTGATAAACATGTTTACATTTGAAATTTGTTTCCGTTTTTGTTGGTATAATGCTCTGTTTGTAACAGGCAACACTGAACAGGGAAATAATCAATAATACCTTAGAAATCATAACTTGATTCATACTGTCTAGTTTGTTATTTCTTTTGCTGAAACATACAAAGGTTCTGAAATTTTCAAATAAGACATAATACGTATCTGATACCCGTGAAACATTATCGTAATATACTGAGAAATGCATTTATATGTATATTTATTCACACAGATGCTTCCCAGATGACGATGTATATATTGTAATGCCGACATTCCCCCCTTTTTATAGTAAACCTATGTCTGTATAGTTTCTCGAAATTATTGAGGATAAAACAATAAATGTTAGTGAGATGTCTAATGTTACAAGTAGTGTAAAACTTGTCATTGTTGTTTTGGCTGTTTTCATGATACGACAGATTTGTATATGTTAGTTTGTTAAGAATTTTTAGTTCACGTACTGATTCCGTATTTTCGCGGTAGTTACCTTATTATACAATAAACTCAAATAAAACTGTTCTAATGATCTACTAATAAATTTAAAGTCGAGACCCATCTTTATTGATGAAGATCAATCGTTGTTTACAAACAGTATCAACATTACGGGAGTTTCCCTAATATGATCCATGGTTGCCGATTGGTAAACAATATGTAACAAGCTCTGTCATTGGTCAGTCGAAAGTATAAATACCAAAACAACAACAGAAACGACGGAGTGTTTGGTTGACAAGAATGGGTAGTGACAAACTTAAATAAAAGCTGGAATATGTCTGAGAAATACAGACAAGCATTGAACGTTGCCTTTGTTTTAGTTTAAGGTTGTCGGTGCTGGTGCTAAGGCTTGTCGGTGACGGTGCTTAGGGTGCCGGTGACGGTGCTGAGGGTGCCAAATCGGGAGCAAATCCTTGGTGCAAATATTTATTGGTGCAAACTTTAGGTGCCAAATCGGGAGCACATCCATGGTGCAAATATTTATTGGTGCAAACTTTAGGTGCCAAATGGGAGCAAATCCTTGGTGCAAATATTTATTGGTGCAATTGATGGTTTAGGTGTAATTCCTGGGTGTAAATATATTGCTTGGAGCAAATAATGTTTTAGGTGAAAATCCTTGGTGTAAATATTGCTTGGTGCAAATAAATATATAGTTTTGTGCAACTTGTTTTGTTAGGTGAAATTCCTAGGTGACAACCTTTAAGAAAGTCAAGTATTTAATATTTATTACGGAAGCTTTATGGTAGGAACGATTTTGTGATTACCTATAAAGAATTGTTGATTGTTGATTGTATTTATTATGTCTTAAGGAATTGAGACTTATTATAAACTGTGGGTTAGTGAATCTGGTTGATTTACTTTAATGTGATCGAGTTTAGCGCTACACATTGGTAGTTTAATAATATGTAGATAGTGACAGAGTAAAGTCTCTGTTTAGGTTAGTTATAGATAAGACCAACCATACTAGGAACCGGACTAGGCCAGGAACAGAGCTGTACCACTACCAGTCCAGCATTTTTATAAATAATAATAAAGCATCTAAACTGTTCTATTTCATGTATTTTATTTCACGAATATTTAGTAAATATACAGTAATAACAAAACAAATATAAAATCAATATCGGTAGAGTGTTTTGGTCGACGGTAAACCAACTAGACGTCGACCCTAATATTTTATCCTAATATACATACACACAATAAAAAGATCCCTTTACTTTATGTTCATTGTGTTCTCTGGTGTCCGACTCTAGCACCCGAGAGGCAGTGTTACAATTGGTGGCAGCGGTGGGATAAATTTATAGAGTCAGATTAAGTTGAATATATAAGATCATAGATAGAAAATAATGGACGATTCAAACGTAGTTACGTTTGGCCCACACTTGAATGAGACACATGGTGATGCTGAAGCAACTATTCATGAAAATGAAATAGACGCTCAAGGTACTGAAATTTTTAGAAGGACAGAGAGAATGATGGCCGAAGCTAGGGCAGAAATTAGGCTTCGGATGGACAGATGTTTTTCCGACTTTTCAAGTGATATGAGTAAGATGTTTGAAAAGTTTGAAAAGCACACTGTTGACACTAGGTCTACCCCAATTTTAGGACGGGGCAATGAAAGTTCCATAGATAATAATATGGGACCCGATGTTAGACATGATAAGGATGATCAGAATAATAGTCATTTTTCTGAGGTCCAACGGTCAAAATCTGAAATTTCTTGTAAGATTAAGCCACAAATCTATGACGGCTCTGATGATTTGGAAGAGTATTTGACTCAATTTGATTTGTTGGCCGAACTTAATGTTTGGGACTCAAAAACAAAAGCACTGCTTTTGGCAAGCAGTTTATCAGGGAACGCCAGGGCAATACTTAATGAAATTACAAATGGGGAAAGACATGATTTTGATTGTTTAGTCACCGCACTGAAAAGTAGATTTGGCTCAATTAATAGATCAGAGGTATTTAGGGCAGAGTTACAAACAAGAGTAAGATTCAGACAGGAATCACTACCAGAGCTTGCCCAAGCTATTAAGAAACTTACCCGTAAGGCTTATCCAGGTACTTCATCTTTGGTCAGGGACACGTTGGCCCTTGCATATTTTATAGATGCCATTCCTGAGGCTGATATACGCCTCCGACTGAGAGAAGTAGGGCCAAAGACAATAGGTGAGGCAGAAAATATTTCTGTCCGTCTAGAAGCTCTAAGACTGGCAGATAAACAAAAGGGGAGATCCATAAGAACGGCTGTGGTCGAATCTAGTGATGACACTTTAAAATCGGATCTCAGAGAGTTAAAAGATGGCATGAAAACTTTGCAAAATGAAGTTAACTCTATTAACAGAAATAACAATAGTCAGCAGAATAGGGGTGGAAATTTTCAAAGAAATCAAAATAATAATGGTTTCGGTATGAAATCAAACAAAGTATTGAATCTTTGACGAGTGAAGTACTTATTATCAAAAATCAAAATGATCAGCAATTTCGAGGAGATAATAATTATAGAGGAAATAAAAATAATTCCAATAGAAATTTTAACAATAGAGGAGCATTTCGTCGTTAGGAAAACTGAAAAATGTCCAGTCAGGAGCGAGAATGATTTCTCGACACTGTGAATACTATTATTTTAATATTGTGTTGTGCCATCAAAACAGTTGTTTTGTTTTGGCTACTATAGATGTACATGTATATATGCAATTAAAAGTTCGTATGCTCGTTTTTGTTGGGGCTAGTTTGTTTATTTTTTTATTTTGAAGACCGATTTGTTCTGGACAATTAATATACACAAACAGATGTTTTATGTATAGATGACATGTTGATTTCCTTTCACTAAGGATTGTTTAAGAATTAAAGATGATGTTGTCCGTTGTCTCAAAATCAAAGGTAATGCCTCTTGCTGTAGAATCTCCGTAGCAGAGATTGTAGAAGTTCCGCTCTATAGATATATAAATGATTAATAAAAGCAAAAACTGCAGTTGCGCTAAACACTCTATTTTTATAATTTGTTTAGAACTAATGAACACGTTAAGTGAATATACTGATCTGTACTGGTCATTTCTGATGCAGAAATTAAAAACAAAATAGAAGGTCAACTGATAATTTGGTTAGAAACTCTGGTTGTAAGTAATGCTTTATACAATTGTTGAGCACACTAGCGGCATGATGCAAATATATTATTACGATCTTAGTCGGTAGCCCTATCAAGAGAATGTTCTCAAAACTAGTATTATGAGTAAAATGTAAAAAAAAAAATAATAGAAGAGTATGTAGAGTTGAGCTAGATGATAAAAGCTCAATACATGACAAGAATGTCTCAGTTAAATACTGATATGTAGATATTTTGGCTTGGCCAGTCAAATGTATACTTTGAAGGTATGATTCTTGAGAATTGATCAATAAGAATGTAGTAGACATTTGATCTGAAAATAACGAGAGGTACACAACGAGGCACCTTGCGAAAGAAAGGCTGCGTGTACATGTCATATTTTCCAGATCAGATAGTAAAGTTGTAATTGATTGCTCAAAAGAGATAGACACAGGTTTGACCTAATTATGGTCAGTGTCTATGGAGCAAAGCTTGACAAAAGTGGGTTTGCTTAAATAACTTTACAATGTTTGCAAGCCCGAATATAAGTACATGTATAAAAGAGAGAAATAGTCTAGGCAATGTCAAATAATGTTGTCAAAAACTGGAAAAATAAATAGTAAAGAATAATAAATTGATAGAAAGAGAAATTTGCTCAATAGAGATAAACACCAGTGACCAGATTATTGGTCGATGTTTATGGAGTAAAGCTTAGTAAAAGCGGGTTTGCTTAAATATCTTTACAATATTTGCAAGCCAGAATGTATAATTTAAAGTGAAATAGGTATATGTAATACAAAATAGGGCTGTATAGGAAACTAAGAGAAAAAGAAAGTAATAATTATTTAGGGATAGATAGAAACGACAGATTTGTTCAATAGAGATAGACACATGAGTGACCTAACTTCTGGTCAGTGTTTATGGAGCAATGAATGATCAAATGGTTTTGCTGGTTAAACATTTTACAATGTTTGCAAGCCTTAGTATTAGAAGTAAAGGAAAAACCTGAAACCAGAGTGGACAAAAATCAAAGTACAAAAGTTCTTTAAGTGTAGGTTGTTGACATGAATGAGTTTATTCGTGTAATTCTTTTTGTATGTTCGTCATCTTAAGAATAATAATATAATGAATTGGTTCTACTTTAATAAAACCTTATAAACGACTGTATTTGGGGACCAAATCCTTAAAGGTGGGGGCAATGTAATGCCGACATTCCCCCCTTTTTATAGTAAACCTATGTCTGTATAGTTTCTCGAAATTATTGAGGATAAAACAATAAATGTTAGTGAGATGTCTAATGTTACAAGTAGTGTAAAACTTGTCATTGTTATTTTGGCTGTTTTCATGATACGACAGATTTGTATATGTTAGTTTGTTAAGAATTTTTAGTTCACGTACTGATTCCGTATTTTCGCGGTAGTTACCTTATTATACAATAAACTCAAATAAAACTGTTCTAATGATCTACTAATAAATTTAAAGTCGAGACCCATCTTTATTGATGAAGATCAATCGTTGTTTACAAACAGTATCAACATTACGGGAGTTTCCCTAATATGATCCATGGTTGCCGATTGGTAAACAATATGTAACAAGCTCTGTCATTGGTCAGTCGAAAGTATAAATACCAAAACAACAACAGAAACGACGGAGTGTTTGGTTGACAAGAATGGGTAGTGACAAACTTAAATAAAAGCTGGAATATGTCTGAGAAATACAGACAAGCATTGAACGTTGCCTTTGTTTTAGTTTAAGGTTGTCGGTGCTGGTGCTAAGGCTTGTCGGTGACGGTGCTTAGGGTGCCGGTGACGGTGCTGAGGGTGCCAAATCGGGAGCAAATCCTTGGTGCAAATATTTATTGGTGCAAACTTTAGGTGCCAAATCGGGAGCACATCCATGGTGCAAATATTTATTGGTGCAAACTTTAGGTGCCAAATGGGAGCAAATCCTTGGTGCAAATATTTATTGGTGCAATTGATGGTTTAGGTGTAATTCCTGGGTGTAAATATATTGCTTGGAGCAAATAATGTTTTAGGTGAAAATCCTTGGTGTAAATATTGCTTGGTGCAAATAAATATATAGTTTTGTGCAACTTGTTTTGTTAGGTGAAATTCCTAGGTGACAACCTTTAAGAAAGTCAAGTATTTAATATTTATTACGGAAGCTTTATGGTAGGAACGATTTTGTGATTACCTATAAAGAATTGTTGATTGTTGATTGTATTTATTATGTCTTAAGGAATTGAGACTTATTATAAACTGTGGGTTAGTGAATCTGGTTGATTTACTTTAATGTGATCGAGTTTAGCGCTACACATTGGTAGTTTAATAATATGTAGATAGTGACAGAGTAAAGTCTCTGTTTAGGTTAGTTATAGATAAGACCAACCATACTAGGAACCGGACTAGGCCAGGAACAGAGCTGTACCACTACCAGTCCAGCATTTTTATAAATAATAATAAAGCATCTAAACTGTTCTATTTCATGTATTTTATTTCACGAATATTTAGTAAATATACAGTAATAACAAAACAAATATAAAATCAATATCGGTAGAGTGTTTTGGTCGACGGTAAACCAACTAGACGTCGACCCTAATATTTTATCCTAATATACATACACACAATAAAAAGATCCCTTTACTTTATGTTCATTGTGTTCTCTGGTGTCCGACTCTAGCACCCGAGAGGCAGTGTTACAATATTGCAATTAGCGTAACCACAATACCGTTCTCTTTTCATGAATGTATAGTTTTATTTTTACATCAGCAATAAGACGGATGGCCTTTGTGTAGTAGGATCAACCTACCCTTCCGGAAAAAATGCGATAAGCCTTGGTTTTTGATGGGTTTGTGATGCGCAGTCTTTAGTTTCTGCATTGTGTTTTGTGAACAGTTGATGGTCATTTTTTTTTGCCAATTTGCTATCGAGTGTGAATATCCATGAGTATCTTTCGAATCTCTTTGACAATTGATAAAATAACCATGGTTTTTTTATTTTATTTGACAGTTGTACTTCCGTCACACTCAATTAGTATTTGGGTAATGGTTAACCGGTTTCCTTTCTTTCAAACATATGTACAGAGGTCAGGGAACATTTGGGCGGGGGTATTATTAGTCAGCAGAAGCTCGCAGTTAAAGTTGTTGTACCTGCATAGCAATATACTTCAATATGAGGCAGATTAAAATCGATTCCAAAATAATCATCACATTGGCTTTATGAATTCAGTTGAACACAAAATTTATTTTAATTTTGATAATTTTAAGTTTTCTAAAACATAAGTTTGTTTTTAGAATCATAAAAATATGATTAGTTAATTCAAATCTCATATAAAGTTCCCAGTTTTATGCCTCACACTTTTACACTTTTGATCATATTTCGGAGCGACGAAGTGTGTACAAATTTCAACTATGTTGCATTTGTAAGAGAAACTGTGCAGTAGTTTTAATTCAGTTAATCAAAGATTTGTGTTCTTATGTCATGTCTCTATCGATTAATGCAAAGACTAAATCATAATAAAGTTATTATCCTACCAGTGTTATACGAACAGCCATAGAGAATTGTAACACTTAACTAGTCAATAAGGAAATTATATTTTTGTAATTCGACACAAATCATGTGATTCCATGTGAACCAGCATTCGTTATTGGAACAGAAGAATGTAAAAAATGGTTAAGGACATTTTAAACAGATTTAAATTAGTTTCACAATTTGGATAGAATGAGTCACTTATAGTGTATATCATTATTGGCGTTCAGCTAACCAGGCAAATTATATTAATGGATCTTGGTAAAGTATATTAAAAAAGTAATAGAAACATAGTTACTTGTTTTAGTTTGTAACACGGATTTGTTTTCTCTCAATCGATTTATGACTTTTGAACAGCGGTATACTACTGTTGCCTTTACTTAGCTCTGCATTGCCTACACTTCCCAATGTCGTGTTCGTTAAAACATGTCTAGAATAAGTTATAATAAAATCCTTATATAATTTGTGTTACCAAAAACAACCACATAGAATGAAAACAATTAAAAAAAAATAAGGAAATTGAAAATTTAAAAAAACAATGTAAATCATGTGAGACCTGCATTTGTTTTTACACAGAACAATGAAAAAGTGTTTAATAAGGACATTTATAAAAAGTATATATCTAATGTGACTAGGTACATTGGAATTGTAACTCTGTTGTTGTCATTTGTGTTATTGTGCTATGGTAAAAAGTTCGTATTATTGTCACTCATTTTTGCTTATATGTTTCTTCTATATACCATTTGGTGTTTCTTTGTTGCTTTCTGTGGCCTTTTTTTATATTGATCAGGATTAATCAAGATTAAGACAACCTTCTGCTGTTGTCTATTCTATGGTCGGGGTTTTGTCTCTTTGACACATTCCCCATTTCCATTCTCAATTTTATTTAAAAGACAATGTTGACTGCTGTATCCCTATTTGTTTTTAACTTTTTTACCTATTCAGTCTGTGTGTTTTGTTCACACATTGTTGCGAAAATAACGGAATTTAATGCAAGTGTCATCAAAGTGAGGGGTTTCGTTGCTTTGGACCAAGTTTAATCCAAAATTTTGTCCATAAAAAAATGCTTGTACCAAGTCAGGAATATGCCAGTTGTTATCTATTCGATTGATGTGTTTGAGCTTTTGATTATGTCATTTGCTTAGGGACTTTCCTTGTGTGGCTATTGCGTAGAATTCCCTTTTAGATATTGACAACAAAGTAAAATAACCAAATATAATATGACTTTGCATTCAATTAAACTGAAAAATCAATATAGTAGATTAAACACATAAAAATTGCGAAGTTAGATGGTAAAAGTTTAATGTCGACAGGCATCTTTTTGTTATATTTCCTCTTCGGTTTTTTGTCCGGTGAATATATTAAATGAAAAGAAATGCTTATTTCAATATACATATAGAATATAGCTAATGAAAAATGTGAAGTTAAACAGCATGTTATCAGTTATATTATGATATTTGAATTCTTATTATGCAAACTTGTTCGGAAATATTTGTTTTGTTGCCAAGTAGGACGCAGCTTTTTTCCGTTCTCCTAAAAAGGCATATATAAATGTTTACGGTAATCTTTTCACGGTTAAACCACCAAGATGCTAAAGCAAAGATACCATCATTTATCCCACTCCACCCACGCAAATCCTATTTCCATGTTCCTTGTCCGGATATCTGCTTACTGATATTGTCGACAAGATGACTAAGCAGATATGCCATCTTTTATTTTTTCCCAGAAAACTCTATTTCCATGTACGTCGTTCGGGAATTCAATATAAGTTTGTTTCTGAATAACTTCATATAAAACCAAAGGCAGCTCCTCTGGAAGCAACTGTTCATAGAATACGAGAAAGAGAACATTTTTTCCATTCCTTGAATGAATACTTTCCATTCTAGCCATGTTGAACTCAAACATACAGTAATAGGACTGCAAAAAAGATCTTGTAATTATACAGATAGTCTTTCTGCTGCTTTCGATAGCATGTATAATGTTATCTGTTATATCTTCTCCTGGCACAAAATCCCGATGATGTAAACATAACTTTAAATTTCCTTCTTTTTCAAGATGTTGTATGCAATAGTTCAAAACAAATGATCGGTCTTCTTCTGAATATGACACAAAGGCATCATATATATAATCCAACTTGTTTTCTGAATGTGTTTTAGACCGAAATCGGTTCTTAAACTTTATTTTATAATATAAGAAGTGAAGTCTACCTCTTAATGTATAAACCATAAACCGGAGTTTCTGTCTGTGTCTATGAATAGCAATTATAACTAATATTGCTATGAAGATGAATACAGTGGTACACGTGATTATTATTGAAATTGTATAGTTCAAACAATTTGCCTGTAAAACAATTATTCCTTCTTCAAATGAATTAAATTCTAAACTACTTGTATGGTTAAAAATGCATGTGTACTGATCAAAATTAATGAAATGACGACGAGTTATTCTCATCCAATTCAGAAAAGGAACTCTGGAACAGTCGCATTGAAACATATTGTTGCTAAAATCAACTTTTATTCTTTTGCTTTTGTCAAGAAGTATGTCAATATTTTTCATTGATTCGTCATCCAGAAAACGTATGTCATTACTAGACAAATTTAAAATCTCTAGATTTACCAAATAAGACAAATCAAAATTTACATCTCGCAGCTTATTTAAACTTAAATCAATTATGCGCAGATACGGTTGGTCAACGAACAATTTAGAAAAAAGATGCTTGATTGAATTTCTTGAGAGACAAACATACTCAAGTCTGCTTATTTCTGTTAGCATGTAGCTATTTTCCGCTAAGAACGGACCAAGTGAATTACCTGTTAAGTTCAGAAATTTAACAAAAGAAAGATTAAGATATATCTTATCTATCCAATTGTCACTTAATTCAAGACTTTGCAAATTGGCTGGTGCTGGTATATAACGTTCTTTACGGAAAGAGTGCTTTCCAACACAGTGGCCATTGTTTGTTAAATGAAGTTCACGTATTGGCGTTTCAAACAACAAAACATTCATATCTCTCCAAGGCACTATTTTTTGTACAAGAACACTATTAATTTTGAGAACTTCAATTTGTGTCTTGGACAAGCTAAAAATGATATCAATCAATGTATAAGGCTTAGATAGAAGGTTATAGCAAACGAAGTCTAGTTGTACATTTTCAAGCTTGGTTAAAAACGAAAAGGTTCCTGTCTCTATGAACATAATATTGCAATGTATAATGCTTAAATTTGTCAAATTGGACGTGTATTTGAATGTGTCATTATACAAAGAAAAATTACAGACACCACTAAAAATTAGTGAAGAAAGATGATGTAAAGAAGAAAATCCAATCCCTAGAATTCTTTCGTCATCGGAATTAACATCTAGTTCGAACATTTCCAACATTTTCAAATCTTTAACTGTTTCATCTGGAAAAATGAACGTAGACAGTACTTTCCGTAGGGGATGATTATTTTGAACAGACAGTTGTTTCAGTGACTCTAAAGGTTGAAAACAACCAGGTGGTAACTGTTCCGTATTATATCCAAGGTTATTATTGTTTAGTCTTAGAACGTGAAGGTTCTTAAGTCCTAAAAATGTCTTTTCATTTATTGATTGCAAGTCGTTATTTGATAGATCCAGTATGCTTAGATCCGTTAAATTTTCAAAGGTATGATTTGATATTTCTTTCAATTGATTAGTCATCAAGTTGAGATTACGCAATTTCGAAAGACCAGCGAACATTTGTTGATTGATTAATTGCAACGAATTAAATAATAAATTCAGTACAGTTAGATTGCGTAACGATTGAAACGCGTTGGTTTGAATATTTTTTATGAAGTTACCACCGAGATGAAGCTGGTGCAAGTTTCCAAGTCCAGTGAACACTCCTTTAGTTACTGAATATAATGAATTATAAAATAAATCAAGATTAACAAGCTTTGGTGTGTATTGGAAGGTATCGTTTTGTATTTCTTCGAACCCGTTATTGCTCAGTTTTAGTTGCTGTAGGTTAACAAGTCCAGCAAGTGCGTGTTCGTGAATTGAGTTTATGTTATTGTAGGACAGATCCAATACAGTGAGGCTGACTAAATGTTGGAATGCATTTTTTAGCAAACGAAATATCTGATTCCTACTGAGATAAAGAAACCGCAGATTCTGGAGGCCTGTGAATACATTTTCGTTGATTGCACTGATTTTGTTGACAGAAAGATCTAAGAAAACCAACCTATTAAAAAGGGCAAAGGTTTGGTTGAATATTTGTCCGATTAAATTATTTTGTAGATAGAGGTAAACCGTGTCAGCTGGTGTATCTGGAACAGCTGTCAAGTTTTTGTAAGAACAATCAACGTGTAATTCATTATGTTGTTTAAAATGTTTACAGTGGACATTTGCTGCCGTTCTTCCTGGTACAATGTTGTCATTGTAACAGTCACCAGTGAACAAAGAAGCCATCAATAATACCTGTAAAAACATAGCTTGCCTGATATTGCCTGGTGATATAGTCATTGCTGAAAAATACAATGAATTTTGTATTTGCTGAATAAGAAAGGACATGTCCTTGGCGCACATGAAACAATTTCGTGTAAAAAATACGATGCAAAGCATATTTTCTAGAAGTTATTGATTTGTAAAATTGGGTCGAATTACTTACAGACTGAATAACATCCGAATACTTTTCTGTAAAGTTGTTTTTAGTCAATGGGTCAGATATATGTTTATTTTTATGACCTATTTACACTAAATCCATTGGATGTAGGATGTGAACTGAATAATATTTAAGTCTTTGATGCATGATTTTTTTATTAGTTGTTACTGGCTTTGAACTGCGAGTACTCTCAGATCTGTACTTAGTGTCTTTTTGTTGTTAGGACGTAAAAGTACCTGGCCACGTCCACTTGTATTTGTAGTATTTGTATTTTAATCCATATGATGAGTTAAGCCTTTTGCAACTGATTTTTATAGTTCCTTCTTATGTTGTATTGTTACACCACTGTCCCAGGTTAGGGGGAGGGCTGGGATCCCGGTAACATGTTTAGCCCCGCCATATTCTGTATGTATGAACCTGTCCCAAGTCAGGAGCCTGCAATTCAGTGCACGTGGTTGTCGCTTGTTGTCCGTTCATTTTTTGTACATAAATTAGGCCGTTAGTTTTCTCGTTTGAATTGTTTTACATTGTCATTTTGGGGCCTTTTATAGGTGACTGTTCGGTATGCTCTTTGCTCATTGATGAAGGCCATACGGTGACCTATAGTTGTCAATTTCTGTGTCATTTGGTCTCTTGTGGAGATTTGTCTCTTTAGCAATCATACCACATCTTCTCTATATATGTACAGTTTATTTCAGGTTTTTAATGTACACGTTAGCTCTGTTCAGAGAGTTTTTCAATGTCGTGTGTTAATTGAATAATGTTTAGTCAAGAATATTATAGAAATTATTATCCTACCTGTGTTATAAAAAACAGCTACACTGAATGAACACAATTTTCAAATAATAAATAAGGAAATTGAAGTCTAAATATACAAAAGAAATCATGTGATTATAATGATGCAATCATTTGTTATTGTACTGAGCAATGTTAAAGTGTTTAAGGAAATTGATTAAAAAATATTTTTTTGTAAATCGTTAAATCTAAATTGAATTCAAGATTTGCACAAAGTGAATCGCTTGCAGTTGATATCGTTATATAAGAGGGACGAAAGATACCAGAGAGATATTCAAACTCTTATATCGAGAAAAAAAATGACAACGTCATGGCTTCAAAAATAAAAAGACAAACAGACAAATAATAGTTCACACAAGACACAACATAAAAAATTGAAGACGAAGCAACACAAACCCCACCAAAAACTTGAGGGTGATCTCAGAGTGATATTCAGCAGACATTCAGCAAAATAGGAAACAATTACTAGTATTACAATCATGGTCTTTGGTATTCAAACTAGGTGTCTGTAACTTTTTATGCCGAGCCGAATATTCATATCGTACCAAAAATCACCTAGAGCGCAAACCTTGTCATTTTGAGAAAAGGCTTTGCACAGATTATTTATCCTATTGTCCAACAAAATAACATTTCGTTTATTTGCTGGATCATTTTTTGTGTGACTTTCGACAAGGAATGAATATCTTACATTTTCGTATAATATAAAAAAAAAGTAAAATCGTAAAATACTAAACTCCGATTAAAATTTAAAATGGAAAGTCCCTAATCAAGTGACAAAATCAAAAGCTAAAACACATCGAACGAATAGACAACTGTCATATTCCTGACTTGGTACGGACATTTTCTTATGAAGGAAATTATGGGTTAAACCTGGCTTTAAAGCCAGCTTTGCCTCTCACTTGCATGAGAGTCGCATCAAATTCAAGTACATCGACAACGATGCATTAACAATATTAACAGACACAATAGATAAAAATGTCACAAATAGGGGAAAAACACCAACACGAATCCTACCAAAAACTGGGGGGGGGGGGGGGGGGGTGTTATCCCAGGTGCTCCGGAAGGGTAAAAATCCTGCTCCACATGTGGCACCTGTCGTGTTGTTCATGTTATTAAAAAACCGGTAAATAGTCTAGTTCGATAGATCACATTCGAGAAAGAGAACGGGACAGTAGTTACGATGTAAGGAACAATACCGATATTATCTTAAACGGATATTCCATAACGGTCAACCAACTCGTGATGACGTTCGAAAAATCTACGAAGTGGTGATTTTAACATCACCATTTGGAACTCTATGACGTTCATATATCAATGTACACAGATATATATAATAAATTATACAAATCAATGGAATGAACTGATTACTCAGGATAAATACACCTTCACGTAAAACAATATAATCAGTTAAAAAATCACAACCATATGATATCGACAAATGATTGCATACTAGTATTACGATAACGGACATACATATTTGCAGATATAGCTATCTTCGATCTGTGAGCTATTTTTACTACATTACGTTGCCTTTGAACCTAAATTGTACTACTTTGTGTCTTATAAAAGTATTTACAATAAATGATCACTCGGATAATCTCAAATACACAAAAAAATCAAATGACAAGGATGAAATTTGACGAATCATAAGTCTTTCATGGCTTTAATAAACGTTAATTACGTTGTTTTAAATAGTAAAAAAAAAAAAAAAAAAAAATTGTCGGCATTACTATGGGAACAAACTGTGAGCTTCTCTTTGTCGACCTCTTCTTATTTTCATATGAATCGGAGTTCCATCAGACACTAATGAAAAACAAGAAGATTAAAGAAGCCAGGACATTTAATTTCAAATTCAGATATATTGATGATGTTCTTTCTTTAACTATCAAAACTTTTATGAATGGGTTCTACTAATACATCTCCCAGGACTAGAAATTAAAGAAACAACAGACAGGGTTTCCTTTGCCTCATTTATAGACTTATACCTCGAATTTGACATACAAGGTCATCTGCATACCAGAATCTATGACAAACGAGACGATTTTAATTTTTGAATTATCAATTTCCCCGACCTAAGTAGCAATATACTAATTTCACCTACATATGGGATATACATTTCCCAACTTAGTCGGTATTTAAGAGCTTGCAGCTCCTACTCAGACTTTGAAAAAGGTCACCAGTGTTTTTGGTGATATTCATTTAGCGTGGCTCTGTACTTATACATCCCGTCAAAATATTATTGTTCAATGATACTATTTGTATTCTAGCGTGTCTTTCATTTTTGCATGTCCTTTGTCTATAAGAATATTTTCTCTTGTTTTTCTTTATATCATATGACGTGGCTCTGTACATCTCGTCGTTGTGTTATTGTTCTATCATTTATGTATAATTGTCTTCCATTTTTTGCTTGGATGCCGTGTAGTGTTTTTTTAATACATTTGTTATGGATCTCTGTTTTAACATATCGTCATTGTGTAATTGTGCTATTGTAAATTTTTTATTCTTGTCTTTCATTTTTGCAAATGCTTTGTTACATATTTGTTTTGTTTTATAGTGATTCAGATTATACCATAATGGTGACTGATGTACCCCTATTTGTTACATTTTTACCAACTAGTATTATGTATGTATTTTTTGTTCACACATCGTTGTCAACATTATTAAATTTGATGCGACTGTCAAACAAGTGCGATGTTCAGGTAGCCTTTACAACAGATTTGATCCACCATTTTATACATAAGAAAATGCCTGTACCAAGTCAGGAATATGATAGTTGTTAACCATTCGTTTGATGTGTTTCAGCTTTTGATTGTGCCATTTGATTAGGGACTTTCCGTTTTGAAATTACGGAGTTCAGTATATTTGTGATTTTACTTTTTGAAAAGCAAATCGGAGGACTTACTTTGTTTATTGAACACCTAAGCTTAAAAAAATCCGTCCAAACAATGGTACATTGCTGTCTCATCTGCATGTTTGACTTACAAATTGTCCACCAGATTGCACAAACTCTGTCCACAGTGAATAAGGGTCTTCAGAAATACTGTGAATCCGTTTTTTTTTCACGTTGTGGTATTAAAAAAGTGTGGATTCTAAAAAAAACCTCTAAAGCACCCCTGGATATTTTTAAATATCGACCTTTATCTGAAATTATTTCTCTCAAAATTTTAGATTTTTCCACCCTGTGTTCCACCAATCCCAGTGTGAAATTGAAAAATCGTCTAGAAGAAATAACTCACAATGCTTTTCAATCGAGCCCTGTCAAATAGAATTTTACCAAAAAAAGACTAAACAGTAAAAGTTATAATTTACAAAGACAAAATAAATATTTTAACTTGTTAATAAGATGATAAAGATAAAAAAAAAAAACAATGTCAGTACCTATACTTTTCACATCCAGACTATCTTGTATCATTTGTGATAAATGCATAAATAAAATAACACAATAGTACAACTCGACAAGTTAAACAAGAATAACAACGAATACGTAAAATATTTTAGGTCAGTACAGCACAGCAGAATTACTTACTGTTAGTCACACGAATGTATCAACGCAACAAATTCTGTGTTACAAAAGTCTCAGTAACATTCAAACCATCACATTTGATGCCGATAATATACCAGGGTTTGATTTTTGTTTGTTTTTTAGTTTTCTTTTTTAAATAGTTGATTACTTTTAAATGTTGGCGTTTAACCACACTAACAAACGACAACTGCTAAACATCATATTCCAGACTAAGGAAAGGTGCCAAACAAATTCAGCTGGTTTAAACGTTTTAATAGGTTCAAATCTCGCCCTAATCTGAAACATAAGTGTAACATCACAACATAAACAAAAACACACTATAAAATATCAATTGCAATGGCTTAACTCAATCAAAAGATTTAGTACAATATGTTTCTTATGATTCGAAGGACAATTCCAAAGTCACACATCATGTTATCATGTTGCCAGTTGTTTTGCATTCGTTTGATGTATTTGAGCTTTTGATTTTGCCATTTGAATTGAATTTTCCTCGGAGTTCAGTATTTTTGTGATTTTACATAGTTTTTGTACGGTAAACATATTTATTCTCAGAGGGAAAGATATTTTAACAAGGACATATTTAAAAAAAGATATTGTTCCTCACGAATTATATTACCATGTTCTTAATACGGGTAACTTTGTATTAATATCTGGTTGCGGTTATTGCTGCTAAGACGCCTATGCAAAGATACCATCTTTTATTTTTTCCCAGAAAATCATATTTCCATGTTAATCGTTAGGGAATTCAATATATGTTTGTTTTTGAATAACTTCATATAGAACCAAAGGTAACTCCTCTGGTAAAAATTGTTCATAGAATACAAGAAAGAGAACATTTTTGCCATTTCTTGAGTGAATACTTTCCATTCTAGCCATGTTGAATTCAAACATACAGTAGTAAGACTGTAGAAAAGATCGTGTTATTATACAGACGGTCTTTCTGCTGCTTTCTATTGCATGTATAATGTTATCTGTTATATCGTGTCCTGGAACAAAATCCCGATGATGCAAACATAACTTTAAATTTCCATCGTTTTCAAGATTTTCAATGCACTCATTCAGTACAAATGCTCGATCTTCATCTGAATATGACACAAAGGCATCGTACATAAAATCCAACTTATTTTCTGACTGTTGTGTAGACCGAATCCGGTTCTTGAACTTTGTTTTATAATACAAGAAGTGAAGTCTACCTCTAAATGTATAAAATATAAACCGGAGTTTCTGTCTGTGTCTGTGAATAGTAATCATAAGTAATATTGCTATGAAGATTAACATTGCAGAACATGTGATAATTATTGAAATTGAATAGTTCAAACAATCACGCTGCAGATCGATAAGAATTCCTTTTCTAAGTGATTTTAACTCCAGACTACTTCCATTGTGAAAAGTGCATTTGTAAGTATCAAAGTTTACAAAACGATGACGACTCCTCAACGTCCAGTTCAAAAAACGGATACTGTAACAGTTACATAGAAACGTGTTGTTGCTGAAGTCAACTCTTACACTTTTACTTATCTCGAGTAGTTTGTCAATGTTTTGCATTGACCAGTCGTCCAAATATCGTATGGTATTACTGGACAAATTCAAAATTTCTAAATCTACTAACTGAGACAATTCAAAACTCACATCTGTAAGCTTATTTAAACTTAAATCGATATTTTGTAATTTCGGTTGATTCACGAATAGTCTAGAGAAAATGTGCTCGATAGAGTTATTGGAGAGACATATAAATTCAAGTTTGTGTGTTTCGTTCAACGCATAGCTATGTTCCTCTAAAAACTGACCGAGTAAATTACCTGACAAATTTAGGAATATAACATAGGTCAAATTGAGACTTATTTGATCTATATTATTGTTACTTAAATCAAGACGTTGCAAACTGACTGGTGCTGGTATAATACGTTTTAATGGAACAGAAACCCTCCTATCAACACAATTGTCATTGTTTGTTATATGAAGTTCACGTATTGGAGTATCGAGTAAAAGAATATTGACATCTTCCCACCAGGAATGTCCTAAATAAACATTATTAATTTTTAAGATTTCAATTGGTGTCTTCGATAGAATTAAAACGATATTCATCGCGAAATAATGGTTAAAAGTCACGATGCAAGCAAAATCTAGTTCCACAAACTTTAGCTGGGTTAGACACAAAAAACGCGCCAGTCTCAATGAATTTTATATCGCAATGTATGCTTATAAAATGCGTCAAATTTGGCGTATATCTAAATGTGTCATTATACAAAGCAAATTTACAGACACCACTGAAAGTGAGGGAAGAAAGATTATTTAAGAAAGAAAATCCTATACCTAGAATTCCGTCGTTATCAGCATTAACATCTAATTCAAGTGTTTCCAACATGTTCAAATCTTTTATTGTCTCATCTGGAAGTACGAAAGCATCAATTACACCCGGAGGATTATTCATTTCAATAAAAAGTTGTTTGAGTGATTCTAAAGGTTGAAAACATCCTTGGGGTAACCGGTCCGTATTATACCTAATTCTGTTCGAATTGAGTCTGAGAAGGTCCAGGCTTTTAAGTCCTATAAAAGTCTTCCCATTTACAGACTGAAGTTTGTTATATGATAGATCCAGTACATGGAGATCTGTCAAATTTTCAAAAGTACGATTTGATATATTGTTTAGTTGATTAAAGTGCAAGTTTAGATTACGCAGGTTTGGAAGTCCAGCAAACATTTGCTTATTGATTGAATGTATGAGGTTGAACGCTAAATTCAGCACAGTTAGATTAATCAACGATTGAAATGCATCAATTTCAATAGTTTCTATAACATTATTATCTAGATAAAGATGATGTAGATTCCCAAGTCCATTAAACATACCTTTAGATACGTTATTTAAAAAATTACTTGATAGATCAAGAATAAGTAGCTTTGGAGTATATTGGAAGGTATCCTTTGGTATTTTTCTTAACCAGTTACTGTTGAGTTTAAGGTGCTGCAAATTCATAAGTCCACTAAATGTGTATTCATCAACGTACAAGATATTGTCTGTAAGATTGAATAAATGTTTGAATGCATTCTTTGGCAAACGTTTTCTCGTATCAATAGGATAATGTAAACCACTTTTTAGATAGAGAAAGCGCAGATTCTTTTGACCTACTAATGCACCCGCATTGTTTATATCAACTTGGTTGAAAGATAGATCTAACAAATCAAGCTTGTTCAATTGTTCAAAGGTTTTATTCGGTATTTGTCCGATTTTATTATGTTGTAGATAGAGGTAAACCGTGTCGGCTGGTATATCTGGAACAACTGTCAAATTTTTGTTGGAACAATCAACGTGCAATTTTTTATGTTGATAAAACTGTTTACAGTGGAAATTTGTTGCCGTTTTTTCTGGTATAATAGTGTTGTTTGAACCGTCAAAACTGACCAGGGAAAGTATCAGTAATGTTTTAAATAATAAAACTTGCGTCATACTGTGTGTTATCGTTTCCTGAAAGAAAAGAACAACCAAAGACTTGGGTATTACCTTTTTTAAAAAAGCATATATATATCGTATACACATAAGGCAACCTCGAGAAAAATGTGAAATTTCATATGTATAATCAAACTTCATATATATTTAATTTTAATTGATTGACAGATAGTGTATTTTGTCTGCATTTCCGTGTATGTCCGTGTATTTCTATGTATTTAATCTATACTATATTTATTAGTTTTGAATATACCAGAAACAATTTCTTTGACCCTTACGCAATCAACAACTAATAAGTCATGTTTAAACACCATCGCGGTAAAATTCATTGCGACACTTGCTCATTTAATAACGTCCTAAAGTCTGAGACAAATGTTGTTTAACTGAACCGTCCGTAAATATTTAGTATGATAAAACACATTATAAGACACGATTACCAGGCAGTTACTCAATTGTCCTTACAAAAAACGTTATACCGCTAGGTCTTCTATGTGCTTCACGATACATCTTCCCAAAGTATTATCATCAATTCTATTACCATTTGTAGCCTGGTTCATATGTATTGTAAAAATGTCATTTCTAGAAGTGGCGTGAATCAGGTGTGGATACTTAAAAATGTTTTAAAGATCAGTTTCATAACATACAATTTAAGTCCATTTTCTCTTGCAATTTTGTAATAACATTTGATTTGTTTTACCCTTGATACAAATATTTCTCCTTTCTAAACTTGAAGGCAAAACAAAAAGGAAAATATCATGCTTAAACTTGTTTTATAAAACGATAGGCCACCGTAGATGCAAATACCTTTCTGTAAGCTTGATTTTTAATATACATGTGATATCTTAAACCTGTTTTTGTACAAAGTTGTTCATTCATTTAACATGCCATAAAAGTGAGCTATAAGTACTCTTAAAGTACGCAGTACATGAAAGATGCGGTAGTTAATGCACATATTAGCTGTTAACCAATGTTGTTTTGAATATATCCACTAAGAACAAACAAAGTTTACCATTTTCCTGTGTGAATTATGTGAAAACAAGATTATGATAAAAAATAATCATCCTACCTTTGTAATGACGAATAGCTGGAGAAGGAAATATAGAAATTGAAATTTATGTAAAAATACGAACAAGTTTATTTAAAAAAATAGTATCCGTTATTTAATAGAACAATGTTTATTGAAGCGTTTAAGGAAATTTTTCAGTTTTTTTTAATTCCTTTGATTTTAATTGGTTTCATAATTTGAATTGAATCGATGGCATTGAATATCGATATAAACGTTTCGCAAAACAGGAAAACTATTATATTCAGTTTAATTTTGATTTATGAGTTTGACTGTCCCTCTGGTATCTTTCGTCCCTCTTTTATATCGATTGTTCTTGGTATAAAGGCTGGGAACATTGAAGTTGTTTCAAGCTTGTGTTCTATTTCGAGTCGATCAAACTTCAAAATGAGCTTTAAACTTGCCAATATAATAATATACCATAAGTAGCTTTTTTGTTTGGTTAAAATCGTATGAATTCATTAAGAGGAAGATATTTCACTTTTGTTATACGTGTTATAATCATAGAATATTAAACATGGACACATCTGAGACATGTGTAATAAATGAGACAAAACAATAGAATGAACAACATACCCAAGATGGACGCCTCGTAATGGTTAATAAAGATAGAAAAAAAAACCACTCAGATCGATGTAACAAACGACAAAACACAGGATCAAGCCTACCAATACAAAACACAGGATCTAGCCTACCAATACAAAACACAGGATCTAGCCTACCAATACAAAACACAGGATCTAGCCTACCAATACAAAAAAAAAAAGTGCTACCGGAGCATTCTATAAGTTCGTAATCTACAAATACAGAAATGACCCTGCTCCTTACACTATCATTTTAGTTGCTTTTATTCAGAGTTGATGTCGTAAATATAGCAACGCTATATATACAAAATATCTGAAATTTTCAAAGCAAATTTTGATTCCAGAATTTTAAAGAGCTGTGGTGATAAAATTATATGCTTACATTTCGTCCTTAACTATACAAGAAAGATAACTCTATTTGTGAAATGATAATCCTGATACCTTTGATAACTATTTATACAAATTACAATATATTATCCTATTCACAAATATTAGTAGGAGACAAACGACAAATACATACTTTAATCTACCTCCGTATAAAATTGGACACAACATATACAAATAAATCAAAACTAAATGATCTGTTAGATAATGAAAATATTGATAATATCAGTTGAGTTGGACTGATATATTGTAACTTTTAGGATGAAGAGCTTACAGATTTATTGTGTGGATTATTTGTTTTGAAACCTTTCAGATTTTATTATGAAGTTTGTACCGCAGAAATTAACATCATCTGAAATCTTATTTGACCCGTTTATTAGTAATTGTCCATTGATATTGTTACATGTTTGCTTTATAACCATTCCTACTGTCTTATGTCCGACTTAATGGGTAAAATAATAAAACATTTATAGTAGTTTCCAAATCACCACAGCAACAGTGAGGAGAAAAAACTCTTGGAAACACGTAACAGTTTTCGACATCCAGGATAAAAGTATAAAGAGACGCGGTAGTTTCTATTAAAAATCTTAAATACAGAGAGCGATTCACAATTACTTTCACTTAATGCTTCCATAATTTGACGAATGAACAAAGATAATAATCGGAGTAACGCTTTGTACGTGATTTCGATTCTAATAGATTACTATGTATTTTTGAGTTATGGTCGTGTCGACATCTGACATAACCAGGCAATAAAGCTTGCAAGTATTGTAAGGGTTTTTTGACATTTTTTTTTAAACAGTATTGGTTCGTAATTACTTCGTCGGTCTGAAAGTCTCTCCCATTCCATGCGTTTTTTAGTACATGTGCAGAATGTCGCTCTTGTAACGACAGTCTTTTATAGATACACAGAAACAGTTTCGACTGCATACAACTAAGTGATAGGAATAAATCTGCCTAATTAGGACTAAACCGATTGTTATTCAGTTCACAGCTAACAGAGAACATTTAAAAAGTGGTGATAATTACAAAGCAGACATGTAATGGGTTCATTTTTAAGCAGACACTATGCATGGGAAATAACAGCTTTCTGAAAAACTAATTCTTAATTAAGAATATTGAATTAATGTGTTTCTGTCAGCCGACATTGAATCTGTGATTATTACCAAATTAACCGCATAAACTATATTGCATATTTAAAGACACGTTCACTTAAACGTGTATTATAAGTAAAAGAAGGCAAAATGAATTTGACCATATGCTAACAATCATTTCGTTCATTTCGTTATTACTCTTAAAATAAAACATGATGTCGGCTAAAAAAAACAATTAACCTTAATAAGTTTATCATGACATAGCTGGTTTTAAAAACATAATATTTTTTATGGTTCTCTAAACACTGAACAGGGTATGTGATTGTTTAACATATAGTATGCATATCAACTTTTGTTGACTTCCATTCAAGCTGAAACAACTTACATATTTACGGTATTGTGTTGTAGAAAAAAGACCTACGCCGAAATCCAATTCTTCCTATCGTTGACCAGACAGTAATGAAATAAAATCAGCTATCATACCTTTGGAGAGAAAGTATTGACACTTTCGATACCAGGGGCTTTTCATTCTATCAAAATTTATTTCTTTAGATTTTGGACGGAGAGAATGAAACAGTGTTCTTACCTAAGTCTGCTGAGTTTTACCACACATTCAGTCTACAATATGATATTCATTATAAAGAGCTGGGTAAAGTAACTCGAGAATGATACATTAAAGCATATACAGGGCTACATAGTTTACATTAGTTTACTCTATGATTTTCATTATAAAGAGCTGGGTAAAGTTACTCGAGAATGATACATTAAAGCATATACAGGGGTACATAGTAAACATTAATCTACTCTATGATATTCACTATAAAGAGCTGGGTAAAGTTATTGATACATTAAAGCATATACAGGGGTACATAGTTAACATTAATTTACTCTATGATATTCATTATAAAGAGCTGGGTAAAGTTATTGATACATTAAAGCATATACAGGGGTACATAGTAAACATTAATTTACTCTATGATATTCATTATAAAGAGCTGGGTAAAGTTATTGATACATTAAAGCATATACAGGGGTACATAGTTTACATTCAGTCTACAATATGATAATCATTATAAAGAGCTGGGTAAAGGTATTCGAGAATGATACATTAAAGCATATACAGGGCTACATAGTTAACACGAATTTACTCTATGATACTAAAAAGATATATCATTATCATTTTGAATTAAATTTGTGCTGAAAATTATAAACACAAAATAATACAAAATGAGTAAAAAAGGTACATTTGTGAAAACAACTAATTGTTCATTGAAAGTTTCACTATCTTTGTTGGTTTTGTGAAAATACTAAAAATAATTCACAACTACGGGCAATTATAAACTACAAAATTAACAAGATGGACGTTATTTCTAATTTAACCACTATACACCACTTTTATCGATTAATTTTTCTTTCTTTCTTCGGTAAAACAAACAAACTTTGAACAAGTTATCACGACGAAAACCATATTCTATCAATATCGAATTGACCAAGTGCCGATTTGACATAGATCTGTTTCGATCTTCCTCGAAACAAGGAATTTTTTTCGGTTTTTTAACTATCAATGAATGAAATACTATACAATATGATACACCATAAATCATTTTGCATATCATTAACGTTGTCTTTCCCTTTAGCGCTTCCTGTAAAATTCCCAACCCTAAACATGTCACCTGTATTTTACTTTGTATTTGTTTGGTTCATTATCTGACCACAACATCTATCTAGATAAAACAAACATGTATAAGGATATACTAGTATAGGTGCTTGATATTTTGGAAATTGTTTCGAACAATATCAGCTTAATGCCATTCAGATTAAATCGTATATTTGGATGCTACCTCTGCTCTTTTCTAATTAGTCTTGTATATCACCAAGTATCGTTTTCAGGTAAATATTGCTTTTATATCTTTATTTATTTATTTATTTGTTTAGGTTTTATTTTGGATATCAAAAAGTTATCAATTTAGTTTTGCACCAATGTGCTTTAAAACTTTCATTTACTTAAACGAACCAACCACTGTGCCTGTCTGCATGTTGGTCCGTTGTGCAATTGTTTTGAAAGGTTGATTATATTTAATTCATAATACGACGTACACCTTTGAATATTGACAAACATATCTTTAATCGGTGTATTCAAAAGTGCTGGTACCTTAAAATCTATTTCCTGGTTGAATCAATGGGTAGACACGCTCCATACCTACGTAACAAAAACAGTTTCCCTATTACTAAAATGTTACAAAATTGTGAAGGAAATAGTTATTGTGTTTATAAAAGATTGTTTTGTTCAAATTAAAAAGGAAGCATTTGTTTTGTTACAATTTTTAAACATTTCTTCAAATTACACTGGACACAGGTTTAATATAGCAATAGCATATTTATTGTCAGGTCAAACAGGGGAGAGAGGGGACAGTTATGCTTTGTAGCACCGTTAAAGTCCACAATTCCTCTAAATTCCACAACACCGCTAAAGTCCACAACAATTTTCCGCTAAAGTCCACAACGCCGCTTAAGTCCACAAACTTTCCGCTAAAGTCCACAAAATATCCTCCGCTAAAGTCCATAAGAAAACGCCGTTAAAGTCCACAATAACAAGTTCCGCTAAAGTCCACAAAAAAGCACCGTTAAAGTCCAAACATTTTTTTTTATTATCAAAAGATCAATTCGCTGGTTGTTTAATTCCAATAGTATATATATCTAATAAAAAGCATGAACCCTGGTTTTTTCAAAGTATTTCTTACAAAATCGTATTAGGAACATAGTAAACATAAAATTTGTAGTGAAATATTTTTCCGAGTCGAAATTTTGACTTTCTCAAATTTTTGAATTCCAACTGAGTAAAAATTCAAAATTTTGATTTCGACTTTTCTCAAACTCAAAATTTCGACTTTACTTCAAACTCAAAAAATTACATTATGACGTACACGTGAGTGATTTTGATAATAAAGCAGACATGCAAGATTTTTCATAAATCGTTTTATTTAGTTTTAAAAAATAATTAGCAAAAGGTAAATTACCAAAAATACTATGTTCAAAGTTAGCCACGCTCATCACGATCTTAAAGACCTCACCGCGACCGTGATACGACCTTACTGCGATCGTACTACGATCATCAAAATTTGCATTTTTTCACAGATCGTAGTGCGATCGTGGCCTAGTGGGACTAGGGTATAATATTAATCATGCCCATACCGCGACATCACCACGTCCTGATTTTTTTTCGATCGAGGTGAGCGTTGTGCAATCGTGGTCTAGTGGGACTGGAGCTTTAAGCTGGGGTCACACATTCGCGGTTTTTTTTTTTATCTCCGTCTCAGTTTGACAGGACCATTCCCGATTAAAATTTGTGAAAATTCTGATCAAGATCCTGTGAATCGTGGATGGAAATTCAAACTTTAATTAAAATTTGTAAAACAAATAATTTAATCAGGACAACAGTCAGATATTGTTCAGGAAGCTTCGATATTCAACCGTTTTCAAGCGAATTTATCCCTATAATCCCATTCTCAATCCGCTTCTTATCTAATTTGTATATTTAACCTGGTGAAATTCGACAGAAATCAGACAGTGACTAGACAGTGAACCGACGCTGACGGAAGTTATCTGTTGGAAAACTGTCGGCATACTAGTGATGATCATCTACTGTCGGAAAGTAATCCTATCACGGTCCGCTCTATCGCATTAAAACGGCTTTTTCTGGTCTCAGTCGTATTGTATTTTTTAATTGTCGGGACTCTGACATGGGTATCATTGACGAATTTCATATTAATAACGGGACTGTTCCCGAACGGTTGAAGCAAAAACGTTTCGAAATCCACAAGATCTGGATGGAATCTTGACTCAATCGGCAGAAAAACAGCAATGACAAACTCCAGATCATTCCCGTTCCACAGGACATCGTTAAGAATACACAGAACATTGTTAGATAGCACTCCACAGTTGGGTGTGTAGTTTCGCATTTTGGCCCCTTTGCATTTTTTAAAATATGAGAGCTAGTGTGAAATAAAATTAATTTTTGGATAGCTGAGTACTAAAATAGCCTTCGTATTGGGTTTATATGAACATCAAGATTATGTAATGCATGTAATATAGGCTGTTTTTCTGTATGACAGTCCGTATTTGCATGCCCATACCATGCATTAGTCCGGCAATTATTTTAATGTTTTTTTCCAACTTTTTGTAGCACGAACTTTGTGATTAGATTTTACGAAAAAATGAGGCGAAAGACACCCATTTTTTATTTGATCATTAGGAAGATCTATGCAAACAGTTTCTAAAAAGGTATCACTCAAAGGCATTGAAATTCTAGTTTGATCCAAATTTTGGGGGGATATGTGACATGTTTACCCCCCTTTTTGCAATATTTTATTGTAAATAAATGCAGAATGTTGCGATGGATACACCTAAAAGGAAGTATTTTTCACCCTTTTAACTTTGAAAAATCAATTCTATGGAAGATACTGATTACATACATATGCACATGTTCAACACAAACAGTAAGGTTAATGTATTTGAAATTCAGGAATAGGAGATGATAAAACATTCTGTGGCTCACTTTCAATTTTATTTTCTAACTGTGAAGTGCTACCTTAGGATTTTGATCCGATATAGCAGAATCTGTCACGACACAAGCAAGATTAAAATCCGACTAGACAAAATCGGATGAGTTTCCTCTAAGGTTACGGGACGCATCTAACTGTCGGGGTGCTTCGCCGAACTATGTGGACCCTTCCCGACCCATAGGAATCTGTTACAAACTTATACGACTTTGTTCAGATAATGATAGAACATTCGAGATTGAGGATAGTTATCCGACTTTTTTCACTTTTCGTGTCGTGTCGCTGTTTGGTTTCAAACGGAAGCAATAATCGGTAATGTGTGAACCCCGCATAAGGGACATAGTAAGGCCGTTAGTTTAAGGCCCCTCAAAAGGGACATAATAAGGCCGTCTCATCGGCAATAATACCACATCTTCTTTTAATATATAGTAGAAATAAAATTAGCAGTGAACTTCTTTTTTCAAAGTAGAAATTTTGGCATTTCAAATCTGTAAATTTCGACTTTAACTCGTTTTAACTATTCAAATCTCGAAATTTTTACTTTAACTTGAAACTTTGATATTCCTAAATCTTGAAATTTATTCAAACTAAAAATTTCTGTCAACATGCATGTTCTTTCCGAATGAAACTCTTCAATATAAAATTATTATCCTTATCATATTTTAAGAACCAAACGAATTTCTGAAAATAAATTTCCAAAATGTGTGGATCCTCGGTTGCTTTAATGATTTGCGTCCATGTCTTTTCCTCCTAAAATTGTAATACTAGTAGCTGTGTTTGATTACTAACAGCCTAAGTTTAAATAGTGAGGAAACGACGAAATTTTCAGTTTTTAAAGTTTTTTGTTTTTGTTTTAAAAAAAGTCGATATATTGAGTTTAATGTCTTGTCCACACGTACATTTGATTCAAATCGAATACCAATCGAATTCGCTAATCGTGTTCACACACTCTTCCTTTTTTAATTCGAATTTATTTGAATTGTCTAATTCGCACTAACCAATTCGCCTTAGAAATCCGTTTTTGTTGATACGAATTAAAAGTTAACGACGTTCGGACAGCAAAGCGAATTACGTGTGAACGCATCATAAGAAAAGTTAAAAATTTTAGTTTAAGAAAGTAATTTTTTAAGTTTGAAGTAATGTCGAAATTTTGAGTTTGATAAAAATCGAAATTTTGCGTTTGAGAAAAGTCGAAATTTCGAGTTTAAAAAAAAATCAAAATTTTGAATTTTTTCTCAGTCGGAATTAAAAAATTTGAGAAGGTAAAAAATTCGAGATTAAGTCGAAATCTTAAAATTTGGAATGTCAAAATTTCGACTTTGAAAAATATTTCACTATAAATTTTATGTTTACTATGTCCCAAATACGATTTCTTAAGAAATACTTTGAAAAACAAGGGTTCATGCTTTTTATTAGATATATATACAATTGGGATTACAAAACCAGCGAATTGATCTTTTGATAATAAAAAAAAAATGTTTGGACTTTAACGGCGTTTTCTTGTGGACTTTAGCGGAGGATATTTTGTTGACTTTAGCGAAAGTTTGTGGACTTTAGCGGCGTTGTGGACTTTAGCGGAAAATTGTTGTGGACTTTGGAGGAATTGTGGACTGCTTCATAGTTTTTGTAAAGTTAACACATACAGTAAACGATACAATTGCATGTGTCATTTATATATACAAGTATGAGATTATATCCTTAATATCTATGACTATGTTATCTATCTAATTGATTATTGAAATATTCCATTAAACGGTAAAAGATATTCTCATACAGATATTGCCTGAATCAGTTGTGTTTCTTTATGTGCATAAGTAATGGTGCACATTGTAATAATGCATGTCTTGTTTCTTTGTATACTACAGTTGCCTTTATTTTCCAATGTTGTTATTTGAGGGTTTTTATAACTTTCTTAATAAACATATAGGTGATGTCCTGGGTGTTTTTTAACTTTTATTTGTTTGAAAAAATAACATAAGATCATTTAAAACACGATATCACAGAACTGTTTGTTAAGAATCGATAAGTCTGTCATGAAGACACAGACGAGTTGTAGAGTTATCTGCCGTATATTAGATACTTATAACCACAGTACCGTCAGTAAGATTTATCAACTGTACCAATTACCATTTCAACGTCATGCAATTCTGTCATTAGTCAATTAAAGATTGATACTGAAGACAAGACTATTAATTATAGATGTGTTTCCTTGCTGTAATTCTTGGTTCGATGTAGATAGATTGATCTTAGTTTGCCTTGAATGGTTGGTTCAGTACAGCACTAACGTCACAAGGTGATTTAAGTAATTGTCATTAACTGTTGTCTCATATCTATACAGGTAACGCTTAAAAATATCACGAATTTAGGAATATCCAGATTTTAAAAATATTGCGTATTGGAAAAAAATTACGTATTTTGTAAACTGGCATACATAATTACTTGTAATAAATTCAGAGCAAAAGAATAATAAACAAAAAACATTTTCTCTACTAATATTTTTATCAAATTTTTCTTGTAATTTCAATGATATCGTAGCTATAACCATTAAAGTCGATGAGATTGCTAAAATTGTATTTTTCAATGAATCATGGCATTTATAAATATGGTTTAAAAGATGTATTAGATTAATCTTCTCAAATTACATTATATTCATCATCGATCAATTATTATTATATTTTTATATGTTACATAAATGCCGGTTATTTAAGTGTTATCATTTATTAGATCATCTCTTTTCTCAAACTTAAGACTAACTTGAATATCAGTGGTGTTAAATTGCTTTTTAACTTCCTTACAGAAAACACAAAACACGAAATCAGACATCTGAATTTTTAGAATAAATTCTTCATGAATATGAGAAGATTTGAGGTTATCTATGGCTATGTAGTTTTAATACTAAAAGAGCAAATTGTATTGCATTGTCTTCTCATGTCCTAAATATCAATAAATCATTTGGTTTAAGTTGATATTCTGATATTAAGAAAAACTGTAATACGTTTTTATATCATGTTTTGTATGTGTATATGTAGTTGCTCAATGATTTGTGTTCATATATTCAAGTATAAGATTAATAATAATCACATATAAATGCTTCAGTCATATTAGCCCTTTTTAATTTATAGATTCATGCTTGATGAACAAGAAAATTTCATTGTTGATCTCAGCATTCACTGTAATGATAACGGTAGGGTTTTACTTGAAATATTCGCAATTAGAACATATGCGCAACGTCATGATGTATGAACTGACGTTGATAAGTTTGACCGGAACTTATCAAGTCATCTTCTATTTTGCAACAGAAAAAACAACAACACTTGTTTCTATCATTCAAAATACTCAAAGAAATCGATAATCTGGTTGTTTGTTTATTCATATTGTAGAGTATCATGTGCTGGACTCAATATGAAGGCTCACTCGACAAAAAGCTTTATATTATAAATCACAGCTAATATTTCAGAATATCAATTATATGCAAACAACTTGATAATCGGTTCATTTTAGTTACTAGAACTATGTCACTTGTGACAATTATCATATTTCTCTGTCAAAATACACCTATACATTAATGCATATGACCAATAACGACGATATGAAAGTTGTTGTTGGAACGATCAAGTAAAATACAATAGCGAACAGTAATCATAGCTAAAGTTTTGAGCACAACAATTCACATCAAAACAAAAAATGGTAGTAGCGCTTCTAACTGGCAAGGCATATCATGCACGAAACGAACGCAACCTGTATAATACCAAAGGTTTCAAGGCCAATACTGGTTCGGTTAAATAAAACAACTTGATGCGGTAGGGAACGTCTATTTTTAACGTTCGGAGGACGTTTTTTTCAACAAACTATCCCATATTTTGAGATAAAGGATATTACAGAAACAGTAAAGTCTGCCTAATATCTTTACGTATATCTAGAAATGACAATTAGGATTGGTTGAAAACAAAATTTTACGACGAAAGATATGATTTTTCAGTTTCCAAATTGTAAACTTTTTGTGTCGAAAAATTCCAGAAGTGGCTGTTTAGAGTATATTTCTCAACACTGATACGATAATCCCGGGCTTTTATTACATAACATGACTTCCTTGATAGGGTTTAACTGCTCACAAGGAAGCTATTAAACTACGAGTTCCAACTGATGAAGTTGAAATTATCTCTTTTTAAATTTTATGGACGCCATCACGAGTTGGTTGACCGTTATTGAATATCACAAATGATAGCGGATATGTTCCTTATGCCTTTCCCTTTTTCACGAATGTGACCTCCTACCGAATTAGACTTGTCACCGGGTTTATACAAACATGAGTAACACGACGGATGCAATATGTGGAGCAGGATCTGGTCAACTGTTTGGATAAATTGTGATCACCCTCAATATTTGTTTGGGATTGTGTTGCTTAATTTTGTACGCTGTGCTTTGTGAACTGTTGTTTGTCCGTTTGTCGTTTTCCATTTTTGTCATAGTGTTGTCATTTTATTTCTGATTCATAAGTTTGAATGTCACTCTGGTATCTTGAGCCTCTCTTTTATTACACATAACCTGATAGCAAACAATCAATTAGCGAAAATACAGCTGGGGAGGAGCCGAGGAGGTAACAATATCTTTTTGATATTTTTCCCTATTTAAAAGTTTTTGTGACAGTGGCTATGCTCTTTCATAGTATACGCCGAAAATGAAATACGTGGTCATTACAAGTAAACCATGGTACTAACAGTTCTTTAAAGAATTACCATAAAAAAAAATGACCGCTACGGAATATCACAATAGTGCGTTGTGTAGAGTTTAGCATCAATCATTTTACAACCCATAAAGGACAAACACCTAAAACACTGACATAATAGGGTCTTGAAGTGTAACAAACTTTCTTAACAATGGTTGTTTGATTTTGTTAAGACGTTAATAAAAAACAGTTTGCAACGAGTAAGAAATATGGCAGCTGTTATCTAATAGTTCGGTTCTATGCATGTTGTATTGGCGTTTGTTTTTTTGTTGCACTTTAGTGTTGCTGTTGTTCCGTTGTTTTCCTCTTATAGTTGATGTGTTTCCTTAGGTTTTAGTTTGTAACCCGGATTGTTGTTCTCCGTTGAAAGCGGTATAATACTGTTGTCTCTATTTGTATTTTAAGTAACTTACAAATACGTAACATGTAGATAACTGTCATTGCTACTTTTGTATGAATAAAGCCTAAATCAAACTTTATATTTCAATATATGTCTTTAGCAGATGTACATACATGTCAATCGAACGTATGGTATGTTGATGTGTACTTTGCTTGGGTTACTTTCAAATATATAAAACACAATCATTTATATTCATTACTCTTACTTTTTTTTTATCAACGTATCGAACAGTATTGTAATGGTTAACATTATTGTAGTACCCTTCTCTCTGAATAGTACTTGTGATTTGGTTCGACGTATATCATATTCAAAAGACCAAACAACTCGTGACATCTTGTAGCAAAAGTTGTTATCACCATTCAATAGCAATTAGGTAAGGATAAACAGGTTTGAAAATTTAATAAATAAGTAAGAACTAACAAGAATTTGTTTCTCCAAAACAGGTTTGTTTGATACCCAATATTGTTGATATGTATATGAGTACAAATCTGTTTTTCAGTTTCATATTCCGTGTTAGGCAATTTTCTTAAACTGTTAAAGGCTTTTTCCATCTAATTTATCTATATTATCGATCTTAATGTAAATAAGCTGACATGCTACTTGTATGATATTGGTTAAGTCTCGGAATTGATTGTATTAAATGTGTTTGTTGTTTTTAATTTTGATTTCTAGCTAGCTTTTAAGTTGGTTACCGGAAGGCCAATTTCACATTTATCTACTTCATACACAGATGGACAACACCGAAAAGTTGACGAATCCTTATCATAATTCAATATAAAAGAGTCGAACCTATATTGTTGGTTTTTGAATCTATAAAATAGAAAGTCAGTGATGTACATGTTTTTAGAAAAGGACATGGTTCCTTTTAATTGTTTTACAAATATTTGTCTTTGAGCGTTCCTGGTGCATTTAACTCAAGAAAAGCACTTCGGAAGCATGAAATTTATAAAGTGCTGTGTTCATATTTTTCTTACTTGCGGAAACCCAAATGTTCTGAGCAAAATGTTGCAGGTAATGATATTGAATCACTAGAAACACAAATTTACTGTTCCATGGGTGGTGGTCAAAGAAACTTGTGTTAAAAACTGTAAATCATTATTGAAAAGAAGTAGGTTCAGTAAGACCCATTTTTGGCCCCAAAATATAGCAGTTTTACAAAATTGTGAAAATGTAATCTTTTATCTATTTTTTGGAAAATATAATGCTTCTGCTACATAATTATGGGCTGTTTTTGACAATACAATGCACATATATTGGGTACTAGCATTATTAAGTCGTTCTAAATAACTGAAATCTTCACAATTATAGCATTTTAGTTAAATTTTAGATGGTTTCCGTGTTAAATGAAAGTGGCCGCATTCGTGTTCATTCATGATATTGAAATATACGTTGTATTTGATGGTAAGACATAACATTTATAAAAATTGAGGATGAACACGGATGCCGCCACATTCATTTTTGACATAAACCTTCTGAAAAGTTACGTTTTTTTGGCATATTTAATAGATTTTTCATGTTTAAGCTTGAATCGGAGCGTTTTTAATGACTAAATCAGTGAATATCTTTCATAGTAACTATTCGAATCAATTGAAACAGAAACTTAAATAAACTCATCATAGATACCAGGACTAAATTTAGTATATACGCCAGACGCGCGTTTCGTCTACAAAAGACTCATCAGTGACGCTCGAATCAAAAAAAGAAATGTTTAAGAAATGTCAAAAATCTTTCGTAAGATGAACCTGAAATTTGAGGCCAATGTTAGAACTTACCGGACCTACTTCTTTCACCGAAACCTGACGATACAACATAACTAATCTACATGAGGGGACATTTTATTGTGATTCAGCGCATGCCAAAAGTATTTTATTTTGTGATATAACTATTCCTGTGTGAAGTATTTAGATATTATTTTAATGAATAACATCCAATTATCAAGGCTAATTTTAACCCTTAGTGAATTTACTGATTTGTATAAGACTGTCAGAATAAAATGAATTAGTTGGGATATCAGAAAGGAGAAGCATAACTTTTTTATTCTTACTTTGGTATTAGATTTTACGCTAATCTTTTTTTTTTTAAAAGTACTAAAAAATTGACAAACTCTGGCTGGATTTGTCTGACCCAGTTCAAGACCTGATATCAAGTAGTTGTTTTGTTTGCTTTAGAATTTGTATATCTAAATTAAAGCCAAAATACAAGATTCAACTCAACATTTTTTTTTCTTGAAGTTCTTTTCTGTATGTGTTGCATAGTGGTTTGTTTTTTGTTTCACTTCAGTGTTTTTGTTGTTTCGTTGTTTAAGAACTAACTGTTCTTATAGTTGATGTTTAGTTAGTTACATTTATTTATTTATGGTGGATTTCGAAACAAGTTATTGCAAGTTATACTAATCCCTTTCCATTTTTCGTGTGCGAGTGCTGTCATGTAGCAGCATTATCCTGCTCTTTTTCGAAATCTACAAGGGGTCGTTTACGTGCAAGAGATATGGCTCTCTCTTCACACGGGTAAGTCATTTATCGTCCCATTCAGACGGACTATCATCGTTTTTGCAAGACCATACTCGCAAATGGTGTCTAGGGAGGCCGAAAATTCAGTCCGTGACATTTTCTCCCAAACAAGGAACCTTTGTGTTAGTAATCCAATCCAGTTACCACTACACCGCGGCTCTCTTTAGTTGATGTGTTTACCTCAGTTTTAGTTTGTAACCGGGATTGGTTTTCTCTCAAACGATTTATGACTTTCGAACAGCGGCATACTACTGTTGCCTTTATTTATATTCTATGCTAACCTGGAGTGAACTAAATAACTTTTAACATTCATGATTGTATAAAAATAGCATTCCAAGTTCACCAGTAACACTAACGTTAGTCAGACGAAATTATAATTGATCATTTATATCATTGAAGCTTATCTAATACATCTTCAATTTAGGAGGAAGAATGCTATATTAGTTATATGGTCGTACGTCGTTTATTATTCCTCATTCAGTTTGAGTGGTGTCATTAATTTTACTTAATAAGTCGAATTCAAATCTCATTTTGCCTTTTACAATTCAGAAAATTAGCCATTACGTAAATTTAAATTGACCTTTTATCAGAACTTAACAAGTGTTTAATCAATATCTCGAACTGGTCTCTGTAATTGTCATGATATAAATATATTATATGAATTTTGTTAGCTGAAATGTAATCGGTTCTGTGATTGTCATTTAAATATATCTTATAAATTTAGTAATTATTAAGGTTTGCTTTTCAGCTGACCATTTAAGATTCTTTGTTTTACAAAAACGTTTATTTAATTATCCATATCAATTTTCGTAGAACTTACGAAAGCAATGCTTGCAATTGTTTCCTTATTATCTCGTCTCATAACTGGGTAATTATTTTATTAGTGACCCAACAATTATTCATAATTTGTATGCGGCATCAGTTTAAGACTTGTGTAATATTAATCCTAACGACATACAGTTATTGTAGCATAACACCAATTTTTATCTTAATCAAGAGAAATTTTTATGAAACTTCCCAAAACAGATTTCTTCCAATAGTTCTCTTACAAACAGACATTATATCGGTACTTAGTGTCTTTTTGTTGTTGGGATGCAAAGTACCAGGCCACGTTCACTCTGTGTTTTTGTTAGATGTATTTCTATTTGTATTCGTCTGATGAGTAAAGCCTTTTCAAATGATTTTTATAGTTCGTTCTTGTGTTGTACGGTTACACAACTGTCGCAGATTATGGGAGAGTTGGGATACCGCTAGCATGTTTAACCTCGTCTATTTCTGTATGTATGTGTCTGTCCTATGTCAAGAGCCTGTTATTCAGTAGTTATCGTTTGTTTCTGTGATACATATTCATGCTTCGTTTATTTTGTGTACATTAATTTTGCCATTAGATTTCTTGTTTGAATTGTTTATTTCGGGACCAATTAGAGCAGGCTATGTGGTATTGGCTTTGCTCATTGTTAATAGCCGTACAATTGTAATAAGCTTATGTCGTCTTATGTATAGATGTGGTGAGATTAAATCAGTTTTATTACTATTATGGAATAACCGTTTCCGATGATATCGGATATGTTTCTTACGTCGTAACTACAATCCTCTTACCTTCTAATGAATGTGACTTCCCGAATTAAACTATTTACCAGGTTTGTAATAGCATGAGCAACACGACGGGTGCCACATGTAAAGCTGGATCTGTTTACCCTTCCGGAGCACCAGAGATCACCCTCAGTTTTAAATGGGTTTTGTGTTGCTCAGTATTTAGTTTCCTATGTTGTCTCTTGTGTACTATTATTTGCCTGCTTTTCTTTTTCATTTTTATCCATGGCGTTGTCAGTTTATTTGCGATTTATGAGGTTTACTGTTCCTCTGGTACCTTTCGTCCCTCTTTTCTTCACAGCATTTCAATTTAACTAATAATAAGGCTAAGGGTGCAATCAACAGTTTTTTTCTATGACGTCATATTTTGAGGGACCATCTATAATTGACCCTTAGTGGTGTTAATGTTAATGAAGATACTTGTATAAAACTAGATATCATTAGAATCAGGATTTTCTCTAGTTTATAATGAAATAAAAATAAATTGTACTTTTAATAGTACCAAAGAGTTTTATCCAGAGAAAATGGGAAAAACATTGCCTAATCTATGCATAAAAAACATGAAATCAGGCCATGTGCACATCCATGCAGACATGATACATGCACATTTTTCATATTCAAAACTGTATGAATTTCATAGGTTTTTACCTGGTCTTTCTAAAAATGTATGCTTCAGGCTACGTTCGCCTGCTCCGAAAAGAGCTACAGTGGGTGCAAATAAGTTTTGCACTTTTCACTGCCAAAAAAACAGGATGTTTACAGTTTGTCTCCCCTTAAAACATTTGTATTTAATTTAATTTTTAAAAAATATTTTAATCATTCAACCTGTTTTAATTGAAGCTAATTAACTTATTTTTACAATCAAATATAAAAAACATGATACTTTTTTACCAATTATGTTGATAAAAAGGGACTTCCCTCCAAGTCTATTTTTAGTCGGGGAATAACCCCTAGTTTTTTTTTATACGAAACTGTTTATAGCACCCTAAATCTGATTTTGGAAGAAGTAATACCATTACTTACTTCCGATGTTCTACATACGTCCATTTTATGGACACGTTAACATATTATTTGTGTTTTACTTCAAACCAGACGTAGACGTGCTTAAGAATGTTTTGAAACTAAACAGGCCTTTATAACATTCCATAAAAGAATACTTAACTGTTACAAACCATCTTAATTCAGACATTGATATCAGCCTGTCCAGTACTTAAAAGGTTTATTGAAGCTCGTTCTATTTTCACCACTTTGCTAAACACATCTTTCCTTTAGGCTGGTTAATTGTTCCTATAAAACTGTCGTAGAGACTTTTTCAATTAAACAAAAGTGTTAATTTATGTGCTTGATTATAGGAGATTAATGTTAAACATTGATTAATTCAAACAGTTTTTCTACATTTATGCGTTCGAAAGACTTATTTTGGTTTATATATATTTATATATTGCTTATTACTCGATGTGTGTAATAATCAGCATCAATGACATCAGAAGAATAAAACCATATTGGAGTACTGACAAAAATAACTTACTTTAAACCAGAGACATTTAAAACAGGTCTCTGTTCAAATATATATGTATATATATATACATCTTGTTTTGGGACCGTTTTGTTAGTTACAGTTTATTTTAGTATGAGTTTATAGAATAGCTAGTTATGCGTACATGACTATTTGTGGGATAAACGGGGAGGGAAATCCAAATAAAGGTTACACTCACTAATGAAAACTACGACGTTCATCATTGTACCTATGATTCTGATAAATGGTTACACATTTCTAGTGTTTCGTCACGTATTGATATAGTGAACATTAACTTTATAACTTGTCGCGTAAACATAAATCCCATACTCATGATATTCGACTTTTCGTTCGCTAACTATATATATATATATATATACAACTCGTCTAAACATCAACCCAACAATGTTAGATCTGTAAATTTGCTTTCGCAAATTTTTGGTTCTTCCCTCGCCGGGATTCGAACCCATGCTATTGTGATATCGTGACACCAAATCGCCTGCACTGCAGCCGTCCCGCTAGACCACACGACCACCTGGGCTCTCAAAAAAAGAGCTTTCGGTGGCCATATGTTACCTTTCCACGTCAGTCTTAATCTAGCGGCGTACTACAGTACACGATATATAAGGCATGAAGATGATATTGTTACAGATCAGCTAAATTATCTATAGTAAAGGATCCTACAAATTAATGTAAGATACAGTCACAGAAAATAATTATATTCATAAGTACGTCTGAGTCAGTGACAACCCTACAACAGATGTGTCCATCGGATCGCCATCAATGATGGTGATACATGGCTGTGTACATAATGTATATACAACTCGTCTAAACATCAACCCAACAATGTTAGATCTGTAAATTTGCTTTCGCAAATTTTTGGTTCTTCCCTCGCCGGGATTCGAACCCATGCTATTGTGATATCGTGACACCAAATCGCCTGCACTGCAGCCGTCCCGCTAGACCACACGACCACCTGGGCTCTCAAAAAAAGACTTCGATATATATATATATATATATATAGATTACTAATAAATCCAACATTTCCGGTATGAATAGTTTTAATTCACTAGTACTTTCATGTTTAAATAACAATCTTCAGGTGAAACTATACATGATTAACGTAACTATGTAACGGTAGGTATGTAACGTCATAGTTGTCGTTGAGTATATATAATATTCCCATTTTATAAAATGAATATGGGTTGTGACATTACACGAGAAGTCAAGGAAAAACATTTTATTTCAAAATTTAAATCACGATTGAATGCAAACTATGCATTTTCTATTGTGTAATAATGACGCTCCATACTTCTATATATAGACTAAGTGTAATACGATGATTTATCTCCCTTTATATACTCAACGACAACTATGACGTTACATACCTACCGTTACATAGTTACGTTAATCATGTATAGTTTCACCTGAAGATTGTTATTTAAACATGAAAGTACTAGTGAATTAAAACTATTCATACCGGAAATGTTGGATTTATTAGTAATCTATATATATTTCTATACACAAGAACATTTATTATAGTGATCTTTATATATATATATATATACATATAAAGCTGTTAGTCTAATTCAAGATGTTTCGTTTCGATCTTAGAAATACTGATTCTTTAAATCTGTCATATGAAATAACGTTGATTCGCGATTGCTAATCATTTCAGTCTAAGGTTACCTGATGGATCAAATTATATATAGCTGAGAAACACAGTCGAAATATTTAGTTTCGTTAGATCCTGCGCAACTCTCCCAAATGATGCGACATTCCCGGGCTTATATTTCCTATCATGATTTCCTTGATAATGGAATGCTGCTAACATGAAAGCTATTAAACGAAGAGTTCCAAATGTTGAAGTTGAAATCATTCCTTCTTAAATTTTTAGTTTTACAGATGATTTCGGATATGTTCATTATGTAGTAACTACAATACCCTTCCCTTTTCACGAATATGGCCCACCTAATTAGATAAAGGCAACAGAAGTATACTGCTGTTCGAAATTCATAAATTGAACGAGAAAAAACAAATTCGGGTTACAAACTAAAACTGAGGGAAACGCATCAAATATAAGAGGAGAAACTACGACACAACAAAAACACAACATTAAAATGTAACACACACAGAAACGAACTATGATATAACAATGGCAATTTTCCGGACTTGGTACAGGAAATTGTAAGTAACAATTGTGGGTTGAACTTGGTTTTATGGCTTGTAAAACCTCCCGCTTTTATGGCAATGACTTTTTACTGGATTTGTATTAACATAAGCAACACTACAGGTGCCACATGAGGTTTCAGGATCTTCTTGTCCTTCCAGTGCACCTGATATCATCCCCAGTTTGTTGTTGGGTTCATGTTGCTTAGTCTAAATTTTCTATGTTATGTCTTCTGTACTATTATAGATCTTTTTATTTTTAGCCATGGTGTTTTCAGTTTATTTTAAATCTATGAGTTTCGCTGTCCCTCTGGTATCTTTCGTCCCTCTTTTAAAAGAGCTGGTGATTTTCTGCATAAGTCAAATAATGGATACTAACAATAGCGTTCGATTGATGCTTGTTTCCTTCTTCTTATCATTCTTGTATTTGCTAGTTTGTGATTGTACCATCTGCTTGCTTTCTCTTCTATATTTTTCCAATGCAAGTCCCATAAATAACTTCGTTCCACATTCAATTTGAATAACACAGAGTGCTGGTCAATGACTGTTTACATACAAAAGATTTACTGCACTTTTGTAACGTACTTTACTGTTTTTAACACGCTAATTTTCTAATTTCTCAGTTTTGATTTTATGACTATATCCCATGCACTGCAATTCAGCTAAGAAATATTCATTTACATGCTAAGATTGTCTCTGATAATTGCCACTTTATATGACAATCAGGCACTTAATGGAGCGCTTTATAAGCAATTTTGGGCATGAGAAATAACAGCTCTCTGAAAATGGCGTCTTAATTACAATTATTGAATTATCTTCAAGTAAATTAGGCACAATCGTCTCTTTATGAAATATTAATTCATCGGAGCATTCATTCATTGCGATTGTCAGGAGAAAACAAAATATTTTTGATAATTTTCCAGGAAGAGCGATATATATCATGGCTTGTGAGACTAGAACGAACGTACGAACTATGCACATTTTTTAAACTTTGATGCAACTCCATAGAAACGATTTTATTAGCAGCATAAGACATTTTGAGAACTCTGCAATTAACGCTTCTTTAAAAATATTTTCAAGCTTGTAATTGTTGTCTTTCTTTAAATTTGTTTTCATTTAAATTTTGTACGTCCCTATTGTGTTTAAAGTTGTTCTTAACATGACAATAACTTCTTTAGATCGAATTATTCTCCAACTTCAAAGGAAACAACCTTTAACTTATAATATGTATTGGAACATTTTGACCTGCTCACCCATCAAATTAAATTTCCCACACACAGACCCTGTGACCCATATGAAATATCTGATTGGTTAATCACACCTGCCAATACCTTTCATTCATACGGAGACAGATGTAACATGACAGTAATAAGTGTATTTAACACTTGAACAAATGTTTATTGATTAAATGTTGAAATTATAACATTAGTGTAAATCTGGATAAACTTATAAATGTACATCACTAGAATTAAAATGTTTACCTGGATTTTACCTGGATGTATCTGAGTTGATGAAACTAATTAACTTAAAGTTGTTTTGGTCTATTATATGCAATAGTCTGTGATTTCCAATAATTCAATCGACATGTTTTAAAGGTAAATATTGTTTATATATCTACCAATATTGTTCATAAATATTTTATGACTAAGATACCTGAATATTTCATTTTGAAATTAGATTTAATCAATCTTTATAAAATAAAATTGCAATATTGTGATTTCAAAATTTGACCGAATTCACAACAACATGTTTGTGAAGCCGATATTGATTTCCATTGAAATCTTTTGATCAATTATTGATGAAAGAAAATATCATATTAGATATTATGGTGATGTAACAAATCAGGTCGGGTAATGTATTGCAAGGTCACTGGTATCATTGTAGTGTACAGACAATTGAATAAGATTTCTTTGTTTGATTCCTATCTTGGTATTCAAAATGCCATGTAAGAAGAATATGTTTTATATCCAACAATAGACCAAAAGAAAGCACATTGATTTTTGATTCTCAAAAGCAGGTTCATTTTTTAGTTGATTAAAATAAGATTATTTGTGTAAGATGTTTGGTAACCCTTTTGTTATTGTTCAAGGAGTAAGACACGAATCATTATATATTTTGAAAATGAATTTTAATTTTGTGTTTCATACAGTAAATGAGCAATCATTACAGCCCAGGTTGGCGTTAATAGATAATAATGTTATAGATATATATATATATGTCATTTTTATAACGCCATCTTTTCAAAAGGTTTCACCTCATACAAATGTTGTTGGATATTTAAGAGTTTTATAAGACCTGTTATATTCAATAGTACCAATAAAATGCTATTAAAAGTCCTTTTATATTACGATTGATCTTCAGAATAGTTGTTGGACACGACTAAAGTGTTTGCTTATCAACCTATGACTTGCCACTTTATGTAAGGTTACACTCAAACTGTTAAGGATTGCACGTTTTTTTTTGTTTGTCTTGTTTTCTGCATACATGTGCAAATAAACCGTGAAAAGCTTCAAGGAGGTAATTGAAAAAAAATAAAAACAAGGCCAACAAAACATTGCGCAGAATACAATCAAAGATCAAAGATTGATCATATGACAATAAACCTCTCCAAATCATATTAAAAGCATCAAGAAATTTGACCAGACCAGCAAACATTCGGATCAGAGGTAGCAAATTGTTTTGCGGCTTTAAAATTCGTTTAGTAAAAAATACTGCCTCTACAAAATATTGGGTTTCGTAACGTAACGTAAACTTCAAAACCTCTCTATAGGTCTCGCGTTTTTATTCTGAAAATTTAAACTGTCTCGCTTTGAGAAGGATCTTACCACACTTGATCTACACTATAAATTCATGGAATTCCGCATCAAGAGCTTATAAAATTAATTTTTAGCTTCAAACGTCTTTATCACTTTCGATACATAGATATAATTGAAATCTTATTCCGAAGTATAAAAGAAAATATTTAATATGGTACTGAAAGGAATTTGGACAGTCTATACTTAAGATTTTGAGGTTTTAACGGCTGGGGGAGAAGTGTGTTTTCTCATGACTCGTTGTAATCTTCAAAAGACCAAATTATTAGAGGACTTTTATAACGATAGTATCGTGTATGAAATCTGATTGCGGAAAATCAACACAGGGCAAATTACAACTTACTTAAATATTTGTTCAGTTTGCACAGACAAAGTAATGCAAACTACTCCAGTTTAACACTGTGAATGTAACCTAAGGGACACACTATGAATCTGGTCCAGCCTATTTATCCCTTGGGTTTACTTGTAGAGTCAAATAGGCTGATAACATAAACATAAAAATCGCACTGGTTCTCATCATATTAACCTAATGTGATATTTATCGACTAGAATACAACACCTTACTGTAGTTAATATTATACCATCATACTATAGTTATATACAGCAATGTACAAAATCTTTAATATACGAAAATAATTTAATGAACGGGAAATTATTTTTGATTTTTTTTAAATAACTCGTAGAGGTTCAAATATTTTCCGATTCATTAATGAATTGTGATAATTATTCTGCTATATTAGTTTCTCATATTAACGGTCGATAGTAGATACCGTCAATTAACTTGACACTTTTATTTCAAATCATTGCATTTCATTTTTTGTCGTAATTCCATTCTTTTAAAGGATATTGATAAAATCTAACTTATCAATTTAACCTTAGAGACAAATTAGCAAGTTTATAATATTTGTCCGTCATGTCAGTTATACATTTGACACTAAGTCAAAGCTGATCGATTATTTGTTCAAATCAAACATTTCAGAACTATTACATATCGACAACAAATATTTCACGCCGAATCATTCAATGCTACGAATTGAAAGTTTTTAAAGTCATTTGAAATAAAAAAAAAAAAAAAAATACATTTAAAACCAAAATGGCTAAGAATCTTTCTTTTCCTGGTTGTATGTGTGTGTTCTTATTCTCGGTTTTATATATAAAAAAATTAATGAATTTGTGTTAAAAAGGTATAAAAAAATAAGAAAAAAATTAAAATAAAAAAAAAAAATTTGCGTTCTATAGTCGCTCTCGCACTTTTCGGATTTGTGCTGATATTTCAAACAAAAATATAAACGGGGAATATGGTAATTTTTTTTTCAACGTCTCAAGCGTTTCAATCATATACATTATTACAGTCAGTATAGAGATCAGTTCATGGCTGTGACCGACCGTGCAAGGGCGTTATAGCCCGTCAAATTCGTTAAAAACTTCCATTTGTTTCTGGGTGAATCTTATGGGTGTTGCAACATTGAAAAAAACCAATAATGATATACAGTAACATTTCATTTTACTGAAAAAAAGCAACATTAACGGTATCAGAAAAACTTTTTTTGTTTCAATGAATTTGATTGAGATCTTTGGACAATTGTACCTTTTTATAAAGACTACTTTGCCAACTTAATACAACAATGATAATCCCTCTCATCAAAGCTAATTATCAGACGTCTCAATACCGAAGTTTCTTTGAAGAAGACTTTCACTAAGATGCTGATTATTGATGTAAGGCTAGATCTTACTAAAATCAACAGGAAATTTAAATCGTTAAGATATTCATAAATATATTGGAGTTTTTCACATCACATACTAATTTTTCTTATATTTTAAAAGGATTATAGTATTTCAAGGATGTTCATCTGTTTGATGAGAGTTGCAGGTACCTGCAACACAAGCTGTTTACTTGAGCTTGTTTTATCTTTGCTGTTGTAATTTGAATACGACTTGTTACAGTAGTTTATATCGATTGTTTCCTTCTGGTTTGCGTATGGTACAATGATACAGTCTCGCGTACATGAAGATGTAACAGAGTATATTAAGTAAATTGTTGCAAATCGTTTAAAATAATAAATAAGTAGAATGGCGGGAAACCTTTTTGGTTAACATGCTCTTTACCTATGTATGTTAAAAGGCGTGGTATATTCCAAATTAATACTTTAGAGACAATAGGCTAATATAGACACTTAACTGAATTCCGTACTTGCGCAGTTTTAATTCGTTGGTATATGTGTTCTATCTGTCTTATGAAATCAGGTGCTCTCTGGTTGTGTACTGAACCTTTACTGCTTTAATGAATTATTATTTAACCTCTGTAAATCTAATTTTAAGAACTTACCATGATATTCCCCTGAACGTATATACCTTGACCGATCCATTCAAATACTGCCTGATTTACATTGTCAAATTTATATTGGGGAACAAAAAATAACGTAATAGACCATTCAAATTGTAAATATGTAGAATAAGTTCAATGTATTCGTACCAATATAGCTATTTTTCCTAATTATATTTCTTTAAGAATCCTATTTATATCTGTTTCCTGTTTGCCTTTTATATTGGTTATTTATTTTCCTTTTGTATCGACTGTGAAATAATTTAAACAATAATCTATGAGCTCCCCAACTGTTCTTCTTTACTTCTATATAGAGAGAAAACCATTGATGCATTTCCGTTTGCATAGTCTTTTCTTACAAGCTGTTTTGATTGATCAAACTAAATGCAAACAGAGGCTAATGTGAAATTAACATGCAACTGATTCTCCCGAAGGACACATTCATTATTGAGTTGATTAATGGACCAAAATGATTTGATAGTTGAACGCTTCCTTATATGAGTAAAAGTTGGCACGTCATAGGAATATGAAAATTATCCGTATGATGAACAGAGCTAGCACATCTTACAGAGATGACTTTGATATTTCCTTCAAAATTTGTTAATAAAGCTTTTATACCTTTGAAAATGAAAGTTCCTAAAGGTAAATAAAATTACTTAAGTCCAATGCAAATACTAACAGGGAAAGTCCATAAAAAGTCAAAAAGTGAAAAGCTATAAATCAACGGAACAAGTGAAAAACAACTGCTATATTCCTGACTTTGGCAGAGGCATCTTCCTAATTAAATGGAAGAGTAATGTAAATTAAAATTAGAAAACAATGATGACAAAAATTATTTCATGATCTTAAATGTCAATTGTACTTTTGAGTTTTTCCGTCAGCTTAAAATGACTGCAAGCTATAACAGTAAATATCATGTAATACTTTATGTCATTGTAAGTCGTATTTCATATTTCGGTTGAAAGCAATAGATTGCTGTTGCATGGAACATTTCATATTTCGAAATTGTGTGTGTCGTTTTCAAGGATTGGTAAAAAAATAGTTTCATTATTTCGTAGAACTTAAAAATTCTCTTTTTACTACCAATGATAGATTAACTAGGAATCTGATGTACAGTAGTTGTCGTTTGTTTATGTAATATATACGTGTTTCTCGTTTCTCGTTTTGTTTATATAGATTAGACCGTTGGTTTTCCCGTTTGAATGGTTTTACACTAGTAATTTTGGTGCCCTTTATAGCTTGTTGTTCGGTGTGAGCCAAGGCTCCGTGTTGAAGGCCGTACTTTAACCTATAATGGTTTAATTTTTAAATTGTTATTTGGATGGAGAGTTGTCTTATTGGCACTCACACCACATCTTCCTATATCTATATAAGTTTGATACTTAGAAACAAAATTAAAATACCGATTTTATACACATGTGAAACTATTTTATCAACTTAATTAAGCAGCGTGGCGCAGGTCAACATTTGGTCATTGTACATGTACACCTGGTTCATTTATACAAAATCAAATTATTTTGTCAGTAATTGAATTCGTTGACAAGGTGAAAACCTCGACATTCAAATGTGCAATTTGTGGTTTTATTCAAAATTATAAGATACAATTTGGCCACAAGACGCCGATATAAAGGTAATGTCCTCATTATGGACATCTAATTGTAGGTTTTAAACAAGAAAGTCTTATTTTCACATTTGTAAGCACACTAGGGAATACCAATTATTGTGTGTTTGCCTTTCGTGTAGGTTTTATTAACATTACATTAAATAATTACCAAATCTTTTGAATTCCTCTTTTATTACGCTTTGAAGATTTTGCATGTTAAAAATATTTTTTGTATTTTCTCAAAATTCGATTATTTATATGCTTTACTGTAAACAGTATACAGGGTGAATACTGAAATTAATTCTACAGATATTGTTCATATAATGCCTTACATAGTGTAATTAACTTGCACGAATACTTCACCGTAGTCCTTTGTGCCACTGAGGTAAGCCAAGTTATTTGGACCATGCATTCATATATGTTTGTTGTTTTTGGTCTTTGTTTGTAGTTCTATTTTTGTCCTGTGGAGTCGGTTGGGGTTCCCATTTTCTTTTTTATTTACTTTTATTCCATTTAATTGCAAATATTTTGAGTGTTTGATATCTGTTTCTCTAATTCTTCGTCAATTAATCCCTTTCTGCACCAATTGTATAAAAAAAATATTAATCAACGTGTGGTTCTATTGATCTCAGTACTTCATTGGTTAAAATCCGTTTATGACGTCGAATTTTCTTGCTCTCCTCTGAAATACCTTTTGTGACGGCATGGAAAAAGGCGACTATGTCCGATGACGTCCCATAGAAAGAACATCTTTTTGCAGATCAGTGGCAAAGCAGGAATAAGTGTGCCTGCGTATTGTTTGAAAATCATTAGAGAAACAGATTCTACCACCAAATCTCGTGTAATACGATATTTATCCACTCTCGACAGTTAAATTTAAAATATTTAAAACACTCGGCGAGCCTCGCGTTTTAAATTTGAAAATTTAACTGCATCGTGTGGATAAATATCGTATCACACTCGATGCAGTGGAAGAATCTATATATATTTTAAAAGGAATAACTGTAACATTTTTTCTGTCTACCACATTTTTTATGTTATTTCAAATAGACAGAAAAAATATTACAGTCATTTCTTATAATTTAATTCTAAATTCCATTTTTAACCGTAGAAAACCATGAAAAACGTTGATGACGTCACGGTCACATGACTAAATTATATCTATGTTCTCATAACAAAATATCGTCGGCCAATCAGAAGACGCGTTACATCCAAAATTAAATTATAATATAATTAAATAATATCCCCCAAATCATGTACATTTTTCTTGTTAAAAAAAATATCGATATTTTCCCATTTTCACATTGAATATTTTTCAACAATGACTCTTGTTTAGAAAATTTTGCAAATGACAAAAAAAAATGTGTTATATTTATTTTCCCTCTTCTTTTGAGAAGAAAATGGTGATCTTCAATAACCACAATGACATTGAGAAATTTCGATGAGAAATCAGAATAGTTTGAACTTTTATCGTACTTTAAAGATATTTAATAGACTTTTAATGTCTTTACAGCCTAAATTAATATATCTTAACTCCCCATAGATGTCATTTAAACTATTTTCGTCATATAAAACGCCCTAAAGTATATTTACCACCATTGAGTTGACATAGGAGAAGCTTAATATTCAATATCAACTAAAAAGTCATAAAAATGAATTTAATTTATCACATGAATATGATGTGATAATACTATGGATTATATTTTACAAAAAGGCGTGTATATTTTGAGAGTTAATTTTCACTTTCACGTTTTTGAACAACTTTTAAAATGTCTTTTCATGGCAAGTAATACATCAAATAAAAAAAAAATGAACATACAAATCAAAAGACAGTCATCATTGGTTTAGAAACAGGGACTTACCAATTTTGTATACTTAACATGAGCAACACAGGATTTGCTTACTTTATTGGGTACACGAGACCCCCAGTTTATGATGGAAGTACGTGTTGTTCATCACTTTAGTTTTCTGTGTAGACTAAGTGACGTCAAGTGTTTTGTAGACTTTTCGTACTTTTTCGTAATTTATCATGGTTTGCCAGCCTCTCTTTGACTTATGAGTTCTGATTGTTAATCATTGCATCGTCAGCCTGATGTACCGAATCAAAAGCAATATTATAGAAGTACACTTGGCATGTATCTGAAATGATATGCATCAGTATATAAATAAGGAGAGATATATGTGGAATAATTGTCACTGAGACAGCTATCAACCAAAGTTTGACGAAGAGGATGTGAGCAATTATGGGAAACCGTACGGCTTTCAACAATGTGAAAAATCCATAACGTATAAACCGTAAAATAAACGAAACCCGACATGTAAAAAGGACGAACGGTTCACACGAAAAACTAACGGCCTTATCTTTAACAAAAAGTTTACATAAAAAAGCATCTATAAATAACACAAGAAAACGGCAAATTACTGATTTTTCCTATTCCAGACTTTTGACATGCAGACAAAGTTATATTCTTTATTAAAAGATTGGGAAGCTTTCAATAAACACAAACAATCAAACATGTAGCATTCAAAAATTTCTTAGTCCGCGCTCGACTATGTGAAAACTTAGTTCCATTACTCAGAAACCCTTTACTGGATTTACCTTTATCAGGAACAGTCAAAACCAAAGTCAAGGATCTATATTTGTTGAAAGTGAGGAGCTTAAAAATCAAAAGAATCTTTAAATAAATATTTAATATATGCTAAATTACTATTTAGATTGAATCGCGCAAGTGATCGGAGCTTGACAGTCACCCAATTTATGTCTGACTCAAAGTTACGAAATACTTGTCGGTGTCACTATGATTCCACTAGCTACAAGTAAACATTTAGTTTGGTGATGATATTTTTCTGTGGTATCTGTTCGAATTATTGATAGAAGTAAAAGTGTTAAAATATTGTATTTTTAAAGATGCAAAATTGCTGACATTTTAAAACACTGTAATATTCAATACTGAGTGTTACAAAACAAAAAGTGCAGAATTAGTAGTTTTAAAGGTTCCATGTTGTCATATTTAACACAACTTGTAAATTTCAATTAGTTTTGGTGAATATTTTTCAATATTTCATAAGAAATGCTGCAACGGTTCTCTGTAAGATTTAATTGATTATCTCCGGGTGAGCAGAAGCTAATCTAAGGTCTACCTAACATCATATTGTAATAGTAACTTATTTGAAAATGTCTGTACACTCGTGCATATTTGATATTTATGAACAATATATAAAGAATTCCCCAAGCAGTTATCTGTTTCACTTTAATTTTTAATATGCATCCTGTAAAAAAAAACCACACACACAAAAAAAAACCACTCACCTCTTTAGTTGAATGGTTGTTTGTCATTGGACCCTTACATGTATAAAGAAAGTCTATAGAATATCATAGAATTGTTCTTTAGAATACCTGAACTTTCAAGTAGTCGGGTTTTTTTTCGGTTCTTGTATTATATAATTGGCAAGTTCGTTGTACTTCTTGTTTGTGTCGTTTATAATGAGGTAATTAGGTCGACCTTCGTGTTAATAAAATAGAAAGAAAAAAATTGTCTAGTTTATTAAAATAACAAGTTAACGTGACCCATGCACAATAACGTAATCATTTTAAATGGACAAATGATGAATAACAGTTAAAGTTAACAATACTATATAAAGGTTTATAAAAATAATTGTAAATGTGCCGAAACACTATAGATGAATTCAATTAGTAAAACGACCACCTTCAAAAATAGACAAAGAACATACGCCCATTCCAACAAACGTAAGAGTTTGGCAAATAATCACTTGACAACGTTTCTGACTGAGTTCGGTTTGCTTCAATTTCTCCCACTAAATTTCTCCATTATAAACATGTTTATAAATTGAATATGATCATAAAACAGTCACAGAAAATATTAATTTAGAACTAGGAACCGTTTTTAAGTTTCTCAATCAAATAACCTGTACACGATTAGACTATAAAAAACTAATACTGTGTTTTTCTTCAATTGTTTCGAAATGAATATTTTTTCTAAATATCAATACATGAACTTTCTTGGTGATACTTTGATAACAGACAGGAGTGTTGTTATTTTATTTAATGGAGCCATTGCATGTTTTGACGTTGTAAAACTTATTATCTGATTTCCTGTACAAAGAATTTACATCCGATAAACAATAACCGATTCTTTATATAAGGTCAGATAGGCTTATAATTGATAGGAATTGATTTTGTTAGGTAATACATTTTAACAAAAAAAACTCCAATTTACGTGATACCATTAGGTCTCTGATGTTCTTGTTTTTTAGCTCACCTGGCACTTCGGGCCTAGTGCGCTTTTCCCATCACTTTGCGTCCGGCGTCCGTCGTCGTCGTCGTCGTCCGTCGTCGTTAACTTTTACAAAAATCGTCTCCTCTGAAACTACTGGGCCAAATTAAACCAAACTTGGCCACAATCATCATTAGGGTATCTAGTGTAAAATTTCAGATGAATCGAACAATCCCTTGTTGGGTTGCTGCCCCTGAGTTGGTAGTTTTAAGGAAATTTTGCTGTTTTTGGTTATTATCTTGAATAATATTATAGATAGAGATAAACTGTAAAAGGCAAAAATGTTCAGCAAAATAAGATTTACAAATAAGTCAACTTGACCAAAATGTTCAGTTGACCCCTTAGGAGTTATTGCCCTTTTTAGTCAATTTTTAACCATTTTTCGTAAATCTAAGTAATCTTTTACAAAAATCTTCTCCTCTGAAACTACTGAGCCAAATTAAACCAAACTTGCCCACAATCATCATTTGGGTATCTAGTTTAAAAATTCTGTCCGCTGACCCGGTCAACCAACCAAGATGACCGCCATGGCTAAAAATAAACCATAGGGGTAACATGCAGTTTTTGGCTTATAACTCAAAAACCAAAGCATTACGAGCAAATCTGGTACGGAGTTAAATTGTTTATCAGGTCAAGATCTATCTGCCCTGGAAGTTTCAGATGAATCGAACAACCCGTTGTTGGGTTGCTGCCCCTGAATTAGTAATTTTAAGGAAATTTTGCTGTTTTTGGTTATTATCTTGAATAATATTATAGATAGAGATAAACTGTTAAAGGCAATAATGTTCAGCAAAATAAGATTAACAAATAAGTCAACATGACCAAAATGTTCAGTTGACCCCTTTAGGAGTTATTGCCCTTTTTAGTCAATTTTTAACCATTTTTCGTAAAACTTAGTAATCTTTTACAAAAGTCTTCTTCTCTGAAACTACTGATCCAAATTAAACCAAATTACCCACAATCATCATTGGGGTATCTTATTTGAAAATTGTGTCCGGTGACCAGGTCAACCAATCAAGATGGACGCCATGGCTGAAAATAGAACATAGGGGTAACATGCAGTGTTTGGCTTATAACTCAAAAACCAAAGCATTAAGAGCAAATCTGCCTTGAAAGTTTCAGATGAATCGAACAACTTGTTGTTGGGTTGCTGCCTCTGAATTAGTAATTTTAAGGAAATTTTGCTGTTTTTGGTTATTATCTTGAATAATATTATAGATAGAGATAAACAGTAAACAGCAATATTGTTCAGCAAAGTAAGATTTACAAATAAGTCAGCACGACTGCTATGGTCAGTTGACCCCTTTTGGGTAGATTTTTAGAAAATATTTTCCACTGTAATTACTGGGCCACTTCGGGCACAGGACGTTTGCGCTTTTTTACCTGTAAAACGATAGGACATTTGCGCTTCAAATACTATGGACATTTGCGCTTTTAATTTTGATTCACCTGTATTAAATTGACCGGACATTTGCGCTTTTTACCTATAGTCCACTACCTGTAATCTTAATGAAAAGTAATCATTACGTTAATAAATTTAACTTATGTTTGTCATTTATTTAGTTAGTTCACATTTACAGTTTTGAACATGGATTTTAAAGTTATAGTGACTAGTAAAGAAAAAAAATGTATATGTCTTGATGGATTTTTTTTTTATCGTTTCGACCAAACCCTAAAAAATTGGAGACCTTTCATGGAGATGTACCGTTAAAAATTGTAATGCAAGAACTAAAACGGACGATGGGACTTCTAATATTTTTAATCAGAATAATTATCATAATCATCAACAATGCGACAATGGAATAATAATTATTACATGTACAACCAATTTAGAATGCTTGTGTTATGTTGAAGAAATTTTTATGGACGGAACATTTAAATATTTGCCTTGTACTTATTCTGTTGAAATAGATATATAAAAAAAAAAGCGCAAATGTCCTATGTAAAAAGTGCAAATGTCTATTTTTAAAAAGCGCAAATGTCCTATGTTTTGAAGCGCAAGTGTCCACAAAAAAAAGCGCAAATGTCCTATGAAAAAGCGCAAACGTCCGGTGCCGGCCACTTCATTATAGATAGAGAATTTATCTGAGTCCATTGTTTAATATGCACATAAACCAAGGGGAGCGACACAGGCTCTTGAGAGCCTCTAGTTTTAGGTTGTTATCTGTTTTCATTTCTCCTAAAAGTTTCGCTTTTTGTGGTGTTTTCATACTAAAAAGAGTTTTAAACTTTTTTAAAGGAGACTGTGACCTTTTGAAAAGAACGGAAATGGAACCGATAGACCATGTAGTACAGGCAAAGTTAAGGCAGATGCACTTTGTGTGAATTTATGACTAAGAACTAAAACAATAAAGATTTTACATGTTTATTCAAAACAATGAAGGTTATTTCAATTTTGTTCACACCTCGCTCTTCTTTAAGTTAAATCCCGAGTCACGAATAAAATCATTTATCTGGAGGTTTATTTTTCATTGATGTTCTTAAAATAACCTTTGGTTAGTACTTTTTCAAAATTTCGATTTTCAGTTTACATTTCTACTTTGTTTCCAGTTTAAACGATTTCAAAGGGGATAGTCAGCCTTTTTCCTTCCATTACTCACCATATTGGGTTTTTATCTGCATAATTAAATTCTCGACTAAACAGTTTTGTCTAGCAAGCTACACTGTATAAGTAAAGATTTTTTTCTGAATCATAAACGGTCTATAAAGTAAATCATTAATTTTGTGACATTATGCTTTAATATTTAATATTTTATTAGATGAGCGGAGGAAGTTCTGTCGTAGAATATATATTGATATACTGTAGGTGTTAATGCATGATTACTCCTCCATATACATACCAATATTTGATAATTGACATATTTCTGTACATAACATATTTAATGTACTATGTGTTTTTTTTCTTCTTCAAAAAGTAACTGTTAATATAATTTTACTGTTGTGATATGCGTGACTAGTATAGTACCAGTTATTCGCTTCTTAATTATTGTTTGACATTTGTCGAATATTCACCTGTAGCGTTGATGACGTAGGGTAATCTCTAAATGTATTTTGCTATTATTGCTGTTTGACGTGTTTTGGTCTCCATACATAAATGACCTTCTATAGACAAAAATTGTGTATCGTTCCTGGTAAATATTAACACAAAAAGAATATGTAATATAATTGGCAATAAGACAATTCTCCACTACAGACTAAATGGCACAGAAATTAATATAGTGCAAATGCTGACCTATTATATAACATTGCAATGGTCTGTTTTATAACATAAAATCGTATTACATATTGTACCTTTTTTTTTCATTATTATTTACTGATAAATTTTAAAGCATTTAAGTTCTTCCTAATCCGTTTAACTTTGATATGTCTTTAACATTGAAAAGAAGCATTGTCTCAGTTGACAATGTTTTCTCGGGGTACCAATCTACTCTTTCACCCTCTCAGCTATGTGTTATTTATATAGTATCTTATACTTTAATCTCGTTTTCATTGTTAGATCGTCCCGTAGATTAGACCTTATTAATTTTGCTACTTTTTCATGGAAGTTTTTGCTACTTTTTCATGGAAGTTTAAACCGTTTATCATGTTGGCCATTCCGAGGTTAACTCAAAGATAACTACAGAAGCATATGCGAGACAAGGTTGTTTAATAAACGGTAATGTTAGCGTTATTTTGTTATTGTATTTGATGTGGATAGTTCATGTTTCATGATGTAGTTCTCTCATTGTAAACCTATTATCTGACTTCCGGTATGGAACATTTCCCGCCTATAAGTAATTACTGAATCACACAAGACCATAAAGCCTGATAATCGTTATATGGAAATAATGGCTAGTACGGGAACATGGATTTATTGTCGAGATTGCAAGTAAATGGTTCTTAGTTATCTAAAATACATCTATATAGACGTATACTGAAATTGGTTATATAGTATTGGTTATGAAAATACTATTCTAAAATTTAAAAAAAACAAAACAAAGTTGAGCTCTGTGGTACAGTAACCTATCATAATTTCCACCCGTTCGTGAGCCAGCTATTGATTTTCCATTCATAAAATATAAGTGTTTAATTATTTTGCCGTATGAATATTTTTCTTCCAAAAGATTAAACATGCAATGTAGCCTGTACCATTTGAATGAATATTTAATCGGTTGCTACAGATAAGTGTTAATGAAATCTTTGAGAAAGACTGTGGGTTGATAATTATGTAGAACCAAAGGATATGAACACTCCTGTATCTGAATAACTTGGGGTAAGGTATGAACATAGCATAGCTGTTCACTTCTAACACTCCTGTATCTGTATAACTTGGGGTAAGGTGTGAACATAGCATAGCTGTTCACTTCTAACACTCCTGTATTTGTATAACTTGGGGGTAAGGTGTAGACATAGCATAGCTGTTCACTTCTAACACTCCTGTATCTGTATAACTTGGGGTAAGGTGTAGACATATCATAGCTGTTCACTTCTAACACTCCTGTATCTGTATAACTTGAGATAAGGTGTGGACATAGCATAACTGTTCACTTCTAACACTCCTGTATCTGTATAACTTGGGGTAAGGTGTGGACATATCATAGCTGTTCACTTCTAACACTCCTGTATCTGTATAACTTGGGGTAAGATGTGGACATATCATAGCTGTTCACTTCTAACACTCCTGTATCTGTATAACTTGGGGTAAGTGTGAACATAGCATAGCTGTTCACTTCTAACACTCCTGTATCTGTATAACTTGGGGGTAAGGTGTAGACATAGCATAGCTGTTCACTTCTAACACTCCTGTATCTGTATAACTTGGGGTAAGGTGTAGACATATCATAGCTGTTCACTTCTAACACTCCTCTATCTGAATAACTTGGGGTAAGGTGTGAACATAGCATAACTGTTCACTTCTAACACTCCTGTATCTGTATAACTTGGGGTAAGGTGTGGACATATCATAGCTGTTCACTTCTAACACTCCTGTATCTGTATAACTTGGGGTAAGGTGTGGACATATCATACCTGTTCACTTCTAACACTCCTGTATCTGTATAACTTGGGGTAAGTGTGAACATAGCATAACTGTTCACTTCTAACACTCCTGTATCTGTATAACTTGGGGTAAGGTGTGAACATATCATAGCTGTTCACTTCTATCACTCCTGTATCTGAATAACTTGGGGTAAGGTGTGAACATAGCATAACTGTTCACTTCTAACACTCCTGTATCTGTATAACTTGGGGTAAGGTGTGAACATAGCATAGATGTTCACTTCTAACACTCCTGTATCTGCATAACTTAGGGTAAGGTGTGAATATAGCATAGCTGTTCACTTCTAACACTCCTGTATCTGAATAACTTGGGGTAAGGTGTGAACATAGCATAGCTGTTCACTTCTAACACTCCTGTATCTGAATAACTTGGGGTAAGGTGTAGACATATCATATATCTGTTCACTTCTAACACTCCTGTATCTGTATAATTTGGGGGTAAGGTGTGGACATAGCATAGCTGTTTAAATCTCAAGAATAAGACATTACGGAAAATGATAAATGATGAATGCGTGCTGGACTGCTCAGTCGAAGGTTTGTGTTCAACATACACTGAAATGATACAAACCGTCAATGTTTTCGTGTCGGTTGATCACAAAAAGCGACAAGGCTAAAATACTTAAAGAACAAGATAATCTTATCATGATAATTCTATAGTTCTAACAGTATGCTAATTTTTGTATTCTTGTCTTTTATATTTGCTAAAATGCTGTTTATGTATGCCTTTTTTGTGTTTCCTGGTTACATATGATATGGCCCTGTTCTTGTCCATCCCGTCATTGTGTTATTGTTCTATGATAAGTTCTGTATTATTGTCTTTAGTTTTTGCTAATGTGCTTTGTCAATGTGCCTTTTTTTGTATCTTTCTTACATGTGACGTGGCTCTAGATCTGTACTTATACATCCCCTCATTAAATGTTATTGTTTCATGGTTGATGTTAGTTCAAATATTTTTTTGTTTTTATAGTGATTTAAATAATAACGCAATGTTGACTGCTGTACCCATATTTTTGACATGTTTTCCTTCTATGTCAGTGTTTTTGGGTCACACATCGCTGTCATTATTATGAAATTTTATACGGCTGTCAAACAAATGAGAGGTTTAGCTAGCTATAAAACTTGTTTTTATCTGCCATTTCTACATAATAAAAAGCCTGTACCAAGTAAGGAATATGACATTTGTAATCCATTCGTTTGATGTGTTTGAGCTTTTAATTTTTACATTTGATTACGACTTTACTTTTTGAAAATTCCTTGGAGTTCAGTATGTGTGTGAATTTACCTTTTGATGTTCAACTGAACCTGATGCGTCTATGCAACCTCCAGAATCATTTTATTTTATATATTTCACGTGTCGTAATGATTTGAACGAACTTGATGTCGAAAAAGACTGATCTTTCGTAAAACTTGTTACTGATACAATATTTAAGTATATGAAATGTTTTAAAGATTGGCCTGGTATTTTTCCAAATTTACGCTGGCTGATGTGTACTATAATATTTTAACATTTTTGGTCACGTTGTTTATCAATTATTGAGTTTTATCTGATGAATCTTTAAATTTCAATGTTTCACTCTTGATAGCACATGTTTGTTCGGACAGAACCGAGATATGATCTTTATTATTTTTCCTAGGTTAAATTAGGGAATGCTATTGTATATATTTAATAAACAGGAAATATATTTTTATTTTAATTGACTAAAAGCTGAGGCAATAATTTAGAAAATATAGTATTTTTTAATTATTTACTTATTACTTTAGGTAAAATAAATTAAAGTAAATATAAAGTGGTTTTCTTTCATTATTTCAATTAATATATTGTGAAAAAGTCAGAACGACATACGAAAATAATGTATTTTAAAAGGTTAGACCGTCATACGAAAAGTGAAAAGCAAAAACAAGTATAAACTTTAAAAAATATCAAAACCACTGCATTATTCCGAATTAACAAATACTAAAGACATTAGGCACTGATTAATACACAATGCAGCATTCACAAACATTGAAAAATTAATAATTGAAAAAAAGGAGTAGCGCTTTTATGTTATTAAATATTTTAAAAGACGTCAACTGACAAAAGCATTCTCTGAGATTTAGACATATAGCCAGTATCCTATTATTATGGTTATACCCAGACAATAGATAGCTGTCACTTTCATCCTTCCTGCATATGTCGTTGATACTGGATAGTCTAATATTGAATATTTCTAAGAGGCACCGAGTGCATGTTAAAATAATCTAAAACGATTGCTAACATCAAATTAATAATTATCACGGATTTGGGTATACTTTTTGGACCTTTTGGATTATAGCTTTTCATCTTTTATCTAAGCTTTGGATTTTCAAATATTTTGGCCACGAGCGAGACATGTTTTGTAGAGATGCGAGGTGCAAGAAAATTGGTACCGTTAATTGTATTTGTGTTGTATTTCATATTTCGATTATTCGTTGTCAGTATTGTATTGTTCAAAGAGAAATACATTACAAGAAACAAACAGAGCTATGTGTTTATGAATAAAAGTATCTCGGAATTTATTATTAGACCAATATATTTGACTTAAAATATTTTGATTATTTTTGTACGCAGTGAAAATATTTTGTCATCAATGCTTCTTTTGTTAGTTTAATAATCAATAATTTTAATCTTTGATAATAACCTGGTAATAATAAAATAAAACCTTGACAGTTCACACAGGAAGTAGAACAATGCTTTGTTTAAAAAATAAATATTTACATAGTGACTTAAAAATTTTCAACAAAGAGAAACAATTACTACTTTAATGAGAATGGTATTTTAACTATTATTTTTGAAGACAGGATAACTTCAACCTTATGCACGATTCGTAAGTTTTATAAAGTTCACTTTTAATTTGACAATGTTAATCATTTTGATTTGAGAGAACATAGCTCATTTTAATTAAAAAATACTATGAACATAAAATACGAAAAGGAACAAAATGAACAGTTTTATATACTCTTTTTAAATTTACTAATTATGATTTTTGAAAATGACTTCTATTTGACTTTTCCATTATCTATATTCCAATCTTAACAAAGATGTTGTAATTTCAAGGCTTTTTTTGCTCGTTGAAAATTTAGAAAAAAATATTGATTTATTGTCTTTTATTGCATTATGTATACGTATACATGCTACATTGTTTTAAAATAACAAATGATGTTCAGCTGGAATACTGTAAGACGTCAACAAGACTTTTTAAATACTTAGGTCATAAATGATATCAATTCCATTATTTAGTTTCCAAATTATTTCTTAAAAAAAGTTTCCGCTAAACTCGCACTTGGTACCTTGAGTTGAGCATTATCATGAGTATACTACTAACGTCTATAATAATACATTTTTGTTAAGTGTAAAGAGAAGAGCATACAACATTACGTTAAAGTTTGTGTAAACAGTTATCTTTTATGATGTCTAACTAATTGCCCTTTCTCAGTAATGTTAAATACAGGTATGAGTTGAAAAGTGTTTTGTTAAATCGCAATTTAATAAAAAGACTAAATGCTTTTATGTTAAAATATTTTCATCTTACAATATGATCAAAAAGGTTTTATTCACTAATCTTTTAACCTGAAAACAAAATTTAATTGAAAACAATACTATGTGATTGTGGTGATTATAAGCATATTGTCTCTACACATTGATGAAAAAGACCCGAGTTTTTTGCTTCAACATCAGAAAAAATACGTTAGTTCAAGGCAGGATTAAAAAAAAAATCCCAAATGTTGGACACTTTGACTGTAGCAGTTTAAAGAAAAATATTCATTGAGTATAATCAACTGTTGTACCGGCAGATATATACCGTGTTTTTGCCCCGAGATGTAACAATAGGTTTGACAGTTCTCTGCTGACCATATAATTGACATTGATTTGGTATAAGGGTAAGATTAATTCTGTCTTGAAATATTCAAATATATTTTGTTTGTGGGCCATCTGAAGCACGCCGCCGGTTACAGGATTTTCACGCTGTTTTGACTAAGAAACATCGTCTTTGGCTGTTTTCTGCTATTTGTTCGGGTTGTTGTCTCTTTGACACATTCACCATTTCCATTCTCATTTTTAAAAGTTAGTTGCCCTACATTCTTTGCTCAAGGTCGTCGTGTATACGTAACGGTTAAGTTTTATACCCTCCCGTAAAAATGTTTTTGATTTTTATACAGTCGAATAAGACTACTATTTGTATGATGCAAGGATTGTTTGTTGAATGGAAGATCCGTTTTATAAATTAAATAGATTGAGCATAATATTGTGTCCACTAATAACAAATCATTGACTTAGCAATGAAAGTTCTGCTAATGAATTTTCTCATTGACAGAACAAACTTCTCTTAATATCATGTCTGCTACCGCAACGCTTCTTTTAATTACGTAAACCGGTTTTAATTCCTTGATTTTGTTGGCACTCGTCTTACTGTTTGTTTGGTTTCAATGTTGTGATACCATAAGTAGACCATAGTAGAGACTGTTGTATGTCTTTATGTTATTTTTTACCATAGCCTTGTGTGTTTTTCGTCGACTTATGAGTTTAATAACCACTCGGAATTTTCCCTCCCTTTTTCACTTGGGCGGTGTAGTTCAAATATCTATAATCTAATGCATATTAAACATAACACATAAAACTCAATTATGTAAATTTCCTAAATAGAAGCCATGTTAATGTGGTCCAGCTTATAACAAATGATTGATGTGTTACCCAGTATTCACTCTATACTCGAAGATTGATTCTAAAATTCCCACGATCACCTGACATCATAAGCCAATTTTACTGGTTGATCACACCTTTCAATATTTCATTCATCTAGAAGCAGATGCAACCCAGCGTGTCATAATCAGTATATATGAAAGTGTAAAAATATCTATTGTGCGTGTGAATTGTTAAAATAATTATTTGCTTATTGAACAAACGAATTGGAAATATAATACAGCAAAGATGTTTGAACATTTTTATATAATCTGATATTATCTTTGACTTTGTTATAAAAAGTTGATAATTGTATCTATCGTGACATGATAACTTCATAAACTTGTTAAATACAATCAATTTTAATTAGTTCACAGTGATATAGTAATGTGTATAATTATCTGAATCAAAACTTGAAATATTGTTATAACAGATACTGATTCCATTGACTTATCTATAAAAATTGCATCATTATTTTTTTGCACTTATTAAAATATGTGACTTTGAATGTCCTTTCTTCTCCTACTTGTATGATGGTTAGTCAATACATGATTACATAAGTCATCAACTTCAACGTTTTTAAAATGTTATCTGTAATCTGAAACCAACATTATTTTCGTAGAAATAGTTATCCACACGTATTTCCTGCTTCATATCATCATATTCGCTTTTGTAGTTTGCAGTTTGAATAATTTGAACTCTAAAAATGGTGCCTCCAAAGATATTGGCTTAAGAATTCTGTGTGTAGTATCATTTGACAAAGTAAGGCAGCAGCTTGAATAAATGATATTGTCCCCTTTATGGAAACATACATTTTTTTTAATTGTTCGTATTTTTTTTCTGCTTGTTTTCCGTCTTGACAGCTTCTTTTTTGTGAGTGTTCTTTTATATTTTAATTTAGAAGTGTTTAATGTGCTTGATGTTTCTCTGTGATCGTCAATAATCGTGAGAGGATTTTGCTATGACAATTGAGATTAATACTTGTTATAAGATTGTATGATAAAGGTTGCATTGGCGTGAATCTAAATGCAGATAAAATCTTTAAACATGTTAACCCATAATGGGCATTACAAAGAGTCGATCTGTAATTTACATTCTATTTAGTCTCCCAATACGACTAGCGTTCCAATGCATTAAGCACGTTATAAACGGTCATCCTGTAATTTATGTCCCGTTATCCTCTAAATAATGAGATAAATAATAACGGAGTAACAACGCAGAATAATCAGGTAGCTTATTGAAGGATGTAGCATTAGTTTGTTTTCCTAGACCATTGATTAATTGTCATTTTCCCTTTTGGCTATGTCATTGCGGTCTATAGCCAAATAATTGTATAGTTGGTACTCGTCTTAAATATCTTAGAATATTTGGAATATTGGTTTTACTAAAATGTTAAATTTCTCAGAGCCATTTCAAAGAAGTTGTCTATAAATATACTACTACAACGTAATTTTAGCCTCAGAGAGACTTTCAAGACAGACACAACCGAAAACAGAGTCTAGAAATACAACCACGATACAAGGATATAACCACATACTGAAAGAAAAACAAATAGCTTGGGCAACAATATTAACACTAAAACAACCGGATGTGATATGTTTCTTTGGAGGGCTTTTAACCAGTGAGTAAAGCGGATTCGTAGTAGATTTTTTTTTAAAGAAATCATTATTCATTTTGAATTATTGCAGTATAATTAAAGAAGAGTGTACTGAATTACATTTCCAAATATTTCCCTAACCCTAACCCTGTATTAGGGAGTATTCAATTATAGTTTGGTATCTTTTTGGATTGAAGCCCTTCATCTTTTAATAAAATTTTGATTTTTAAATATTTTGGCCACAATCATAATTTAGTAAAGAGACATCTATTATTGAAATGCGTATCTGGTGCAGAAAAAAATTTTATACCGTTAGTGGTAACATTGTAATATATCAATACCATGATAGTAAATATTACATTCATTTAACTGCGACTGTTATACAAATGAGAGGTTTAACTAACTTTAAAGCCAGGCTTAATCCACCATTGCCTACACAAGAAAATTCCAGAAATATGACAGTTGTTATCCATTCATTTGATAAGTTTGAGCTTTTGATTTTGCCATTTGATAATGGACTTTCCTTTTTGAATTTTATATGAAGTTCAGTATTTTTGTGATATTACTGTTCATCAAATTAGTAAATACAATTGATAATTTACTAAACTCTTGCACACATCCTAACTACAGGAATGACAACTGTTTTATAGCTTATTTTATAAACCCTTTATGATAGTGGACCGTCTATAAAATGTCTTAATTTCTCACATTGAAGTATTAATACCTCTCCATTAGATCTTAGTGTTTTTGGTTACACATGGCCTCTAAATCTCGCTGAGGACAGAAAGTTCTGAATGCCTGATTTACACTCTTATGATAATTGTTTGAAATAAAACATATCAGTAAAATCCAAACAATGATTCTGTATTAACATGCTGTTTAGCTCTAATCAGATTAGACCTGTTATATCTTCAGCGCATTATAACCAGTAATCCTGTTATTTATATAGCATTACTCTCCAGAAACATGATACCAATAAAACTCTAGAGAAATGTTACCAGATATTTTATATGCGGAAATTGGATGCAAAATAGCATCATTCCAAACCAAAAATTATGTTAACATTAGTTTTATTAAAATCTCATGTATAACAAATATTTAAAACAATCAATTATAATAATATAAAGAAGATCATTTCGTAGTTTCATATTCATAATTCAACCAAGCTGCGAAATAATCAAAAATAATAAAATCTATAGATGATTGATTATCATGATTATACATTTATAGGTTAAAACTTCAACATTAATATCAAAACTTATTTCAGGTTAGAAATATATATCATTCTGTTTGTTTTTGACAATATGAAAAATGACACTTTGAAAATTCATTTGTAAATGAATATTTCTCTTAATCTGTTTGCATAGTAAACAAAGTAATGGAGATTTAAATTATTTATTGTAAATGAAATAAATGGTTGATAAATTTCATTTTAAAATAAGATAATATTTACATTGCATAGTTGTGTTATTTCATATACTATATATTTTATATTCCCATGGCGTATACAATGTCATACAAATCATGTTTACTGACATTCCATGAACATTGGTTTTTGTGTTGGTGATAAATGTTTCGTAGCCTCTGTTCAATTAGTTCACAGTTTTGGATCTAGTCTCGGTGTGATGATATATGCTTTATGTCTTACTAAATTTACAAGTACAAAGCAAGGTTTAAAAAAGTGACAATCAAAGGCCAATCAAAATACTAAACGGTATTTCTTTATAAAAGAACCACAACGAATAGACAAACACACAGCAATATAATACACAGACAACCTAAGATCGTTCAACACGAATCCCATCAAAATAATATTTGCGTTAATGCTTACCTTTTTTTAAACATCGAAGGATGATCAATTGAAAAAAATTATACAGATATTGCTTGAATTTCGAAAGTTTGATCATTTGCAAGGCTAAAGGCATATTCAAAAATAGAGTATCAGTCTAATTGATTAGTTATTCTCAGTTTGCCGTTTTTGTTTCGAGATAGATAAACTCGCCGGATAAATCTTCCCACATTGTCATCCTTTAATACTTAGGTGATTATTCTGTCACAAAACAAACGACGCAAGTAATGAGACTTTGAATGTTCTCTGTCTAGATTCTAGTGAATTATTTCATGCTTCAAGCTAGAATACTGAATACTGTTTTCAGAACAATTTTTGTAAATATACAGTGTTGATTGTCTGTGGGACACAGCTTTCTATTGCTGTTTACGGAAGTCATTTCATCATGTAATTTAGTTTTTTTAAACATTAAAATACAAGTAAACAATTTTTGAACAGACATCGTATAAACCAAGTATAAAATTGAGAAAGGAAATGCCGGAATTTTATTCGTGTAAATTGGTAGCATTTTGTGACGTTAATGTATCACCATGAACCTATAGCTAAAATCTCAAGTTTAAGCCACAAGAAAGTGCTTGTATTGCGTTGTCAGTTTTATTTTTTATCTATGAGTTTGAATGTCCTTCTGGTATCTTTCGCCCCTCTTTTGAATCGAGGCAAAATATGCCAGGTGTTTTCCATTGGTTTGATATGTTTGAGTTTTTGATTTTGCCATTTAACAAAGAACTTTCCGGTTGGAATTTTTCTTTAAGTTCAGTATTTTTGCTTTTTCATTTTTTGTCATAATTGACTCATGTACCATGCAATGATCAATTCAGTATCCTGTGTTAGATCAAGTTGTTTTTAATGAGGCTATACAAATCTTTGGTTTGACTAGACATGAGCAACATTGTAACTCTTAAAAAAAATTCCGTTTCAACTGTTATTTTCAAAAGACCTTGATTGATACTACGGATTAGGTTGTACTGCTGTTCAGATCCAAATGGATTTCTGAAAATGAGACTTTTGGGGAGTTTCTTTTCAGTTTGCACGAAATTTGAAGAATATGCGTAAAAAAGAATCTTACGTATTATTTATATTTGCTGACAAACGCCATCTCACGAACTGTTTTTCCCCATTTCTTCTATGTTACTACTGTGCATACATTTGTAGTGATAAACAAGCTTTTATGAGGATGTTCTTATCCCAAGCATAAAAACCTAGCCGTATTTGAAACAACCTTTTCCAACTTTTGATCGTCTGTGCTGTACAATTTTGTACTTTTTTCACTTTCGATCTTTTGGCCTCGTCGCTGGTGAGTCTTGCGTGGACGAGGCGCGTTTTTGGTGTATTGAAATTTAAACCTGATGCCTTTAGTTATCTATTAATCATGTGTTTCTTTGTGTAATACGTTCTTCTATTTATTTGTATTGTAGTCCTGTAATATTATGTTGTCATTACAATGTTATATTTAAAATTTCAATTAAAGTGCGAGGTTTGGCATGCAACAAAACCAGGTTTAACCCACCATTTTTATATTTAAAAATGTCCTGTACCGAGTCATAAAAATTGCCATTGTTATATCATAGTTCGTTTCTGTGTGTGTAACATTTTAACGTTCTGTTTCCGTTGTGTCGTTTGTTTTCTCTTATATTTCATGTATTTGGTTTTGATGTTATATTTGTTTTCCTCATCAGATTTTGTCTAATACTAAGTCAGTTGCTGTGTGTGTTACATTTTAATGTTGTGTCGTAGTTCTCCTCTTATATTTAATGAGTTTCCCTCAGTTGTAATTTGTTAACCCAATTTATTTTTTTGTCCATAGATTCACGAGTTTTGAACAGCTGTATACTACTGTTGCCTTTATTTATGCGTTACAAGCCAGGTCCATAACATTTTATATCTTTCAAACTCCACGTACACCCGGTATCTTTTTTAAGTTCCTTTTTGTTCTTTATACAAGATTTTTTATCTTCAAAACTCAGTTAGTTTTCCCGTTTAAGTTTCTGAGTATTCTCTAACCATGTAACCGTAGCAAATCAAAGCTACATAAACTCGTGACATTAAACATATTGTTTTAATTTGTTTTGAAAACAATCAGACCTCTAATATTCTGGGATACAGATAAACAATAAATTCTTATTTAGAAATACGATTTGTTCTATAGTGAAAATCATATTTATAACTATAGTAATTCCATTCTTGATATCGATAACATTACGGAGTTTCATGACTACGAAGTTATAAATGCTATTGGCTTTGGATCTCACCACCTACGACTGTCCACTAGCACATTAGGTAAACATCATCTTACTAAAACAACCAACGTCATTTATGAACTTTTTAATAACAGGTAAAACGTATTTGAATATACCTTTACCTTGAAGACGTTATTACCTTGATAATTGCAATTTGAGATCTTTGTCAAGTCAGCTTCTATTGATTTTAAACGGTTGCTAGGTAGAAAAAATATATAACAGAATCAGATTCTCCTCAGGTATACCTTTTCCCACATGGGCGTTGTTCGTCAGTGTTGATCAATCAGTTATGGAGTTTTAAGGTAAGCTTTGATTTTTATCTTGCATGATATTGTTTTCATAGCTATAATAGATGTTGGAAAATTTGGGTTTCAACAATTTGAAATAAACTATATAAGTAAAAGAGGTATTTCGTAGATGTTTTAAAAACATGAAATAATCGAACACACGATTTGAACGTTATTTCATTTTTTGGAATGGAATATTAACGACGAGGCATGTGTACCCTACAACCACAAAAGTTGTGATAAGAGACTATCAATTTCGGTATTCTCCGCTTCTTTTTTTGTAGTTAGGGTCAACTTGTCCTTGAGAAGCTTCAAAATTGGTTTTAAAAACTGTTTAACTGTACTTTATTTTACATCAGATATACATTTTCAATTCCTCTGCATAAAATAGAAAAGAACAAGTAGTACAATCTATACTCTAAAATCCAACCAATATTTTTCTGATTTAATAATACATATGGTAAACCTACTAAGAAATTAAATCTACATTTTAAGACAATAGTTGAGTCATTAAACAAAGAGAAGTTTTATAATGTTCAGTTTAACTACAACATATAACTTTACAGCTGATGATTTTTCCTGCGATGTTTTTCCATTATAGTCTATGTTTGTTGTGTCTACATTTATCTCAGCAGATGCAAAATACTCTTCAAATATATAATTAATTATGAAATCATCGATAATTTCCTTACTTTGAACGGTTAAATGGCCGTTTGAATGGCACTATACCTGTTATAATTGATACAAATTATATTTGATAATTTTTGCAGCTGTTAATTTTTGCTTTTACTAAACACTTTCCATTTGAAGTACATCGTAAAATAGCCAAACCGTCATTATTTCTTTGCAAACAAAACAACGATTCTATTATACGCAGGTTTTATTATTTCTTATAACATCAACAATAGTTATGAAAAAGTGTGGGTGTTTTTGAATATATAATTAACACAATATAATGAACATATATATTGTTTGAAGAATTTGACGAGCACACGAGTTCCAATATGTTTGCATTTTTTGCAAACTGTGATTAATTTCTAAGTATAACTGATTGAGAAATGAAACAATAAACAATCAGGTTGGATATATAATAGATCATAATATCATATTTCACAATAATTTTGGAAAATGGTGTAAAAATCCAACAGTAGAAAGATTTATCAAATATGTCATTAACACGTCATTCATCTAATGTATTTAAGAGGCTGTCCAAGTAAATATCAGGCAAATCCTATGATATGGGTGGCACAACATAATTCTTTTCCCACTTAATTTTTGGTTCCAATGCAATGTTTATATCATACAAAGGATATATATGTCAAAGATATTTTTGAATCAACAATGGATGGCTCAGAAAATGATTTTAAAGTTCACTAACAATGCAACAAAATTTTGTACAAAATGAAGAGTTATCTCCCCTTTTCAATGAATTTTCAGTGCTTTCTATGTATTTTTTTTCTCTTTATTTGTTGCAAATAATATAAAAACACAATATTACTTTGAAAAAGAATGAATTTGTAATATGAAATAGATGAAAAAATTTTGAAAACAAAATATATCATGTGCCATCCACTGCCTGGTTTTTCCATGGACACCCTCTTAACAAACAAAAAATCAGGGGAAACTGCTCACGTCGTTTAAAAATATTATATATGTAGATTAATGTTATTTTTTTTTATAAATATAGAGGCAAAAATCTATTTAGATAGAAATAGCAGTTACTAGAATTACACGTTAAAATCAATAGGTTAATTTTTTTTGACTATTTTCACAAAACTTTTGTTTTCATTCAAAGATGACATTATTCGTATTTAAATGTGCTGCCTTGAAAAAAAGCGATTAGATATTCTACTTTGATGCAATATTGTAATTTGTACGGCAAATAGTATTGTTTATGTTGGCGGGGTCTGTTTGTTCACGTCAACTTACTGTTTTAACATTTTATCAAATGCCATTTGTATGAATGTTTATGCAATATCCGGAGTCAGTTAAGTCTTGTATAACATTATAAATACCCTGTAGTTCAATTTTTCTTTTTAATATGTTATCGTTCATCATCTCTGATTTTTAAGAGAGCAATTTTGCATATCATTTTTTTTTTCTATCATTACAGGTTGACGGTTATGTTTTACCGCAAAGAATTTCACAATAGGTAAGTACTTTCTATTGTAATTTCACAATAGGTAAGAATTTAACTCTCTTGAGACATAATGAATCCCCAAAAAGGTTCCAGCATCAAACTGAACTGGACTAGCAAGGGATATAAAAGATCTCGTTTCACTCTTCTAGTTTTTGCCCATTCCCTTCCCAATTTATTTTAATACAACGCAACATGTTTGCTATTGCCATGTAAAACTTAGAATATATACCTTTTGCGTATTTGGTCAACCTTAAAACATCGTTGATGTAGATGTAGATGTATTTTTGCAATTGATTTTCCCTTATTACTCTTGAACTAATTGTTGTCTGTGTCATTACTTTGTTGGATGTAAAATGTTAAAAAAAAGTATGATTCATTTTTAACTTGTAAATAAAAGAGGGACGAAAGATACCAAAGGGACAGTCAAACTCATAAATCTAAAACAAACTGACAACGCCATGGCTAAAAATGAAAAAGACAAACAGACAAACAATAGTACACATGAGACAACATAGAAAACTAAAGAATAAACAACACGAACCCCACCGAAAACTAGTGGTGATCTCAGGTGCCCCGGAAGGGTAAGCAGATCCTGCTCCACATGTGGCACTCGTCGTGTTGCTTATGTGATATCAAATCCGGTAAATAGTCTAATTCGGTAGGTCACATTCATGAAAGATAAAATGGTTTTGATGCTTGTGATTAAGTTTTAAACTTAACAATCACTGTGACTAAACTGTAAGTGTTGCTTCCAAACTATTGCAGTTTATTAAAAATTCCGAATTACAATTTTTTTATCAATCCAAACTGTTCATCTGGTAAACAATTTAAACAAACTGTTGCAGAAAACAAGTCAACTGTAATCCAACACTTACAATCAAGTCACAGTATGCATACATACGATTGCTATATCTGCAGAAAGATCTATTTTTCATCTTCAATGAGACGAACTATGTACACATATGTAAAAAGTAGCATCACAAAAATACCGAGGGATACTCAACATGAAAAATCCTTTATCAAATGGCAAAAATTCAAGAACTCAAAAAATCACACGAATGGATAATAACTGTCTTATTACTGACTTTTTTATGTAGTAAGATTAAACCTGGTTTTATAGCTAGCAGATAAATTAAACAGTAGTATACCGATGTTCAAAACTCGTAAATCTATAGACAAAAAAAACAAAATCAGGGTAACAAACTAAAACTGAGGGAAACGCATTAAATATAAGAGGATATAACAACGACACATTAAAATGTAACACACACAGAAATGGACTAAGCGTAAGCCAAAATCAGATGAGAATAACAAATATATAACATCAAAACCAAATACATGAATTTGGAGTAAAAAAGTAACATGAAACGTCTTATAGTAATGTGAATTCCCACTCAAATATAAGAGAAAACAAACGACACAACGGAAACCCAACGTTAGAATTTAACACACACAAAAACGAACTATAATATAATAATGGCCATATTTTTAACGAAAAAAATGGTGGATTGAAACTGGTTTGGTGGCATGCCAAACCTCTCACTTTAATGGCAATGTTAAATATAAGATTAAAATGACACCATAATATTACAGAACTACAATACAAAAAATAGGAGAACATATTAGACAAAGAAACACATGAATAATAGCTAATCAAAGGCATCAGGTTTAAAATTAAATACGCCAGAAACGCTAAACCTCTCACTTGTATAACAGTCGCGTCCATTTCCACTATATTGACAACTATGAGTGAACAAAACAAACAGACACAATAGACAAAAACATGGATACAGCAGTCAACACAGTGTTATAATCTTAATTACTATAAAAACAAACAAATGTGTTACAAAGAAGCTCAAAGGGACATTTACCAAATTTAACAACCTAATTCATTGTTTTGTTTATTTATGTTAAACCCACCCATAAGGGTCTGCATAATTTTAAGTACTGGAACCAAATTCTTACCCTGAAAGGCACATGGTTAGATCAACCTTTAGTCTGACGTAGAATCGCGCGTTTGACGTACATCAGTTGATCAGCATGTAATCAAAATAACTACAATTTAGCCCAGGTCTGAATTGCACGATTAAATGTTTAAACGATATGATATTTATGTTCGCATAATTAAAAATTAAATCTATATTTCAGTGGTCATTGTTGAAAAAACGTACATTTCATTAAGCTTATATAATATATGATAAAAATCAAACATGTAATTATAAAACTTTATAATTTGCGACAAGCAAAGAGTTTGTACCATGTTGAGGCCTTATGGTCATCTATAGTCCACGTGATTTTGACTCTAATGGACAGTTCACATCATGATAATCCTACCAAATCATCTTATTCGTAAAAGATGCAATCAAACCGTGACAAAATCTTTCGACATATTTAGGCGTTTGATACCATAATTATTATCAAAATGATTCCACTTTTCTACTATTGAACATTCGGTACAGGTGTATGTCACTCAGATTGTTACTTTCAGCAGACTTTATATTAGGAGTTTGATAACCAATTGATGGTATTTACTGTAGATTGACCGATATTATTATAATTACTTCATATTTTTACTGACAGGCATAATTATAATTAAACGAAAACTGGATTTGATTGATTTTTCAGATGTTGTAAACCGACATTGCGTGATTTAAAATATGAAATGGTTACCAAATTATGTTAATTAGGTTAGGAAGATGTAAAAAAATGCAGCTTAAAAATAGCAAAGGACACTTAAACACCATTGACAGCAATATAACTAATGAATACAAACATTATACGCGGTGAAAAGTTTGAACAAAAAATCCTATCTTCCTGAATTAAAAAAAAATAAATCAAGTACACGTGTGTTAAACTTTTAAAATCCTTGTTATTTTAAAAAATAGTTTTCATACATGTATAGTGATATATAAATTTCTTTTCATAAATTTTGTATAATTATGAGAGACGTGTGCTCTTCGTATCATTTATAGCCTGATTTTCAAGAGAGGTGAAAGTTACAAAAGGCATATTTAAACTTATAAGTCGAAAACAAACTGACCAATGACAAGACAAGAAAAAAACGAAAAAAGGACAAAAGACCAAACAAAATAATTAAAGGCCAGTACGACCGCTTTTAAAATTGTTTTTATGCACATTGGACGACAAATTTATGTGACGTATATAATTTTTCTGACGTCAGACACTCAAATCAATCCATGTGTTCGTAGATAGTAGATGTTTTTGTGTCCTGTTAAATTGTTCCTTTTAAAATTGTTATACGATGATGACTGATGTACCCATATTTTGACTATTTTATATTCATTGTGACTGTTTATTTAACGCATCATGTAAATGTAGCGGAATTTGATGAGACTGTTATTAAAGTGAGAGGGTTAGCGCTATAGAACCAGGTTTAATCCACCATTTTCTACATTTGAAAATGCCTGTACCAAGTCAGGAATATGACAGTTCTTGTCCATTCGTTTTTGATGCGTTTTGTTTTTTGATTTTGCCATGTAATTATGGACTTTCCAAATTGATTTTCCTCTGAGTTCAGTATTTTTGTGATTTTACTTTTTGCATCGCTGCTCTACCTGCAACAATTCCTTAGATCGACCTTTCTAAACCAACAAAATAAAACACAGTTTAATTATACTAGTTAGTCAACAATTGAAGAAGACAAAATAAATTTATCACTATTTACAGCAGTTTTTAAAGGTAATGTCTACTCTGTCATTATCTCCGATTACTTAACGCAGTGTTATATGTTTTCAAATTGCATGTAATATTGTGGCATTTGTGAAATCATATTTTAGTTAAGTTTGTTCGGTTAAATAAAATCGCGCTCAATTGATTTGCATTTGTACGACTTAATTAATGCGAGTCCAATGTTACCTTATTTATCATATCACCCCTAGTTTGTTGTGGGTTTCGTGTTGCTTATTCTTTAGTTTTCTATGTTGTGTCACGTGTTCTATTGTTTTTCTGTTTGTCTTCTTTCATTTTAGCCAGGCGTTGCCAGTTTATTTTCGATTTATGAGTTTGACTGTCCCTCTGGTATTTTTCGTCCCTCTTTTAGATTGCATTTGTTCTTTTTCATTATAAAAGCCGTTACTGTTAAATTTGCTTTATTTATATGAACACCATGTGCAGAAAGACACTTAAACAATCGCAATTTTCTCGAAATTAGTTTAGATGAACATAAAAATAGTCACATAAGGAATGATATTAGACAAATGCCTACGCTTATAAAAATAATCTTCATAAATGTTTTTTCTTTTTTTATTATTATTTTGCCCGTAATCAATCTCCATCTGATTGTTAATCAAAGCATCAGAAATTATATTACATAAAAAAAACTCAGCAATTTACAAAATATAAGCTGCTGAAATTACATATATATTGACATTTTTAAAAGCACAAACTTGCAGTTCCATAGTGAAATGTATTCGGGCATTAATAGTTCAGGATCAACGGAGGTCCTATCAATTGATAAATAATTAATGCTATAACACTTTTACAATTAGCATATACATTAATGAAGAGAGATACAAACGGGTAAACAACTCTTAGGAGAATTTCGTTAAACAGAAAAGGGAATGTCATGGTAGCTGAAATATCTTTCCGACATTTATTTTACTGTAAAGGATTGGGTAGTTTTCACAATTCATTTCGCTTTATCTGAGTTGAAACACGTTATTTATATTTCATAATATACCCCAATGCTATGAAACATTGTACTCATTGGCTTTCTAACTATAGTGATTTGAACGTCACTGATGAGTCTTAAGTAGACGAAACACTCGTCTGGCGTACTAAATTATAAGCCTGGTACCTATATGATAACGAGTATAATTCATGTACATAGAGGAGTTTGGTGAAAATAGAAGATCAAAGTCTCGTGTAACATCTAAAATAGTCTTCATACATTTTTGTTGGACCAAGTGCGATTGTTATCGGTTCCTACGCTTGTGTACGTCTTTCGCTCAATACCTAACTAGTTACTGGGTTTTATTTTGTGTTATTTGGTTGCTTCATAATTTCTTTAATTTTTCATCTTTTCATTGACATTAATTGCTTATCATGAATTGGTAATACCGTGTATTTTGTTAAATTTTGTTTCTTAGAACTTTTAACAATAGTCGCCTCTTAAATAATTGCATACACAATCTTATTTCTTGAAAATTTTGATTTTTAAAACTATTTCCCATAACTTAACTATAGTTGTTTAATCCACCGTTTTCTACATTTGAAAATGTCTGTGCCAAGTCAGGGATATGCCAATTCTTGTCAATTCGTTTTTTATGTGTTTTGTCATTTGATTTTGCCATGTGATTAGGGACTTTCCGATTTGATTTTGGTCTAAGTTTGGTATTTTTTTTTATTTTTCTTTTAAACATAAACAAAAGTTCCCAAACAATTTGTTAAGTTCTGACAGAACACACACACAACGTATGAACAGACACACTAATTATTCCACCCAATTCATCAAAACATGATGTTATGCTATTGTTTCAGAAAAAGGGAGAAGGTTTGGGCCCATTAAAACGTTTAATCCCGCTGCAAATGTTTGCACCTGTCCTAAGTCAGGAATCTGATGTACAGTAGTTGTCGTTTGTTTATGTAATATATACGTGTTTCTCGTTTTGTTTATATAGATTAGACCGTTGGTTTTCCCGTTTGAATGGTTTTACACTAGTAATTTTGGGGCCCTTTATAGCTTGTTGTTCGGTGTGAGCCAAGGCTCCGTGTTGAAGGCCGTACTTTAACCTATAATGGTTAAATTTTTAAATTGTTATTTGGATGGAGAGTTGTCTCATTGGCATTCACACCACATCTTCCTATATCTATCTCTAATAACATATAGCTTGGATAAGTTTTAATGAATTATTTAAATAGTTTATCCATTTCCTCTTATAATTATCGTGATCATATAAATTATCTAATTGAAACACGAACTCCAATGATAGGATAGTCCCATCAGGTATGAATAAATTCTTTGAATAATATATTATCCTCCCTAGAATTCTACTACCTACATTAGTACACTACCGGAAAATAAGGAGTGTTTGGGACAATAAAATTTATGAGTTAATAGCTTCATTCCCTATTTTGTGGGTGAGTTTGCGTTGCTTAGTTTTTAGTTTTCTATGGAGTGTTTTGTGGAGTGGTTCCTCCGAATTTGTTGCTTATTTTTTTTTCCTCATGTCGTTGTCTATTTTTCGTCGACTTGTGTATGCTGATTGCACATCCCCATATTTAATTAAAACGATATTTTGTTTTAAATTATCTGTCTAAAATGCAGGTATGCGTCGGACATTGTTCTTACTAATTTAAATAAATAAAACGTAAGCAAAAGCGTTTAAATCTCATATTATTATTTTCATTTAGTTGTTTTGTTATATCGGAAAAAACATAGTATAGACATTAAAATTCATAAAATGTAGTCGACAAATGGTGATTTGTGGAATATGTTCAGGTGTATATTATTGATTGGGATTCTTTACCAGGTTAGCACCTAATCAGTTGTAGTTTTCCATCAAGTGGAATGTTATTGTAAATTAAGGGCGTGTTCCTTCCATTTTCGACTGCTGTTTTGATAGTTATTAAGGTAAGCAGAAAATGTATTCTTTTAAAAATCCTGGGGTTTTGTTTATGGTTAGGATGTTTAGGTTTCATTGCTGGTAGATAATGTAACTTAGATATTGAGGTGGCTTTTCAACTGTTTTGATTCGAACGCAACTGAATATTTCAATGTAGACGAGTTTCTCTTCTGACGTACACCATTTTACGAAAAAATCGTTGATGATTTTTAAAATAATAATCCGTTTGTTGTTTTAAAAACATAAAGTTTGATTATCATTGAGCGTCACTGATGTAGACGAAGCGCGCGTCTGACGTACTAAATTATAATCCTGGTACCTTTGATAACTACAATAAGTATCCCTTATCGGAAATTCGTTCAAATATGTTATCAAAATGGAAATATTCAGAAATATGGAGCATAAAACAAATCCTGCTGTCAAAGGCTTTCTTATCTCTTATCTTAAGAAGTACATTTTTTAAAAACATTTCTAAATGATGGACACTACTACTTATGTATAAAAGGACACGTTGAGCATATCTGTATTTAGAAATGATTTCAATTATTCCTTTCAGCTATCAAAATCAACACATCTATAAATTACTTTGTATAAAAATGATATTAAATATTTATTAATTGTTGATCATTAACGTAAGATTATTAAGAGTACCACCCGAAAATTTAATAGCTATTGCACCTGTATTAAATATCATGAGAGTTGCCATACTCTGGATTTTATTAGTTTTTCTAAATATTCGATTCCCTTGCTACGTATTACATTTGTAGATTTTCAATTACCATAAATACACAAATATGATTGCTGATGTTTCAGATGGAAGATGATACGGATCATTAAGAAGACAACATCAGTATATCGATGCTCAAAACTTATAAATTTTCATATTTTGATATACAAATCGCGAAAATAAAACAATATGGGGAAGAACTCCAAAATGGAGAAAGACTATGTGTTTCCAGAGAGTACGGATCTCTTACATTTGCAAGTCAAAATATTTCTAAAAGGCAAAGATACAATTGATAAAATATCTCAGTTAAGAAACCAAGCTTATAATTTTGCAATATTTCTTGGATCCGATCCAATTAAGAGAAGAAAAAACGACTATCTTTTGAGTTTAAAATTACAATTGACAGTACCCTGATTATATATCAAAATGATTCAGTATTCACTATTACGTCTCACCAAAGATACCAAGCTTATCTTTCCGTCAAGAATTTCTACTGATTTAGCTGAAATACCTGAAATATATTGAACAATTCTAAGTACACCAAGATAGACAGGATTGAAGATACTATTGTGAAAATACCCAAGAATAAAACCTATCTAATCATTGCATATCTCATTTGATACGTAACGCTTGTGCATCATTAGTCTTTAAGAAATTCTTAAGTGATTTGCTCCTTAAAAACACCATGCTCAAACAGGGTTTTGAGAATTGGATTTTGAGAAGTGGAATTGACACTTTGTTAGATAAACGGTGACAATGACTGATTGCTTGGTCGATACGACATGTTTGTGTCTGAATTTTTTTGCGACGTTTTTTTACAGCCATATATAAGATACCAGAATAGAAGTCTTATATCTAGTTGTATCCATTATGTTTTATTCATGATTTAGAAATATCAACTCAGTGTAGATCCTCATGTTGGTTGAAACGGGCAAAACTGTGCGCTTACCTCTGCGACGCAACCATCTTGCCCTTTTTGTGGTTAATGCGATTTCCTTCTATAGTGTTTTTCGCCTTGATTGGTCTCCGATGTGTGAGATTTAAACATCGATAAAGTACTGGTGTTTTAATTTATTGTTCAGTCCGTTATATTCAAATGTTGTATTTCAAAATATATTAATAGTAACAATTGTATTCGTGTGTTTCTCTGTCCTGTATTTTCTCCCATTTACTTGTATTGTAGTACTGTCATGTAATATTGTCATTTTAATTTTATATTAAGTATTGCCATAACAGCGGGAGGTTTTGCATGCCACAAAAGCAGGTTCAACCCACCATTTATTTCCTTTAAATGTCCTGTACCAAGTCAGGAAAATTGCCATTGTTATATTATAGTTGGTTTCTGTGTGTGTTACATTTTAATGTTGTGTTTCTGTTGTGTCGTTGTTCTCCTCTTATATTAGATGCGTTTCCCTCATTTTTTTTTTTTGTAACCTGGATTTGTTTTTTTCTCAATTGATTTATGAGTTTCGAACAGCGGTATACTTGCCTTTAATTTTCAAACATTATCTGAATTCTTGATTGACCACAACGATAATTCATTAATGATTATATAAACATGAGATATGTCACGTCAAGTATAACTTTGAAATTCTTTTAAAACATTTGTAATATATACAAATATTTTGATAGGAGAAACAAAGTAAATATTGCATATATATACTTCAACTAAATTTAATCTTCAAAACAGAAAAAAAGGAATATGTTCATAAAATTCTAATCTATGGAATTGAAATAAAACAAGTATCAATGGTTAGAATATAGTATATACAATATGGTGACATTTTAGGTAAATCAATTTGTCAGCTTCTTCATTTCCTTACTAGATTGCTAATTTTGTACGTAAAGCAAATTTTAATCTTTCCCAAGTTTAAGGCAAACACAAACCTTGTATAAGATTGATTAAAAAGTCTCCTCGTGGCTAATTTGAAGGCTCAATCATTCCACAACTCGGTAGCTTTTGTTGAGGCTGTCATCTACATTATTTTCTGATGTAAAGCCTAACAATGGCTTGTTATTAGTTCTGTAAGTCTGTTCTATTCGGTGTAGTATAAAAGTGCATACGCGATTTGACTGACTTACTTGTTGCATGCCTGGGTGTGTTACACATTTTACCAATTTTAAAGATTTATTTAAGTGTTTTCCAGTACGCTGTAGAGAAGTACTAAATAAAGACAACATACTTAAGCTTCTGAATATTGTAAACACCAAAGATTTATCAGACGCTTATTGTCACATACCAATAGATATATTGACATACTCTTTAAAATAAGAACAAAAATGTCAAACACTAATGACCGTTACCAAACAGTAATCTTATGGAATAGGTTCTCATGCACATATATACGAAAACGAATTCCAAATGCTTTGTAGATACTTTATTGAGAGCACCCATCACTGAGAAAATATAACAATCATACGAAAGCTCAGATCCCAGGTTTATAATTTAAGACGATAGACGTCCAATTCGACTGCACAAGAGTCACCATTGGCATTAAAATTAAATTAAATTAAAAAAGCCAAATAGAGTATTGAAAACCTAAAAATCTAAAAGTTGCCTTACTCAGTAAATGCATGTGTGTAAAAAATACTTCAAACGCTTTTTCAAATAGTTACTTATAACAATGACCTTACATTCTACCATGTCATAATCAAAAAGAGAATAGCACAATTATTACAGCGATAAGGACGTATCCGTTGTAATATATACAGTCCGCCAAAAGTTAAGCACCACCGAAATATAACTGACAATATTTTTTTTAAACTATTGCGAAATTAATATTAATGTTTGGTGTTATGAATTACCTTTAACATACACTACGAAAATGCATTACGACCAAAAAGATTGAACCCCGATAAATCAGTCAAGCAACCTGTTATCAAATGTCATTTGAGCGTTTACAAATACCCTATTTCTCCAGGTGGTCGCGTTAGTGTTCCTACATTGGTTCGTCGACTTCTTAGAGGCAGCCGAAGAGTATGTCGTAATGTATAGAGACCTATACTAACAGGCAGGCACTTTACCGTCAGGTTTCAATGGCATAATGACTTTCTATGCTTGAACATAAAAAGATGACCAAACACTCATTGAGCAGATGCCAGTAGACGCCATAATACGAATTTCGCTGGAAACAAAACGGCCTTTGACCATACCAATGTTTGCACAAGAACTGCATTCAGTGCTGGTGGTGTTCCAGTACGAGGTTGCTTCTTATACCGTGATAAGCTGGGTTTGCATATTCTGCTGGGTAACATAAATGGACAGAAATACAGAGATTTTGTGCCTTAAAACATTACAGTCCCTCATTTTAGTAATCCCCCACAATATTGCCAAGACCCTTGTACATGGACGACAACACTAGACCACAAAGGGCAATGATTTTAACGGAGTCCAAAGAGCAATAAGCCATTTACACTATTTTTTGGCCTTCCATGTCTCCATATATAAACCCTGTCAAACATGTCTGAGACGCCATTAGCGGAAATTTCGATCGCAAAGATCCACCTTCACAATATTTTTTTCGATTTAAAAGTGGCATTTGTTCAACTAAAGTTTTGAAGGCTTGTACCGAAAATTTTACAGTGAAACTTAAATTCCGTTTCTAAATTGTGTAATTTACACTATTTCTATGAACCAAAAACCTACATGCATAAAACCTTCATAAATGACCAATATTCCCTTTGTGGTTTGTTTATGGTATACATTAACAAAATTACTCTATGGTTGTTTTCTTTTTTTGAAGGAATAATTGATTTTTTGAATTTGAAAAAAAATCGATGCAATAAAAATGAGTGGTGCTTAACTTTTGTCGGACTGTATATGATACAGTTATTCCATAACGGTAAAAAAAAAAGGATGACGATGTCCTTAAAACAATCAAAGAGATTACTTCAACACTTCGAGAAAACTTTGTTGAATAATTTCTTTGTTAGAATAAATCCTTTTCAAGAAAATAATGATAGGAATCGTAAGCTCTGGAATATATTTGTAATTAATAAATGTAACTCTCTATACGCAGGCGCTGCATGCATGTATTTCTAAAGAAAATAAAAAAGTTGAATTCATCTCTATCGACCAAATGGTTTGTTCTGAATTCGTCCTTGGTATTCATTTTAATAATACTGTATTTAAATATTGAATTTTCTTTACACACTCTTCATACGGTTATATTACTATGAATATGGTATTTCAACATTTTAATCGATACTAATTGGATGCAGTAAAGAAATCAAAATATGTAACAAAACTCAATGGAATTAAAACAGTCAAAATTAAATATACTTCAACAAAATCAAGACCGAAATTCAAGGAAAATTCAGAACGGAAAGATCCCACCAGTCGGCAAACTGATTTTCATAAATATAGGTTTGCAACTGAATTTGCTATCTTACCTTGTCCGTACAATGTGGTAATTAGTGCCTGTAATGATGGTGAACACGTTTTAGTAGACAAATTGATAACAAATAAGTTCATCAATCAATTAAATTATGAAGTTAAATTACATATCGTTTTGAATTATTACGTTATCAGTGTATTAAATGCAAAAATGGCAATGACATAAGCAATCAAAAATACATTATCATGATTATAAGAATAACGATGACTCTCTGATAAAAAGGAAAAAAACTGTCTGAATTACGAATTTAATGACGGAACAGCTACTACTGACACTTCAATCACACTGTAAAACATTCTGCAGATTTTAATCTGTTAATACAATACTTGTGAAGTGTATTATTTGCTTTGTACACATTGATTTCAATTGTTTCCTGTTTTTGAAGGGGGAAAGCTAATAAACCAGTGACATCTGTTTGTGACCATTGTAATTTAACAGGACTAATAACTCATTATTATATTTTCTCTCTCTCCCAGACGTTTCTGTTCGTCTCATGATTTTAAAAGAGATAAAGGTTAAATGTTTTTGTACTTTGACTTATCTTGGAATGTTGACACAACTTTATGGCAACAAAACATTCAGATCGATTGAAAGCAATTTTCTGCCAGTTGTTTAAACCATAAAATGTGTTGCATTTAATTTAGCGTTCCATTAAAACGTTTAACGACATACCCACGTATGTGTTATAATTATACTAACGGAAATATTCTTCTACAGTTTGAGTGGAATATATAAACATTGTTTGCAAAAGAACAATAGTAAAGAAAACAAACTAAATTAGAAAACCATACCAAACCGAACAAATGCTTAATTAAACTAAAAACTGGTTTGAGGATATAAAGTGCATTCTGTAGTGTATAGTTGGGAAAGAACATTGGGTAAAAATATAAAAAAAATATGTATATAGAGAAGGCAAATAAATGTTACAAATTGTCGGTAAGTTTTAACTGTGTGTGAAATCAAACAAAAGAGATGCATAGTTAATTTCAGGGGTAAATTCAGTAAATAAATATACGTCATCATGGACCGCCCATTTAGGGGAGAGCTTTCTGTATAACACTGAAGTCATATGCTCTTTTGATTGGTAGATAATTTTTGTAATAAATATTTTTTGGCAGATGGATCAAAACTAGAGTTAATTTTGGGGCCCTTTATAGCTTGTTGTTCGGTGTGAGCCAACTCTCCGTGTTGAAGGCCGTACATTGACCCATAATGGTTTACTTTTTTAAAATTGTTATTTGGATGGAGAGTTGTCTCATTGGCACTCACACCACATCTTTCTATATAAAAAAAATGCTGAATGTACTAAACTTTTTTCCTACAGGGTTAAAAAGTAATGGGGGTAAGTATATGAATTCAGTGCGAATCTACATTGTTTGTAAACAAGGCCATGTGAATGCCAAAAAAATGCTGCATGACCCTATGTTTGTATTAGTGCAAATGATAGGGCTACATTTGTACTTTCATGAATGTTATATGAAAGTTTCCAATTTATAAAGGTAAATCAGGTATAAATTTAATTCCATACATAGATTAGCATTAAAGTCAATGGGATAATTTTTACTGAATTTACCCCTTTTCAATAATTATCTAATCAATGTAGTTGTCTTGGAATTAGCGAATTGACGACGCGTATATATATGGTACGTTACATCTAAATGAAGAAGAATAGTAAAGTAGCATATCATAAGTACACAAAGAGGATGACAAACTATTGGGATATACCTTAATTGGGAATGATAAAGTTGAGAGTATAAAAATAAATACGACAACATATTAGTTGATAGACTTTTAAAGAGAATAACAAAACCGGTATTATAAAACTTTAGTTGGAATGACACAATCGCTGGTAATGATTTTAAAACGAAATGACATACAGAGCAATAAATACTACTTACATCCACTGGTAGAACCTGGGTTGAATTACCAGTTTTTTGTGGAGCTCGTTTTGGTGGAAATCAAGTCAGGCATTTTGCATATTTTTTTCACTTGGTTCGTTAATATATAGTTTTTTTTTTGTCAGATTTATGGACATCTCCCTTTTTGAATTTGACTTGTAGTTCGGTATTTTCGTTACATTATTTTATAATTATTTTTTATATAAAGTGTAGTTTTCTGAATATTTAAAAAAAAAATCTATTTGTCTATTGGGTTTTTCTGTCTTCTTTATTTTTGACTTATGATAGCCCCACTTCAATGAACTATATATTAAAAAGAGATTTTGTGTATACGTTAGTATAAGACAAAACACTGCATAATAGCAAAAGACGTTTTTTTCCCTCTTAGATAAAAGTAGGATCATAACTTAGTAGTCCATATAACAGTGTGGGAACAAAAACTATAAAGAGATTGAAAAAATATACAGGCATTATGTATAGGCATTATGTTAAGTCTGATTTCATACGCATGAAGATCGAATGACAAATCTGATGTAGCACGCAATTGGTTGAATGACATAGATACGGTCATACTTTTTACGATGTCAGAAGCACAATGAGACAGAAAGTAGCTTACTAAACTCATCATATATAGATACCAGGATTAATGTTTTGTATTTGCGCCAGACGCGGGTTTGTCTACAAAAGATTCATCAGTGATGCTAGATTCAAAAAAAGTTTGAACCGACAAAATTAAATAAGAAGTAACTCTCATGTACCTACATAAGAGAAAACAATCAAGTTTGTTTGTTATAAAACTAGTGAATTTCGATAGTAAAAAGAAGATATAGATAGAGGGTTGTCATCCATAAAGCAATTGAAATGCAAGGTATCATACAGCTATCGGTGCACTTATACATTTAGCAAAATTAAACATGTTAATTGAAAGACATTCGTAACAAAATGTAAGAAAAAATAAAGGGGGTAAAAAGAGATGAAGACATTAAATTTTCCTGGGGAATGGTTTATTTAAGAGCTACAGATTGATAGATATAATAATATGACATTGCCATACAATTTGAGGAATGACAACAAGAGGAACTCCCAAACCTATTTAGAGATTAGTCCATAATTTAAAAGAAATCTTGATTGAGGAATGGCAAATGTATAAAACATTAACTAAGAAGGAGTTGGTATATTTAAGAGCGATAAATCGATAGAAAGAATTACATAGTTCGGATGATAATAAAACCTGTAAAATAAAGGAATGAAAGTCATGGGCCATAAATCTTTAGAGGTAATAACAACGTCAGGGGTCATAAATATATAATGAAAAATCAATCTAAGAGCAAGCATCTTCAATAGTGCAACTTATATATGAGGTTAAGTATTGTTCATATTTGAGAATACAAACATAAGTAATAAATAACATGTTAGAAAGGTGGTATGACTTTATACAAGCATACTATGTGTTAAACTAGTGATATTGTTATAAGTTCAATCTCGATTTATATATATATATATATATATATATATGGTAGATGATATTTATTTTTGAAAAAGGCTACCGTACAGCGATTATTAATAATCACTTTCACTGTATTGATTTTAAAGTTTTCTTATCTGTGTAGTAAGGGGTATATAGTAAACAAAATAGGAATGTTGTATCAAATGAGGTGTCTCGGTTCCGTTCTAACGTAATCTTAATCAAATGTTTGGTGAATATAGAGGATAAATTCACGTAAATATCGGACATAGTTTACAAATAACGGTTTTAATCAAACTTCTGACTGTATTGTTTAGTTTCTGTGATTTAGTTGTCAACCGTATTACATTGTACATACGTATCCAAGCCAGATTCATTTCAGGATAAATATATTCTTGTATTTTTTTCAGTTTGATGTTGTGTTCCATAAGAAGAATTTGCATGAAAAGGAAAACATATATTTGCAGGTAAGGAAATATTAAAATGATTATAATTATTAAAAAAGGATAGGGATAATAACCATTTAAGATTAGAAAATTATGTATGTGTTTATATTTTTTTTAAATTCTTGTCCCTTATGGCATCAATTTTTGGGGTTCGTGTTGCTTATTCTTTAGTATTTTATGTTGTGTCATGTGTACTATTGTTTTTCCATTTGTCTTTTCATTTTTAACAATTGCGTTGTCAGTTAATTTTCGATTTATGAGTTTGATTGTGCCTCTGGTATTTTTCGTCCCTCTTTTATCATACCTTGAAACGAAATTAAAAAGTATACTCGATGTCAGTCGTTATTTCTGTTTTACTAAAACCTTCCTTTTGTATTAAATATATCTCTTAACTTACAAAACAATACCACAATTTCATATAAAATAAGCAAATTGTTCTCATTATTATTTACATTTAAAGTTAATGATAAAGAAAAACTGTTTTATTTTCTTTGACTTGGATCAACTACTTTTGTTTTCCCCTCATATCCACGTTACCCTTACTGGTCATTCTTTAATTCAAGAACAACAAAGACTATCTATAGTGATAAAATAATGTCTATTTAACACTCAGTGGCGAATATGTCACTTGTGTTTTAGATGAAAACTTGATCATAAAAACTGGATATCTTGAAGCAAAGTCTTATGATAACGCATAAAAAGTGTAGTTGACAAATTTTGTTTTTCAATATGAACTAAACTACAGAAAGCCCATTGATTATAGATTGAGAATTTTTAGAATATATTTCCTGTTCTGACGGATTTTAAACTTTTTTGCAACCTCAAAAGATAAGAATATTTTGTTAAATTCTATATGCAAGAATTAATCTTGGAAAGTTGTATAATAAAGTTCTAACATTTTAGTTTGATTTACAATGTACAAATAATTGATTGTTACTGACAAATAAGGTAAAAATTAACGTGGAAATAAATTCAACGACTGATTATATTGTTCCGCTCATTCGAAGCGTTCCAGGCAGCATGTTATGCAATACTGTGATAAGAATATTACAACTTAACAAGAGGATTAGTTCAATGTTGCAGACCTTTCATCGATTAAATGAAATATCTTTTTAAATGTAACCTTGCACTAATACATAACTAGAAGACAACTACCTGAACAAACTGAGTATGGCATTACATAAATACGTGTCACTCACAGAATTCGGTATATCTTCACCACAGCACTACGTGTTGTATTATAACGAAACATTCTATGAAAAGATTCACCAATCAATGAAAGATGTAATAGCTTCTGGCTGTAAAGAGATGTCAAAACTGGATAAGTGTCACACTTTAACGTATGGATTAAGGATTCGATAGGTTTTCGTGTTTAAATGATTTAGTAAGGCCCATTTAGTAACGATGCTATCAAAATTCATTTTTTTAGTGTGTTTTCCGATTTCATTTAAGAAAATAGGGACGTTGCAGTGATATTTTTCAACAAACTAGTCCAAAGAATAAACAAACAGTACAACGTGGATAAAAAGTAGGAAATTAAGTATTTAGTTTCCATCACTCCATGACAAAAGTCACCAATCAATAAACGATATAATTAGCCCAGACTGTCAAACTCTGGTGCCATGTAATAACAATATATCACCTTAACACCAGGATTACAGACCTAATTAACTGGAAGATACAAAATTAACTTTAATGATAATATGTCACTGACTTATCTATTAATATGTACGCAAGAAAGATTTCATTATGTCTATCTACGAAATGTTCAGTGGAGCTAAAATAATGAATCGAAGATATCAGAGCCGAGGGCAGACAATAATGATCTGATAATATGTATGGGTTAGAAATGACCAACAATTATGTTTGTAGGTTTCTCCGAGGTGTTTTGGGGATTCTTTAGATTACACATTTATGGTTTTTACTGATGGGTATGATACCAAATAATGCAAACAATTTCCTCTGCATCCGATAGGCATTCTAAAATACGGCTTCAAAATCGTTGTAATTTTGGCCTAAAAATCGTTGTTACTGTGGCTTCAAATCGTTGTAATTTTAGAACACTTTGTTTTAAAGCGACCTGTGTATATTAAATGAGATTGAAAAATATCTACATCATGTAGATTACGTCCACACTGTCGATCCTTGTTCGATAAGATCTGTATAAAATTGCATCGTCATGAACAAAAGACCAATACAACGGTTATTCACCAATGATCAAACAGGCACAATGGCTAGGTTATGTACAAATTAGAATTTACTAAAACAATAAAAGCCTGGAGGTTATGTAGATGTACATGACTCATTAAAATTGTCACTATTTAAGAACAAAAGATTTTGTTCAAGATAAAAAAAAAATATGCAAAAAGCATATAATGTTGAATGTTTGAGTGCTAATCAAAATGCCTAAAGTTAAAGTCAATCCAATATAAAATGTTTGATACATTCGTGTAGAACCACTGTAAAATATCTTTTACTGATCGCAAAAATAATCAGAATACAATTTACTTGATACGAATTATCTGATAATCTAAATTGTTCAGATGATTAGAATCCCTTCATGGCAATTTTTTCATACATAAAAAGACTTAGTAATTGCTTACCAATTAGCAATAAAACTGATGAACATATATAAGTAATTAGAGAAGGGAATATACTTCAAATAGAGCCAATAGGCATGAAAATCCCATGCGAGTTTTTTTTATCATTTTGAAATACGTTGCTGTACACTTGGATACTTACTGGTTAAGATAGTACAAATCATGTTATATTCGTTGATCTGGTTTTATTTCCTTGATTAAGACATTTATCGACTTATTACCGATTTCCTGCTTACGAGGAGCAAGAAGACACTTACAACTATTTGGGTAGAATCTTTTCTTATCATGAGCAACTAAAACAGGAATTTTCAGCCCTTCTGGAGTACAATAGATGATTTCCCGAGTTTGTTTACTATAGTAAGTGTGTGTTGCTGTTCTGATTGGTTGATAATTTCCGTCTTCGTGTTTAATTTTATTTTGGTCATAGTGGCGTCTGTCTCTTTGAGAGTTATGTGTTGCCATCTTTGTATTTCTTTCTTCTTTGCCAAGTTTTGTTTTCGTAAAGTCTTTATTTCGGTTTCCACATTTTATAGATTTTTTTCTAAAAGTTCCTCACTGGTCCAAACCAATTTGAAAAAAGTCTTAGCATAAGAAATAAAAAGAAGATGATGGCAATCGCTGATGAAACAGTAGTCCAACGACAAAAGTTACCCAAAAATATATTAAAAATAGTAATAAAGTACAATTAAAATTAAGATACATTATTTAAGCAAAAAATTTAAGACGAATAACAACACGATGTATTCTTCTTGGATATCTATTTGGAATTATCATAGGGCAAATTTATATCAAAAGGATAAGTTGTTATGGCAAACAACAAAACCGAAAACTACAATGTGTTTTCAGTTGAATTTTGCATTGACTATTCCATGTTCGTACAATCCGAAATTGTTCCAATTCAACTTGTTTTCCTCTTTTAAAAACATTCATTTCTATTCTGTTCATGTTTAGGATGATATTCTAAGGTGTAACATTTGAATTTAAGCTATTATAATCTGAAGTGTCTACTGATATAAAAAATAATGCATCAGCTATCTGTATACCTCTGTTTATTAGATATATAGATATGTAAGTAGTTATACACACCCAATATTTACTATTTACCTGAAACGAATTTGTTCTTATTTGAAGATTATTTGACTTGATCCGCATTTCTCTGTTGAATCACTTTCCCACTCCATAACACTGTTTATTTTGGCGGGAACGTCGTGATCTTGTAATGTTTGGTCGACCTTTGACACCATGCACGACAAAATGACAGACATTTAAGTGCGTTTGACTTCAGACGTGAAAAACATCGTTATTTCGATTTTCTTAACGTTTACCCTGAAAGTTTAAAAAAAATGTAGCTTGCGGAAGTATCGGCAGCTTTGGTTAATCCTTAGAAACCTACGTAAAATTTAGTCAAATACGAAATTTAATTTAACAGGCGTTTTTGAACCGGGTTGATTGATTGTCAGTTGCTTAACGGTCATCGGCAAATTTTTCATGCATATTTTCAGGACGATTCGGAACGAACACCGAACAGGCAATACCATTATGCCTGTATGCAAGACCCCTAGTAGAAACCTTTTTTTTTATAGCTGATACCAGAATCTGTATTGCGGGATAATTTGCTCTCAAAGCTGTGACCGTTAAATTCTTAATTGCAGATAAATTTTCCAAACACTGGATCTCTTTATCCTTACGAGATTATATTGTCACTGTTCTAGAATACTAAATAACCTCAACAATAAAACCAACCATTTCTCTGTGCTATTTATTGAAACTTCATTTATATAAACTAAGTTACCATGTTATCTTTTAAACGTTTTAATTGAATTAATGATAAACACAGAGAAGAAGATATAAAATATAAACGACTGTAAGTGAATTATGAAGGCAAGAGTGACTTAATCAAATAACTAGACAGTCTATGATTCTTTGTGAAGAAATTAATGCTATCCAAAAGGCCAGAAATTAATGAATATTTACTTTACAGATAGGATCATGTAGCATGCTGTCCGGTGGGAGATCCACATTTGTGATCGGAATTCTCCAATGATTTATATCGCTGGGTTTTGTCAACAATCGTTTATATGATCGTCTATTGTCTTAAGGGTAGATCACGTGATAAGGACATCTGGTATGTGACCAATGAGGTGTAATTTTGATAAACATAATTAAACATTATCATTATTTTAATTTCAGACATCATTTACAGTGCTTTTAGGATTAATGACGTTTTAGAGGTAAGTCCAGTTATTTTTCACTAAAATATACACCACTTGGAACACTTAAGTGATATACCATTCGGGACACTTTAGTGATATACCATTCGAGACACCTAAATGATATACCATTCGGGACACTTTGATATAAACTTATCGAAACAGAAGCTGCAACAGCAGTAGTGGCAGCAAAATAATAATAAAAAAAAAAACGCTTGTGGTTTGAATTAATCGAGTTCTGCTATGATTTTCACATGATTCAAGCTATATTCATCTGTGCTGGATGAATAATAAAAGAAATTAGTTAAAACACAGACATTACTATGATACTTAAAATAATGATTAAATGGTATTGAATATCTCTGCTTAAATTGTTAATATCTTGGAATAATTGTGGGGTGTGGGAAACTGTAAGTGTTCAAATTATGCATTACGATAGAAAACTTTCAATTCATAAATAGATAATGGTTTAAAAATTAGAGCTGCTTTTTCAACTAGAAAATTTGACTTCAGTCGATTTCAACTGTTCAGAAGGTTATTCTGAGTTTTTATTCTCTTTTAATGATTTATTTATTTGGTTCCCAAACATTCAACTTGTGAAAGCTTTTTTCATACACACGCACGGGGCGCATTGTTATCATTATTATGCATTTATAATTGTAAAATCACATAATCAATTCCATATCACCATTTATGCATTTGCTTTGAAAAAAAAATTCTCGCCTACAGTGGTCTTTCCCTACCCAAAATTAGTCACGGAACAATTTTGTTTGAACATATACAGGATATGGATATCGAACTTAGTTTACAAATAAACAGTTTTAATCATACAAAATAAACACCATGTTGTAATATTTTCAGAGAGACCCTGTCAACGTACATTTCGACGTATCTTAGTTTTATATTAGAATTACTTTGGAGTATTACTTGTGCAAGCCAGGAATATTTATTACTGTGAATTTTTCGAATAAACAGATTTCATTAAACTCTGTGGATTATATGTGACGTTTGAAGTATTAAAAAAAAGAGAAACAAAGAAAAAGGTAAGATTGTATTTCTTCCCCCAAATCAATACATTGTTGTAAAAGTTATAACAGCCGTAAAATAAAAGATTGTTAAAATTGGAGGACTTCGATAAAAATAAAAAATACAAAAAAGTAAAAAAAAAAAAACTAAAAAAAACCCGAAACATTTAGAAATAAGCATTGTATATACAAAACACAAAATATATTTATCTTAATTGCTTCTCGAGTATTTATAAAAGAAAAGAAAACACTTAATGGATTCTTAAACTTAGATGCTCGTGAGTACTTCATTCACTGGATCTCGTCTGACTTTGTTCACTCATTGAAGTATGAATTATTCAGTTAATATATTCAAAGAAGGTGTCACTACAATGTTTGCTCCATTTGCTGCCTGTTGTGACCAAATAATGACTCTAAGATTTTAACATTGCCGGACTGATACATACTCTAAAACAATGTAATAAAAACACGAATGTAGTACTACTTTAAAAAAAAAAAGATATAAACAAGCAAACAAGTCTACGTTTTCAACGAAATGTAAACAGAAAATATATGTTTCTTTCTTCTTATCTAATTTTCAAGTATATGAATATATGAATCAACGTAAAACAAAATATATTCATGGTTAAAGTTATACTATAGCAAGATATCATCGTTTTAGTTAAATCATTACATCTTTTAAAAACTAAAGTTCAATATAAAATGTAACACGTTTTATACAAAATAATACACACGGTCCATTCACAGATGTAAAATAAGTAATACAATTTAATAATACTGATGTACATATGCAAGGTCCGATTTCTAAAAAAAAAGCAAAATAAAAGTTTGTAAAACTTGTTCTAACACATAAATAATTCATATTGATACCCTGTTGTGAGAATAATCTCTCGGACTAGAGAGTGATCAAAACAAAAGTAAGCTTTTTATCTACCCATAGCTTGGGTCGTGTATATAACCTAAACTTAGATAGATTAAAGTCTTACGAATCTTTATCACCATTTTATACAAACCTAAAACGAGTTCAAGCTTGATCAGATTCCAGTGCTTTTATTTAACGTAGAATGTGTAATGGCGCAGTACCATTTTATATATAAAAAAAAAATAATGATTGTGGTGTAATTGCCATTGAGTTAATTCCAGAGTAAGCAATAAACTATTTATGATTGTTTTAGCTCGATCTTAAACAGTGTAAAACAATGTTTGCGTTTATTTTCAAAATCCATTGCGTTTGAAAGATAATGTTCTCATTTGGCAACTATCATGCATCTCCTTATTCTTATTTTACCATTATCATGGTTATTACGTCATCAATAGAGAGTGAAAGGTTATTACTTACTGATTCCTTACTGTCGTCGTATTACACCACAATCAATACAATGTAATAACTATTGACTATTAAAATCTGTCACAACCAAATAATCATATTCCACCTTAACAAAGGAATTACAGACTTAATTAACTATAAGATAGTAAGTGTGATGGTATCATGTCATTGATATATCTATCATTATACACGCTACATCTCAGTACTTATTTCTATCTCAGAAAACTTCGGTCAAGCAAGAACATTTATGATAGCAATGATTCTATCTTATATTAGAACAGTGGACAAGTACATATAGTAATACTATCCCTCTGAAGGACATGCCCTTGACTTACAATAGAGGATACCATGATTCTATCTTATATTAGAACAGTGGCCAAGTACATATAGTAATACTATCCCTCTGAAGGACATGCCCTTGACTTACAATAGAGGATAGCATGATTTTGTCTTATATTAGAACAGTGGACAAGTACATATAGTAATATACTATCCCTCCGAAGGACATGCCCTTGACTTACAATAGAGGATAGCATGATTCTATCTTATATTAGAACAGTGGACAAGTACATATAGTAATATACTATCCCTCTGAAGGACATGCCCTTGACTTACAATAGAGGATAGCATGATTCTATCTTATATTAGAACAGTGGACAAGTACATATAGTAATATACTATCCCTCTGAAGGACATGCCCTTGACTTACAATAGAGGATAGCATGCTTCTATCTTATATTAGAACAGTGGCCAAGTACTATATAGTAATACTATCCCCTGAAGGACATGCCCTTGACTTACAATAGAGGATAGCATGATTCTATCTTATATCAGAACAGTGGACAAGTACTATATAGTAATACTATCCCTCTGAAGGACATGCCTTTGACTTACAATAGAGGATAGCATGATTCTATCTTATATTATAACAGTGGACAAGTACATATATAGTAATACTATCCCTCTGAAGGACATGCCCTTGACTTACAATAGAGGATAGCATGATTCTATCTTATATTAGAACAGTGGACAACTACTATATTGTAATACTATTCCCTGAAGGACATGCCCTTGACTTACACTAGAGGATAGCATGCCACATCTTAGAATGGAGTTCTTTTTATAGCTGGCTATGCTGTATGGGTTTTGCTCATTGTTGAAGGCCTTACGTTGATCTATAGATGTTTGATACCTTAATGACATTTGTTCTCTGGTTGAAAGTTGTGTCATTTGCTACACTACCACATCTTCATATTTTTCATATACCTGAATCGATAAATCAATCAGGGACATTCTATAATACAGAATGTCCCTGCATCAACTACCTGGTTCGGTCTTCAGACAATCCCGTATCAGATGCAAAAAAAAAAAGTTGAATTCACAGTTCTTACTCCTTACATATACTGTTGATGGATCATGTTAATTGGTGGTTAACTAACGAAGTTAACTAGTGAATCTGCGATTAACTTTTATTTGTGTCCGGTTTAACTAACGAAGTATACTAGTTTTTCGGTACATCTGGTTTGCAAACTTTCTTACATAAAATCGGTATATATTATTAATTTGTATCCTATTTTCAATCTAATTGGCAAGTAATTATTGTACCTGCGTAAAGCTGGTCATTTTTTATAACTTAAAATCACTTATATAATGTTTTTTTCATATGATTAAATTGAAATTCCAATAAAACGTATAAACAGTTAGTGGCTTATATCCAACAATATCATTAAAGCATGGATATAAATCATAACTAATAGGTTTTCAAAAAGCAAATTAAAATCTTCAAAAAGAGCTTCCGTATGCTTTAAATTATAAAAGTTATATAAATATATGTAATGCAATTTCCGTAAGGAGGAAACATTCTAAATATTCAGATTAATATTTAGAGGTAATCGAACGGAACATAAAATGGATGAAATAACAGTAAATCTATTACATAACAGCTTTGTTGGTGTCATTACTAGAATATTTTATTGTCAGTCAACTATATTTAGAGCAGTAACGTCTTTGTTGTCTGTTTCTTGTAATCACGCGGCATTTGACTTTCAAACAGTAATTACAAATGACTGGCATTTTGTGTCGTTTGGTTTCTGTCTCGATAACGTATATACCCAACACATAATGCATCCATTATATATATTATATGTTATCGGGCGTTCAAGAAACGTATGGTAGCGTATGCTTGGTGTTTGTCTAACGTAGATGGAATACGCGCTACGAAGGAAAACAGTTTCTTGAACGTATTTGAGACGCGTCCCGGTTGTATCTTGGACGTTTATTATGGGCTGTTTGTTACAAACATACCCGCATACGTTTAAGTTAAAGTCGAACGATCTCGAAGCGCATACAACGTGTCCTAAACGTGTCTCAAACTCTATATCTGTTTGAAATCAAAGCGCGTTCAACTATGTATAACGTGCGTGTAGCGTACAGGTATACGCGCTACACACGCTAGAGTTGGATTAAAATGTTTATGCTGCATAATATTGTTTAGCGTTCCTCTGGCGTGCAACTAACGTATAACGAATTTGTCATTTTTCTCTGTACGTTTGGTGCACGTCGGTCTATACGCCAATGTGTGACGCCGGCATTACCGCCAAAGGGAATAAACTAAACTTAAATAAATTATGCAACAAAAATAATAGGGAAAAAAAATATGCAAAACAAACGAGACGATATAATGGAATAATAAATGGCTTTGAAAACTGTTTGCATCACATATCCATCTTTATATAATTTTGAATAAGACATTTTCTAGGCACGTTCGGTTTAACTGTCCAAGCTGTTCTATATGTCAGGCCTCTGTGTATGAAACCTTTGTATGATTGTAATGTTGACAGTTACATAAGTCGATTCGTTCTAAATTAAAGCTTTCTTGCACGTCTCAACTAGGATTTTTCCAAATATAAAAGGATATCGATTGTGCTCCTGTTTTCTTGTGTTCATTTTGATTCTTTTACAAAACTTTTATTTTACTGATCTGATAAACAATCGACGCTACCAGTTTTTTTTTTGAGTTCATGCGATTCAGTGTTCATTTTTACCATGTATGGGTGTCTTTAATTTTTTTTAATTTTCTATTATATTTGAAAATAGTAAAATACTGTTATCATAGATTGTATGCTGTTTCGATTCTTTTTGCCAGAAGCTTAAGTTAAGACGAAACCGAAGCAAAACAAGGGTAACAGGTTGCGAGATTGATGGTAAAAAGAATATGAGATTGGATGGTTAAGTTATAAGAATTGATTGTAATTAATTAGGAGGATTTGATAGTAGAAAGTAAAGTTGTGAGAGTTGATGGTAAAGAGTTATTAGAAATGTTGGTAAAACGATATGAATGACCGACATGAATAGAACTAAAAGCTTATCGCATTTGGCATACAAACATTATATAAACAGTGGTGATATCATGAATGGGTTAGTATCTCAATTGAAACTAGTTCTTTTAAATGATTCATAATTTAAAGCTCATCGTTGACAAAAAGGGATTATATGTATTCATCCTATATATATGTTCCGGACCATATGAGTATTTCGACCATACGCGTATGGTCATGACCATATGCATGAGTATAGTACTCGTTTGGTTATTAACGGGCCGGACCATATGAGTATTTAGACCATTTAGGTATTTTTTTCAAATTACAAATGTTGGGTTTTTTTGGCATTTGCGAGTCATGGTAGTGCACGATCCTTTTCAGTTACATCTTTTTTTTTGCGAGTGAAAAGCTAGCCTTTTTGCAGCTGCGTACAGTGATACCGAGGTCTTTGGCCATTCTGATCTCTACGGTGGTTTTTAAGAAGCTCTTACTAGATCTCAAATCTCGCAAAATGACTGCAATACACCATATTCACAAGACATTTAAAATAAACTATGTTACTTTCCAGTAACTTCTTGTTACAGTAACAGTAAGATATTTTTGGAATTTAATTATTTAAGTGGAAATATTGTCATTCACCCGTAATAAAAAATCGGCAATAGACATCGGTCATGACCATCGGTATAAAATATGTTTGTATAGTTTTGACAAGTAAGTAAAATAAACTTTTTGAAACTTCTAGTTTTTATTTACCAAATCTTTTTATCATAATATAATAATAAAATTACCTATATATGATAGCGTCTTTTTAATTAACGGTCATACCATGTGAAGAGGGGAGAGATCTGTTTGCGCCAAAAATGCGTCCTTTTGCGACACAAGTTTTTTTCGTCAATGCTACGTTTGCGCCACAGTTTTTAAAATTGAATGGTATCATTTGCGTCAAAAACAAAACATACGATTGCGCCAATTAGACGAAATATTACTTTCCTACTCCTTTATTCAGCCTGACTTGGAACCGGCAGTTTACACTGCAAATGTTTCCTTTTCTGAAACATAAACTCATTACTGCTGCTGCATGAATACTTCAAAAGTTAATGTATTTAGTAGCTTGTAACTTCACTTTATTGTCCAAAAACACAAACATTGAAGGTTGAAATGCATAAAACAGTTTATAATAATAATAACTAATATAATAAAAGAGCCCATACACATGGTGGGAACAAAGAAATGTGTCATCAACATATGTGGCTAAACATAATCAGCAAAAGCTTCTATTTTCTTCTTCATTGGTATATCTTTATTATAAATATTCAGCAAAGCAATAAGTTTTTTTTCTCTCTCTGTACATTGACTTTCTAGTGCATTTTAAGTCATTTTCTCCAGATGCGCATCTCCATGGTGACAAATCTTCGAAGATATGATACTTTTTTAAGCCAAAAAATAAGAATAAATATATATTAAACATTATTATATATGATAGATATGTGTACAGGTAAATTGGCGCAAATGAGTTTCGAATATTGGCGCAATTGATACATTTGTAAAACCAAATTTGGCGCAAATGATACCCCTGAAAACCAGTAATTGGCGCAAAAGGACTGCAGCGAAGAGTTTAGAAGTATTAAAAGTAAGCTGTAACAGAATGTTATTTACCCCGACCATATGAGTAACCATACGCGTATGGTTCCAATAGTCATATGGTTCGGAACATATACCAATGGAAAAAAGTATTTCAACACCTTGATTTTTTAAACTTGAAAAATCAGTCTCTTATTTTGGATGGAATATGATAAAATATGTGTAAAACAATATTGAAACATAGTTTTTGATAACATTGGCATTTAAACGAACGAAAAATGTATGAAAAATTTATCTTAACACGATTTTAATAACAAAATGAAGTGTTTTATTGTACAAAAAAAATGCATTTTACAACTTTTACTGTACTCGAACTTTACAATGTCAGACATTTCAAAATTAATCTTAAGATGATTGTTCACATCATGATTGATCGTTATACGCCAAAAAATCAGTATTTTGTGTGCAGCCTCCATTCAAACGGATTAATATTAAAAACCGCCTCTAAACGTCTTCTGATTCCTGCCATAAATCGACTAATTTTTCTTGCTAAGGTAGCAGCAACCATTCCTGATGAAGGACATTGTTTTTTCATGACGTGTTTGAACTGGTGCGTCCTTTCGCGTACTTTACGCCCAATTTTGTCCCGTATATGCACGGTATGGTTCATATCCAGGCTACGATCGGGCAAAGGAAGATTCACCGAATTCCATTGGAACATTGGATCTTCCTCCACGATGCTAATTTCCCACTTTGGCGAGCTGTGCACTACATTGGATACGGACAACTGTGTGTCTGTTCGTAAGCAAAGGTCCCCGAAATGATCTTATCTCACGATAACCAGTAGCGATGAGTCGATCTCGAACAGTTCTTGTTAAAGGCTCCTGCAAGGCTATCACTCTCTTTTTAGGATTGTCTTGTATGCAATGGGGTTCCATCTTACCAACCTTCATTATGCTTGGTTTTCCCTAGCAGATGGTATAGGGGATCTTTTTGGTCTTGAAAGGTCATTAAAATCGTTTATTGCCTGATTTTTATTTTCAAAACGACTTATAGTGGAATGGTGTAGACCAACAATACGTGCAGTTGTCACAGCGACATAACTGCTTTTCTGATGCTGATAATCTGCCTTCTTGCTGCAGTTTAGAGTTGTGGAGGACCCATTACAAGGTGTCAATCACATAACTTTATAAACACTTTCAAAGTGTTGAAAACAATGAGTATAAAAACATCTGTTTAGTTGTTTACGGTTACAGTAGCTGCATGTGCAGAAAAGAACTTATCGAGTCGATATTTATTGATTAAACTCAGGTGATGGGTAAATAATGTGTAACTAGTTCTATTTTAACAAATTATATCACAAAATAAATAAAAAGTGTGTCTTTTATTACAATTTTGTATTGCAATACGTTTTTCCATATGTGTATATGACATGAACTTTTTATAATGCAGTGCGCAAACAAATTTCACCGAATTCTCTCGCTTCAGTCACGACATTTACTTTTTCTTCAATCCTTCCAGCAATAACTTGTATTCCATTGTTCAAATGGAAATCTGTATCTGACATGAGCACGCAAAGTGAATTAGATAGCGGTGTCACTTCTTTTCCTCCATTATCTTGTATGTAGAAACAGCGCAATTATGCATTTTATTTTTGGTCGAAATTCTTTGCCTTGCTCTGATTTAATGATTTCAAATTCAAATTCCTTATTGAACATTTTAACTGCATGGCTACGTTTTAATTGGGATTTCCCGTTCATTCATCTTGCAACTGTTAAATTTAGACTATTTGTTTTCATCTGGAGCATTTATCTTTCGAATTAAGTTGTCTTGAAAAAAATATTTCAGTAATAACTTTTAAAATTAAAAATTGATTGAACAAAAAGAAGTTTGGAAGTAACAGGGCAGAATGAATTTAACAGGGATTCGATGGCAACATTTTACGTGCAATTAGCGACATTGTCCATTACATAACATGCTCTGCTCTCTGTGTGTATGATACCATGATCGATTTCGTTTTTACCCGTCTTTATAAAAGTTGCATTCTATGTTTGATAACAAACATGCAATCTGAATGCATAGCTATATATCACTCCCATAGGGTTAATGCTATAGATCACTCTCGTGGAGCTATAAATCACTCTCCTGGGTTAAATGCCAGCTATATTAGGAACGATTAAGCAAATCTCTGTGAAAGTTTTAACTATTAATAAATCTTCGGCTAAAATAAGGAGATGTGGTATGATTCAGGCAAATGGGACAAATATCAACCAAAGTTCATATGAAGTGAACGAAAAATGTGAAACATTGTGACGGCTTATTTGTTACAAAACAATTTACGAAAACATATATGTCTGACCTGAGCCAGCGACAGCCATTAAAAACTCCTAAATTTGGACATAACAATGTGGCAGGGTAACCATGTCCTCCCTACCTATGTTTTTGAGTTTTGATAATAAAGTATCGTCTAAGTATTGAAGGTGCCAACCCCCACCTTAACCTTGGACAGTGCTGTAACCGTACAGTAGGACAGTTCTGTAAAAGTACAGCAAAAGAACTAACTTAAAAACATTATTTGGAAAGGGCGGTAAATATCTTTAAAGGTCTTATGATTGATATAAATAAGATGTAAATTAAGTTTACGTCCAAAAAATGCCCAGCTACATTATAAACTCAGAAAGTACATATTTATTTATCTAATAGTTGGTGTTTGTACATAATCTGTTTCCGTATCTGACTGTAAATTTTAATTTCTTAATTTGTGTGTGGTTTTTTTTTTAATGTATATAAAAAGCATGTTGAATGTTATTGTGTAAATTTTACAACGTTATTTATACCCGATTGTAAATCACGAAAAGATAACAGAAACATTCTCTGTATTATGCCCAAAGGTTTTTAATGATTTCACAATTACATTTTATATATGATTTACTAACTGATTTTTTAACCCTACAAGTTCAAAACAAGACGATTGCAATCTTTTCCTGGGGTACATCACATAACATTGTTATACAGTGCATGTGTGAGCACACCTGTGTAATAGTGTTATTTGTATTTCAAACAAATTGAAAATTAGATCCTTGAACTGTAAGTGGTCAAAATTTTAATTAAGTTTTCTAAATTTTAATCGATGTAATAAGTATGTTTTGTCCATTGTACTTATTACAATGTTCTGATTTGAAGATAACGATATATTTTTTTATTTAGATTTAATATCGAATAAAAAGTGTTAATAATATGGCTAACTGTTATATAGATGTCAATTGTCGTTAAATCAGCACCAAAGTGTCCAGAACTGTAAAAACTGTCCATCGCACCTGCTAATCATTATCCATCAGACGACAAGCTGATTGATTTTACACCATAACAAACCAAATCATCAACGTAAACCAAGTTTTAAATATGTACATAACCAAATAGCTTTCGTATACTATCATGAATTTATAAACAGTCCGGAGATGATCATAATTACTTTTAAAGTATTCTATTTAGTGTTCATGGTCTTCACAATTTAATAGCAACACGTGTCCATTTGGGATGTAAAAGTAATATTTTAGTGTTATAAACTTTGACAAAAATCATTACCTGCATTAGTATACTACCTGGGTATACTAAATTCTAATATTTCCGAAATTTAATTTAACACGGCACCCAGGCTGAAAGTGACCCAATGAGGGTACACAACAGCATCAACTGTGAGAACGTTATCGACCAGAGAGGTCTGTGATGTTAGTACACTCGTTAATGTAAAGTAATGTGTCATCAAGGATCTTTTTGTTCACTTAAAATAATCAACCGTTTTAATCGGTCGTAATTTAATGCAAATAATCGTTAAAAGCCTTTAACTGTGAACACAGGAAATATTACACTACTTTTGTTATAAAGTAATAATATTTACCCTTGGAATAAATGTGTTGCAACAATGGAAATAAAGTTATTTTGATATGGATAAACATTCTCATGTTATTATAAACCTATGTGGGTATGTACACTTTCTTTTTATTGTCTTTATTTGAATTTTTAAAACACAATCTATTGTCTATCGAACCATTCGAGCCTTTCACACAGAACTATCAAAACTGAGGTTTGAAAATTGAGTTTCTTTGATTTGATGTCACCAATGAATTCTGTAAAAATCTTGTATGATGTTTACGTGGTCGTATGACCCCTACTTTACGAACTAATGCGGAAAGATATTTCCTAAAACAAACCATTAAGAATTCATTGTGACTTTCAAAGTAACTTAATTTCAAAATAGATTATAGATACCATAATATTTTTTGAGTTTAATGATATATTATGGAAATTATAGATTCTGAATTTAATGAGTAAATTTTGCCGATACGACTATCAAAATACAAATTAAAAATAATTCAATTTTCATAAAGGGTTTAAACTTTAAAAGATTGCTGTTGTACTAATTATAAAATTCATAAAAATTAATTTTAAATGGTTGAATTGCTTCCATGATAGTTGAATGAATTGAAATCTATATCCTTTGTTAAAACAATTGATGTAATTTTATTAAAATTAAAGTCATTTTACACAGATGAAAGTAAGAAATTGTGCAATTATTGGCGGCACACTACTGTGTATTAGACTAAATTGTCATAGAATTTGCTAACTGAAGATAAAATATTCACTTATTTAGAGATCATAGGGTGAAATGTCAAACAATTTACGAAGTCAACTCCGAGAAATGTTTGTCATTATTACAGTTTTATGTGACTACGCTGAATCTGATTAAGAACTTGTCCCGTGGTCAGGTTTAGTACAATACATCAATAAAACCATGTCTGACCATAGCCTAACAACTATGTCCGGAAAACAATGAGGACCGTCACTCTAGTGTCCGAAATCTGTAAACATAGCAAACTTTATTGAGGCTACAGGAAATTGAATTAAAGATTTGGCGGAAAATAAAGATAAATAAGGCGAATCAATGAGTGAAAGGATATTGTTTATTACAGGATAATATATGTTTGTCCCTTTAACAGCAGCATGCAATCAGCATAGATTGCTTGAAGAAAATTTGCTTACAAAAATATGGCTTCAGATTTATAATGATGATTTTACGATTGCTTATGGATATAATCAGAGTATAAGACTCGTATTATCAATCACAATCTTATCTTTCCGCAAGAAACAAGAGACATGTATTGTTTACAATTGAATTCGTGGACCGTCGAGTAATTGGTTTTCGGTCCATTCTTAATTGATTTGGAGAAATTGTGCCGTTGTTTAATATAATGTCTTGTCAACAGATGAATAGTTGTTGTTTGGTTAACTACATTCTGTCAAATAGTCCAAAGAATCTTATTTTCTTTCCCTGGTAAAGCTTACTTGATTGTTTGGAAAAATGATATTACAATACTGGCTTAACCCTGCAACGATATTAGTCTTGAAAACAGTCACGTTTGAGTAATGAGATATTGAAAATAGAAATAGAACAATAGAAAGATTATTCCAGTAAATACGATAGACACTCATGTTTAAAAGTAAACTACACTATAGTCGCCACTACCTGGTCGTGGATGATAATTCATGTTATGCTTGCTCGTCGATCATGTGCATTCCTGTTAAATATTTTACAGCTATGCTTGAGTTCGGATTACTAAGAACTTGACATATCAAATTGATACTTGTTGACGACAATATGTTGAATGTTTTGCAGCTATGCTTGAGTTGGGGTTACTTGACATGTCACATTGACACTTGTTGACGACAATATGTTAATGTTTTGCTTTATAATATTTTGTTTCTAACGTTGGATTGCTGCCACGTTAATCCCATTAGCTGATTTTATTCAACCATATGAAGGACTTTTATGATGTTTATAAAAGAAATTTAATCTAGAATATAGGGAAGGAATGAGAAAAACTGAAATTTAGTCTAGACTTTCCTTTTGGAGATTTATAATACCAATCATAAACAGGGGTGGATCCAGCCATTTCCAAAAACAAAAGAGGGGTTACAACCACATGTCCCCATTCTAATGCATTGATCGTCCATAAACAATGGTTGGGTTCCAACCCCGGAACCCCCCTCCCTGGATCCGCCACTGATGAAACAGTACATCTTGCCTAATGAATTATTACCTTCTGTACATGTATTGTAAGCAACCTCATATATTTCCTTTGGATACATACAGTGCTTAATTAACGTAAGCTTCAGACTTCGCTAAGTTTGCACTATTTGTTGATAGAGAAGAAAAATTATAGGGTAGTGAATCATTACAAACATGACAAGACAAAACTAAGGAATTAAAATTCCCTCCAGAATATTGCATAACAATGTCAGCATAAAGAACATCTGTTTTCCTGCAATAAAATTAAAACTGCTTTTCAATTTCGCTAACCTTATTGAAACATCATGCAGAAAATATAATTGATATGGAATTAATTTAATTTTAATGATAGGGTTCATGTTTCAATATTGAGTTAAGAAACGTATGTGTAGGGGGCATATCTATTTTTGTGATTCAACTCTCTCAAGTGGTCTTATTTGTTAATCATAAATCAAAAATGTCGCGTGCTCGGCATAAAGAAAATAAGTTGACCAAATCGGGATGAGTTGAAACAACATTCATAATGATTTAGAAGTCAAATAACATTAACATGTACAACTATACTTCACCAGATAAGCATTTCGACAGTTAAGCTCTCTTCAGTTATGCTCGAGGGATAAAAATGGATTAATACATTGAATCATTATCTTCTTTTGATGTTTCTGATTTAAAGAAAAAACTTCTTGGTTTCTGGTTTCTATTTTCAAGTTTCTTCGGAAGTAACATACTTTCTTTCAGGAACCAACATTTTTTTCGCTTCTCTAATTTGTTTTTGGTCAAACCTTTATTATGATATTTGATTTATTATAATTATACATGTATATTTCTGCGTTATTATTGTATGCACCAGCTGTTTCTATATAATAGTCGCAGAACTGCATCAATTTGTCGTATGTAAAACAATAACATGCTCGGGGGATCATACTATACTATCTATCAAACAACCAAATCTATCACACCCAATTTTATTTTTCATTTATGTTTGATAATATGTTGATTCATGATATTTCTTAAATAAAAAAAAGAGAGAATTCGTTAAACCTATGCCACATGGACATCCATATATAGGGATGCTATAGTTAAAAGTCATACTTTAGCCGGGAATTTTTTTGTGGATTTATGCGAAGAAAACAATACACACGCATTTTTTGCATATAATTTTATCTTTATTATAGATTGATTGTTACTATTTCAGTTAAACATGGATTAAATAATATAAAGTGAAGAAAATTTCCAAACGAACAACGACAATGAAATATTACAGTGCTATATTACAGGACCTGTCTATTACAGTGTTTATATTCCTGTGCTCACTGCTACAACTAGGTATGTATATATTATAATAAAATCTGCATGGCTGCTTACACATGTTTACATAGTTTAAAAATATGCATGCAATACGTAATGTCATATTTTAAGTATTATTGCAATATTATAGTTATGAATATAAACTTCGATGCGATTCTAACCAGCTCTTAACCATTTTCACAAATCCACTTTCAAACATAGTTATCATGTTTTTTTTTCCCCACAAATTATATTTGTTCTCATAAGCCAAAAAATCTATGATATTAACTTTTGAAAGTCAGCCATTTACACCATCTATTTACCCTCTTTGAAGTTGGTGTAAGCATCTAATGTTTTTATGTAATATGATGCTGTTCCAGTGCTCAAAGTGGTTACTAACTTAAAATTAGCAGAGAAGCAACAGTATGTTGCATTGGTTATCATCAGGAGATCGAGGTCTTTGTGTTAAAATCTCTGGTATTATCAATGCTAAATAAGGCTCATCTGGTGGTCTGACAGTACACATTTAGTTCTACAGAACGTTGAATTAGTAAATTACTAGGTCTGTCATGAAATAATGACTCAACTTATGGCTTGAGACGTAAACTGCAATCTTTTGGTAGAAATGAGAAACTATCCATTAAATGGTCATAATGTACTAAAACATTGTTAAATAATATTTACTGATCAAATTACATCTGAAAGTAACCAATTTAATTAAATATCAGTACATAACAGTGGAACTAATGGACATATTTTACGCATCATTTTGACCATTTTTGTGTAATTCTAGTATAGCGTTGGGATGAATAAGTCTTAATAGAAACATATTATTTTCAACGTAAAACTTGTACTGTGTGAAATATGATAAGTATTTCTGTAGCCAGTATTGACCAGATATTTAGCTAAGTAGAAAATGAAATACGATACATCATTCCGCTTACCAATTTGTCAAGACACTTTGCATTACAGTAGATTTGTCCATTTCGCAGCGACGATCAACTTTATTAGATTAAGTCACACGATCAGATTGTTGCTTAATATTTCATTTTCCTTTGAAGTTAAGGACGGGTTCATTTCCGCGCCAAAAAAGCAGATGGCGATGTTACAAATATAACAAAACCTTGTTGCTATTCTTTGTAGACTAGTTTCTGTTTTAGTCAGGGAAAGATTACTCATAAAAAGGGGACTCGAGATCTGCAGTGGAAGAATATTGGATTACTCAATAGTTAATATTAGAACATTTTTCATACATCGTTACATATTTACAACTCGAAGCCCATTTGAAAATGAGATTAAGTCCTCTCAGCGCTAATTTTGGGTTTAATGCAAAGTATATGTAATTTGGATCTATTTTGGATTTTGATTACATCATAGTTTTATATTCATTTAGAACTTGTGGTATTGAAAATAAAATATCGAAAAAAAAGACTTATATTATAAGCCCTAAGATATATATGTCTCTGGTAATGATGGCATTACAATATCATACTTCCAAGAAACGTCCTAAATCAGAGCTCGCGATTCCTGCTATTTATGCTTTAGATTTATAGGCTATTACATAAAAATAAATCAACAAATCTGGTAATGCAAATTTCCTACTTTGATTCAACTTTGCACATAATGATTATCATAATATTCGTTTCTCTCCCCGTCGCCTGTCTATTCCAACCACTGTGTTTGTGCAAGAAATTGTATATTTTAAACATCTTTGGAAAATAGGAGAGCGAAGAGTTTTATAAAAGATAAGGCAATCGATTGATCGTGCTTGCTTAATGTCCAGTGGCAGATATTTCATTTTCTAGATGTGAAAAAATTTATTAACAATCGATACCATGTGTAAGTACTGCAAAGACATTTTGGTTATGCAAAGATGATCAAAGATATTTTAACCAGGGTGAAAAAGAGGTGTACTAGTATAAAGGATATGAAATTTTGAATACCACTGGAAAAAGGGTACCAGAAATGAGTATGTCAAACTTTGGAACACTCAACAGTGGCAGATCTATCAAGATTTTTTTATATTAAGTGGGGGCCTCAGAGGGGGCCATATCCAGAAATCAACACCACTTTGCTTATTTGAATATTATACTTAAGAAATTGGATATGGGACATTAAAGTGATAGGGAATTTTGAAAAAATGTCTATTTTAATTTAAGTGATAGACAGGTTGCCGGGGCAGAAAATAAACATACACAACAATATACACTATTTAAACGAAACATAAATTCATAATGACTGTTGTTGCAAAAATAAAAGTTCCTGAGCTATTCTGAAAATTGAATTGAGAGGCTTTTAACATTGCAGTGTAAAACACAGGCTAAAATGGCTGAAACGTCAAATTTGCAAATTCATGTTGAAAATTGGCTTACAAGGTCATTAGAAAAACAGGTTGCTGGGGTGAAATTTGGAACTTGAATGTCCATAGAATAAGTAAGTTCAAACCTTGTATGTGTAGACGTTAAACTTTAGGTTCCAAATTAAAGTTCATGGTTTTGATTTTGACCACCTGACAACTTTATGAAAATATCAAAGTGATGGTAAGTAAGGACTCTGTGAAGGGCAACTTAAAATATCAGGGTTTTAAAGATTTTAATGATTATGAAGATGAATAAGCAAAAGCACTACTAATTTTTGGCCATGCCCACTCTGGTCATGCTTCAGTGATTCCCTATATTATCACCCAAATTTTTTCCAGAAAAGGAGGGGGCCCCCTGCCCAAAAATCTTCCTCTGCTCAATAATAAAATTAAATTAGATAAAATTACAGAGTCCTTAGAGAGTTGTACTACAGGGGCTTGTTTAGTGGGTCAGATAAGGTTTTACTGTCAATGGCAATCACTATCCTAGGTTTTTTATATAGGATAGCGATTGCTATTGACAGTCTGACCCTCTAAACAAGCCCCTGTGCCTACACACTTAACCAGAAAGGGATGTATGTATACTTATCCTGCACATAAAAAAGGAAAAGGAAGTACATTTGTAATCCACTTTAAATAAGTTTGACTGTCATTTTTCTATAACATATTCAAACCTTGGGTTTAACAAAATGAAAATGAGATGCAGGTATGGCATCATGTTAAAAATATAAAGTAAAATAAAATTATTATTAGATACAGTATGGATCTTTTTATAAGAAAAGCGTGTTATAATGTTTCACTGCAATTTACCTTGTGTTCATGTATATAAGTGTTGTTCAAAATGCATAGTATATTACAATGGCTAAAAATGATATACATGTTTGAATATACCAACACATACATGACATATGTCCAGGGTCCAACTGTATGTTATATATTGTTGATGTTTGTCTTGTTTATTGTCATATTGTGTATGTTTTGTACAGTATGTATTATGTGTTATATGCATGTAGGCGTTTCGCAAGGTAAGGGGACATAACTCACATTTTTGCACAATGAGTCAAACTGCTGTGTTAATTTTGTTTTTCAGTTATTTAGACTTATTAGTAGCAAGTTATGATAGAACAGTTATTTTCCTTTGATTCAATATAAATATCATGAAATATGTACTTCCAAAAGTTTGTAGCTAAACCCAAGAAAAAGAAACCTAGGTGACCTTCAAATATCGAAAGTCTTTATAACCTCAATTCATAAGTTTTATGGTACATTTTCATTTAATTTAACCTCCAATAAGTTTGTATTATTATTTAAGGACTGATAAATAAATGATTTTTTTTGTAAAAAGTTCTTCAAGCATGTCTCAAAGGCATTGGGTATTACAATTTCGATCCCAAAAAAGTTAATCAATTGAAAATTTTTAAAAATTCAAAATATGATCTTGTGCATATTTTAAGGCTGTGGAACTAGATAACTTAAATCTTGTTAAGATTACTATGCAATCCCTAATGTTTTGTTTTATTTTAACCTGATATTTGAGACCCTTTAGAAAGCTGTTTATTTATTTATAGACTAAATTATTTAGGATTTATCTACATTTTCCTTCATAGATATTGCATTGGACAAATTTTCCATTTTTACATAGTTTTTTTGCAAGAGTTTGACACTTAAATGGCAGTTTTTGTTGAAACTATAAATTTTTAAATAAGTTGAATTTAGTTTTTGTTTTTAATGAGAAATTATGTTGTCACAAATACCCATATATATTCATAATGTAGTTCCATATTCAGTTTATATACCCTTCATATCAACTACATCTGCAGATATTTGTCCCAGAGTACTAATTATTTTTTGAATGCCAGACTGTGGTAGGATGTTGCCAAATTGAGAAATAAATGTTGAAAGAATAAAAGACAAAAAAGGTCAAGGCAAATAATAGATGAAATGACAAAATTAAACAAAGCAAAATGCAAAAAAAAAAAGACATTCAACATTATTCTGAGACAATGTTTTCAAAGATCTACAAATGAAGTTGATAAGAATTTCTCTGTGTTGTGTATTAATGTGATATTTTTTGGTTGAAATGAGAATTCCATGAAGAATTGTGAAACATTGGACAATCAATGGTACTCTGGTATTAGTTAATTCACTGCAGTCTTCAGGGAATTGTACCAATTTATACAACATAATTGTTTTGGAGTGCAAAGAACATATCATGTTCAAATTATCAGCTTTATCAATCTGATTTCCTGTAATTGGAAAGAAATGGAAAATGAAAGAGAAGAAATGAAGTTGATGTAACAGTTAATAGTATATCGCTTTGAGAATAAAATAATTCTGTTGTAAATTTAAGTCAGCGTAGAAGATGTATTGTAGAAGAAACAAGGACTAAATCATGTTGAAATAAAGGACATTTATTATCCAAAGAATCTTCAAAGTTGAGAATAAAGTTGCACAATCAATAACCTAAGCCATAAAAGTCAAGTGCAAATGGTTATGTAATTTAGCAGAAATCTTTTTTAACAGTAAAAATCAAATGACAAGTAAAACAGCAGGAAGAATAAAACAAAATCAGCCTCTAAAAGTCTTGAGTGATTGATTTGTACAGACTCACTGTGTGACAGGGTTAAGTTTGTGATAGTAGCCATATTTAAGACCCACCTTACTTAAAGGTGACTCATTGAATAAATTGACTATCCCTAAAACTTGTAACAGAGTATTAAAATATTATGAGGATCACTTCACTTAAAATCTAACAACTAAAACTTACTGATCTGCAGTTATACTGAAATGTTCATGACTTTTCACATTTTTTTTAAAAAGAGTTGCAGGACAATCACTGTATGAATATGATACTAATAAGACTGTACCCACAGACTGAGACTTAACATCAAACTATTTCATCATTCTGTGACGGTGACTGTCTAACCTGTAAATGTTAGGAGCATTCTCTATACAGATATATCTTCCCACACTTAATTATCAGTATTGACCATCAAAATCGTGTCTACGATTTACAAATTAGCCACTATTTTACATTCTGACTTAGTTCTGCTAGGTTTATCATTGTGACAGGTTTTTGTCTGTTAGCTCAAGATTGATACAAATAAATCATTGATTGGGTAATAATCTGTTTGGCAGTCTGTATAGTATTGACCCCTGACAGATCCGTTTGTAAATCTTAGGAGTATCAGAGTGGTGAAATCACTTCCATCAAATTGACTGTATTTGTCAGAATGTTAAGTCTATTACATACAAATTAGATCATTCTTGACCCATGTGCTAATCTATAATGAAGTGTTTCACAATAGACAGATATTGACCAGGCTGGCTGATCATTTAATGGTTCAACCAATTCATAGTCCAGAGATATTTATACATTCTATAATATGATTTGTTTGTATAGACTGCTCTTTATTTCACAACTAGACTGTCACTGTCACAGAATAATTAAACACTGGACACTGTGCGGGCAATTTATTCTGACTTAACAGTTTGAATTCCTCTGAGAGAGCTTTATATATATTTATACACTGGCAAATGGAAAAGGAAGAATTTGGCATTAGGCTACACACATATGAAAATACAAGGACAAGTGCTTTTATTGCTGTCTTTCATCTGAAAATTTAAAACAGGGACAATTAAAATATCTATCAAATCGCAGATAACTCTAAAATTTTCACATGACTAGACCCTATAGAAATATTGTTAAATATGTTACATAGCAATCATTTATATTCATTTATTTTAAGATTTCATAAAAATTTGAATTGTCAGCAGTTTCGAAAAAGAAAATGTTGTACTTGATAATCAAGATCATCACAGTATCATCATAACAGTGAAAGTCATATCAATTATTACTGAAGCATTCATATTTCACATTTATTATTTTATTCATTAATTTCATTGACAGTTGTGACCAATGATGCTCCAAAACAGTTAGAATTCTCAGCTACGAACACGATTATCATTCCTGAAAACACTGCTTTAAGTAAGTATAACACACATTTGACATTTCTGAATTTACATATGAACAAATTTTGACAGGTTTCATATATGTATAAAGATTTCTTGGACAACGCTGTGAATTATTTACAAGGATTTTGTTATTTCCACCTACGTTAACAGGTTTCAGTTTAACAATCATGTGCAAATGTTGCGTAATGGTATCAGTCATTGTTCGTAGACAACAGTCATAAAAAATAATGGTGATAAAACTCTGCAGCGATGCAGTGGTTGATTTTATAGTGATAAAACCAATAACCATATTAAAAAAGAATTAGTTTTACACAGTTCAATATTTTTTAATTGGAAAATGATTTTATTGTAATTGCACCATTATTATAATAAAACAATTAGAATTTATTCCTCTGTGTTATTTTTATGTGACTTTTACTATGCTTTTTAAGTATGGCAATATCTATGAAGATTGCAATTTAAGATAGATTTTAAGAAAATATTGTTTTCCAGGTGTCCAAAATTCTGCAATTTGACATTGTGTTAATAAAAGCAAGTTTTAATCTCTTCCTGCATGTAGTGAATGTTTTCATCTAGTCATTTTATGAAATCGTCATTCTTATAAGCATATAATGTTGTATCCACTGTATATACTGGGTAATGGTAGAAACTGTACATCTTGAGAGACAGCAGTGATATTGTTTGCTTTTTTCAAAACTACCTCTACCCTTTTTGATTGGGAAAACATGCATCAATTTCATCAAATTGTAAAATTTAAAATAAACCATGAATTTGACTGAAACTTCAATTTACAGACCCATTTTCAAGAGTCAAACCCTGCTTAACAATAAGACCCCATTTTGTCTGTGATGAAACATAAATAGACCCTCAAATGTGCATATATAGTCATTTTAGGCCAGACAATTGTTAAAATGAGTGTTTTTCAGTTTGAATTCATGCACAATTACTACTTAGACTGCACTATTTGGGAAAAAAGTTGTCTTTTTGGGAATAACTTTTAGCCATTTTTTTTTCAAATTGGGATTTAAGGCAAACAATATCACTGGACAGCTGACAAACATTAATAATGCTAACTATCTTTCCAGATTCCACTATAGGTACCATTAAAGCCAGAGATTTAGATGGACCTATGCCTATAATATTTTCTATACAAGATGAGAAAACAAGACAGCTAGTACGATTAGGAACAACCACGGGTGACAGCACTCTAACAAGAAAAGTTGATATCATATTAATAGCACCGCTGGACAGAGATAGGGTCAGTTCAAAAATATACCTGATTTGATTGGTTCATTGTTGATTGAATATATATAAATATAAGGAGATGTGGTATGATTGCCAAGGAAACAACTCTCCCAAAGAGAACAAATGACACAGTTATTAACAACTACAGGTCACTGATTGCCTTCAACAATTATGAGCAAAGCCCATACCGCATAGTCAGCTATAAAAGGCCCCTAAATGACAGATGTAAAACATTTTAAACCAGAAAACTAACAGCCTAATTTATGTACAAAATAATGGTAAAAAATAAATATGTAACACAGCAACAAACGACAACCACTGAATGAAAAGCTACTGACTTGGAACAGACACAGTTTTTTAATATAACAATACAGTCAAAATACTTTTAGGAAAGTCTGTACATTCCCTGAAGAACAGCACAAGTGTTGTTAGTAGTTTACATCCAATCTACCAATAAAATAATTGTTCACATTAATATACTGTAAACCAACTTATTTTCACGACTTTCGAAATTAATGCGAATATAAATCGTCCCGAATGTGTCAATCTTTGATCTTTCCTTAATAAACTTCACCAAGTAAATCAGATAATCGTGAAATTAAATAGCCTCGAAGTGGTCAAGAAAGGGTAAAATGCGAAATAAATTACACGTGATAATAAGTTGGTTTACAGTAGATTGTCAGAGCTTTAGTACAATTCATGTATTGCATGTTTATAAAAAGACAATGATACAGCGACTTTATAAATGCTCAGCTAATCAACTATACTTTTTGTATATTGATCCGAATTTATACATTTTGACTATTCTTTAGAATTTATACAATAAACTTGAGAATGGAAATGGGTAATATGTCAAAGAGACAAGAACCCGACCAAAGAGCAGGTAACAGCTAGCCAAAGGCCACCAATGAGTCTTCAACACAGCGAGTAAACCCCATACTTTTTAAATTTCCAGAACCCATGAAGTATAATATTATTGTATCCTTTTCGTGTTTTTTTTTTCATGTATATAAGAATTATTTTTGTTTATTATTCAGGACCCTTCAGACAGAAAGCTATATTTTATCATGGCAGATGGAGATGATACTATAGAACATAATCAGGTATAATAATTATTACTGGTCAGACTTAACAAGTTGTCATGTATGATATAATGAAGTTCAATTGTTTCAATAATAGTTTCTGCTACTGTTGTACTCAACACTATTTATGAAATTTTTTAAAACTTTGAAATTTAATATGGGATCAGGGAGTAACACCCTTTTTTTCTGTGGTTCCATTTATCTACTTTTTTTAACATTTTAATTGTTATTTAGCTTTTAATTCTATTTTTTTTCACAATGTACCTAAAACTTTTATTGAATTTCTGACTGAATGTTTGTAATTATTTTAATAACCACATCAGTTCAATATTTTTAAGTGGAATATACTATATTTATAATAGTACTTTTAACTAACTTTCTTTGTTTTTCAGCTAATTATTACCATATCACTATATATAACTAACTTTCTTTGTTTTTCAGCTAATTATTACCATATCACTATATTTAACTAACTTTCTTTGTTTTTCAGCTAATTATTACCATATCACTATATATTACTGACGTCAATGACGAACATCCAGAATTTCATACCAGACGATATAAAGAATCAGTTTTAGAGGTAAACTTTGTTAGTGGCTCTGATTAACTATAATTACTTGTACTGAAGGGATGTGATCCTGTCACAGCCTTTTAAGCACAACATAGGAACAAACCAGGGGCGGATCCAGCCATTTGATAAAGGGGGGGGGGGGGTTCCAACTATATGCTCCCATTCAAATGCATTGATCGTCAAAAAAGGGGGGTTCCAACCCCGGAACTCCCCCCTGGATCCACCAATGCAAACTATAAAAATAAGTTTGAAATAAATCGTGTCCTACTTTTGCCCTGAAATTCATGACTCCTTAATTTTATTTAAGGAAGCAAAGGGACATTCATTTGAGTTTTGATAAATTTTATCACTTAAATCTATATGGAGCATATTCTTTTAGCAAACATACAAATGATGTCCAAAGTACAAGAAAGTTTTATATATCAGGATAAATTATATAAAGGAAGTGACCAATATTTGTAATTGAACATGATATTTGCATCACAATGTAGAACTGTCTAATAAGATAAGTCTGGGAACTTAATTCACTCATTAATAAAAAGATATTTTAGTCTCACCAGATAATTGAATTTGTGAGGAGACTGCTAATCCATTTCATTTTTATTTCAAACTATAGATGTCATGTGGCATGTTTTATATAATGCAGTTCTATTATAAGGAAAATTAGATTAGAGGACTAATTTACCAGCATGTCAAGGGAAATGATTCCATAAGTTGAAGAAAAAAGAAAAGGCATCTGATTTTGATCAGGTGTTTGTCTCAATATCTTCATTAATGAGAGAAAACAAATTACTGCTTAGCAAGCTATAAAAGGTTCGACATGATGAATGTAAAACAATGCCAACCAGAAAACGGATGAATTATGTTTGAAAGAAACAAAAATCAAATATGACATTCATCAACAAGTATAGCACTGAACAATGTTAACTGCAGGCCTGTACCCTTATTATTTTGTTGTCAATATAATGGAATTTGATGTGATTGTCATACAAGTGAGAGGTTTATCTAGCTTTTAAACCAGGTTTAATCCACTATTTTCTACATATGAAAATGTCTGCACCAAGTTAAGAATACAACAGTTGTTATCCATTCCTTTGATGTCTTTGAGCAAATGATTTTGCTGTTTGATTAGGGACTTTCCATTTTGAATTTTCCTTGGATTTCAGTATTTTTGTAATTATACTTTTTATATGCTTCTGACTGTGTCATAAACTTTAGGGTTCTAAACTATAATAGCTATGTGAAATATGTGTTTGCAAACCATGAACATGATGTATCAAATTAAAAATTGTTTTATTTTTCCAGAATGCTGCTATAGGGACAACAGTAGGTCGAGTTTCAGCTATAGATGAAGATAACGGACTGGGAGGAAAAGTCACTTATTCAATGCAGGTATTTGTCTCATTCTGTTTCATTGGACTGTGAACTTATTTAAGTGTAAAAAGATTTAGAGTCATACTGTCAACGTATATTTGTTCCACCTAACAGAAGTTCCAGTGGAAACTTTGTTATACACAATGTCATAATACCTGTACCTGATGGAAAAAAAAAATTCTATACTATTTATTCCGTTAGGAACATCTACTGTAATATTTATACCTGTGGAAATAATATTCCAGAATTTTTTTTCCATTTGGAACTTATTTTATGAAGGAACTTCTATTCCGTGACAATACTTATTTACTTGTTATTAGAGATTGATTCATATGTGTATCTCAGAGATTGACAAAATTTATTTTCTTTCTTTATCAATGATTTTTTCTTTAAATGGAAATGTTTCATTTAGATTGACCTATTCAATTGATGAAAATACGTCAAACTTTTTCTCCTTTTCATTCAGCATTTAGGATGAAAAATATTACAAGTTCTCTGTAAACATTTAAAAACATGATTCAGAAACCAGGCAACGTCACTGCATGTAATAATAAAATCAATAAATATTATCAATGATTTCCCCTTTCCTCACAAGCTCCGCTTTCATGTAAAGCAACATGTCATTCTTCATTGTCATGCATAAACCATTACATTTTGTCATAAAAAATAATGTTTTTATATTTTTAAATCAACTATCTCAGAAGAAGAAATAGATATTTTGATTAGATTAAAACATTATATTAATGCCCAAAAGGTACAAAATATATATCTACAGTGAGACCTGTATACAAAGGTCATTTTTTAGGAACAGAGGTAACCAATTTTGAAAGAGATGTGACCTTTGAATTGAGGTTCTAAATGATTAGATATTTCAACAGGTAGACAAAAAGGTGACATGACAAAACAGGTTTTTGCATTCTAGAGGTGACCTTTACAAAAGGTTTGACTGTATATATATTGATTGCTATCAGATTCATTTTATACAAGTTATAAACTTATTTTTCAGCCAGCAGCACAAACAGCAGACGACACCTATAAAAATGCATTCCGAATCGACCCAAACACAGGTGATGTCATCATCAACAATCTACTAGATTATGAACGACACAACTTTTATGAATTTGTGATCAGTGCTCAGGTAATTCACATGAATAATCCAAAAAATAATATTGTGATGTAAGTTACCCTTTGGTGATGATATTGTAAATAAATCAGATGTAAAACATTGGTGCTTTTGTATTTGTTTTAGAAATTTGTATTTTTCAGTAACTTTTCAGACTTATCTGCTGCAGTTTATTCAGTACTCATGTACAGGCACTTCACTTGTAGCCAGTTCAGTACTGTTACTTATGAATCTTGTTTATTCACATCTCAATATGGGGCTCCTGGATAGGACACACTCATGTCACATCTCAATATGGGGCTCCAGTAGGACACCCTCATGTCACATCTCAATATGGGGCTCCAGTAGGACACCCTCATGTCACATCTCAATATGGGGCTCCTGGATAGGACACACTCATGTCACATCTCAATATGGGTCTCCAGTAGGACACCCTCATGTCACATCTCAATATGGGGCTCCTGGATAGGACACACTCATGTCACATCTCAATATGGGGCTCCAGAAGGACACCCTCATGTCACATCTCAATATGGGGCTCCAGTAGGACACCCTCATGTCACATCTCAATATGGGGCTCAAGTAGGACACCCTTATGTCACATCTCAATATGGGGCTCCAGAAGGACACCCTCATGTCACATCTCAATATGGGGCTCCAGTAGGACACACTCATGTCACATCTCAATATGGGGCTCCAGAAGGACACCCTCATGTCACATCTCAATATGGGGCTCCAGTAAGACACCCTCATGTCACATCTCAATATGGGGCTCCAGTAGGACCCCCTCATGTCATGTTTGATCACATCTCAATATGGGGCTCCAGTAGGACACCCTCATGTCACAAGGGTACATTTAGAAATATTCAGGTCACTGGATCACTTTATGCAAATTTAAGCAAATCACTTTTGAACATATTCAAAAGTCAAAGGTCCTTTTAGATGAGACTTCAGTTTACAACTGGTCACTCAAAAAAAACCACAAGCTCTAAGGGTGAGATTTGACCTTGTTGGGGCCACTTATATATTGTGTTAATGCTTAGGACAAAAATCTAAATAACTATATATTCTTATCTTATCTTAGCAATTATTTTATCATTTTAGGACGGAATGGGACTTAAGAGTACAGCTGATGCAGATTTTGTTGTCACAGTAACAGATATACAGGATACACCTCCTGCTTTCTTTAATTTACCATACAGTGTATCAGTAAAAGAAAATATTTCTCTGGTGAGTTATTTTTGTTTGTGTAAATGTCTAATATCATGATAACTTTCAAGGTAATGTAACACAAACACTTTTGGGAATGATGAGGATGATAATAATATTGCAACTTTACTAATGTGGTCTCATATTAGTGGCGGATCCAGAGAGGGGTTCAACCCCAAACCCCCCCTTTTTTAGACGCTCAATGCATGTTAGTGGGAACATATGATTGGAACCTTTATCCTGGGTTGGGAACCCATCTTTTGAAAATGGCTGGAGCCAACCCTTTATGTAATGGAAAAAATCTACATTCAAGTAAACAGAAATAATAAATTTATATAAAAAATCATATTGTCAGTAAAGTAAAAAAATAATTATCAGTATCAACCCACTGAGGTATAGATTGATGATGGATAAAATTGCTAAATTGGCATTTTTGCTGACATTTGTGAGTAAATTAGATAAGTCTATTGTCGTCACTTGGTAACAGATGTTTAATTGTGATATATACTTTGTTTGTATTACTTTATATGTCCTTGGTAAATACAATCATCATTAAATTGGTTTTTATTGATTACCTTATGTTTTAATGATTTTCCCACTAACAATTATTTTAAGCATGTTGGAAAATAGAGGTCATTATGAAAAAAATAATCCTCGGATCAATTTTATAAGAAGAAAAAACTTATACTCAAGCATTTAAATTTTATGTTTTTTAAAACAAATAAGTTTGTATCAAATAAGCCTAGTTCTAACTGAAGATACTATTTTGTGAATCATTTTACAACTATATAATATATAATAAGATATCTTAAACAAATAAATATTTATTTTTTTCTTTTTAAAAAGGGTGAAAAAGTTTTACAAGTGACTGCTTTAGATGGAGATAGAGGAGTTCCTAATAACATAACATATACATTTACACAGGGTAAGTTTTAAATGAAAGGATAATAAAATTATAAGCTTAAGTGTACACAGGGTCAGTTTGATAAACTTTTGGAGAAGATGTTACTAAATTGTAAAACTTGTGTCTGATCCATTTGTCATTTCAAACAATAAACTGTGTTAAACTATGGTAATTAAGCTTGAAAACATCATTATCAATATGATTCATAAAATTGAGAATGGAAATGGGGAATGTGTCAAAGAGACAAGAACCTGATAGAACAGCAAAAAACAGTCAAAACCAACAGTTCTTCTTCAATACAGCATGAAAATTCAAACCCTGAGGCTGCTTCAGCTGGCCCCTAAACAAAAATGTGTACAAGTTCATTGATAATGGGAGTGAACAACAAATGGAAGTTTTTAACAACCTTGACTGGTTATACAGTATGGGAGTCATATACTAAATTCCAAAATATATAAATGAACCTAAATTGAAATCATATACTACTGGTTTATTACATTCCAGGTGATTTTGCAAACTTTTCCTTGAATGCAAATAGTGGTTGGATTACAATTAAAAGTGCTTTGGACAGAGATGATGATGCTGTCACACAGAAGGGAGGGGTATATGCTATGTATGTTCAGGTAAGTTTTGCTACCAATTATATTGATGGATATGGAATTGAATGAAATGCTGTAAAAACAAAGTCATTTTGGTGCGGAAAACCATGTCAGTTGCACTCTGGTCTATAATATGTTAATCATGGCAGGGATGAAGAACTGGTCTATATAAAAGTATCCTGATCATGTTATATTTTTAACCGGATTTTTGTGACAAAAATGTCGGTTATTAAATTGGGGATGCTCGGCGGGCGGGCGGGCGGGCGGTCTGGCGGGCGGGAATCAAATGTTGTCCGTGCATTAACTCATGAACCATTCAACCAAAGCTTTTAAAATTTTAATATGTTGTTACTGACAACTAAATAAAGGTCAAGTTCAATAATGGCCATTTTGACTTTTACCGTTGAGGAGTTATGGTTCTTGAAAGATTGAAAAATGGCGTTTCCAGTCGTGTCCGTGCATTTACTCAAGAACAGTTCTACCAAAGCTTCCCAAATTTTAATATGTTGTTACTGGTGACAAAATGGAGGTCAAATTCAATAATGTCGATTTTGACTTTTACCATTCAGGAGTTATGGTTCTTGAAAGATTGAAAAATGGCGTTTCCAGTCGTGTCCGTGCATTTACGCATGAACTGTTCTACCAAAGCTTTCCAAATTTTAATATGTTGTTACTGGTGACAAAATGGAGGTCAAGTTCAATAATGACGATTTTGACTTTTACCGTTCAGGAGTTATGGTTCTTGAAAGATTGAAAAATGGTGTTTCCAGTTTAGTCCGTGCATTTTCTCATGAACCATTCAACCAAAGCTTTTCAAATTTTAATATGTTGTTACTGATGACAAAATAGAGGTCAAGTTCAATAATGACGATATTGACTTTTACCGTTCAGGAGTTATGGTTCTTGAAAGATTGTAAAATGGTGTTTCCATTCACGTTGTTGCATTTACTCACAAACCATTCAATCTAAGCTTTTCAAATTTTAATATGTTGATACTGATGACAAAAAAGAGGTCAAATTTGATATCGACGATTTTCACTTTCACCAATCATCAGTAATGGTTCTTGTGATATTGCCAGGACACAAATAAATGCTAATAAATCCGGTTTGCTGTCATTGTGACAGCCTCTTGTTTAAATTAAATTTATTTTGATAATGTTCAATGAAGATAGTCACATTTTTAATCAAGTGAGCAATTTAAGTAATAATTTAAATGTTGTTCGAAAACAACTATTTATAGAGACTTAGTAAAGATATATATATTTTACTGTCAAAAAGGCAGAGGCATAATTTAGATATTTTATATTTTAGCTTCTTATTGTATGATTTTAAAAGCACCAGAGGAAAAACCAGAATATTTAAATTCAGTTTCCTATATTTTAAAGGATCACTGTTTTTGTCAAAGTTGAAACATGATACATTGTTTTATAAATATACATTAGTGTGTCTTTCTTTTCTCTTCATTGTAATCATTAATTTAATTCAAATCATTGTTATCATTTTGTATTCATTTGTACCAAATTTAACTAGTGATTATTCTACCTGTAATTGACAATAAAAAACATTTGATTTGATTTGTTATAGAATGCTTGAAAATGCAACTACATGTATATAAATCAAATACAATAAATTGGAAATCAAAATAATATTGTATAAGTTTTCAGAAAATTTTCGTATAAATTTGAAATATTGCTTAATTTATTAAATTCACAGAATTATTTAACTCAAATAGTAATAACAAATAAGATTGTTCACCTTTTTTAGGCATCAGAAGTTGTGAAGCAAGGATCAGCTAATCACGGTCCAACAACTACATCAACACTTGTCACTATAACTGTGGAAGATGTCAACGATAACAAACCTGAATTCAATGCTAACACTTACACAGCTAAGATCCTGGAGAACATGCAGGATGGGGTACCAGTTACCTTGACTGGTGTAACAACTACTATGTCTGTTAGTGACAAAGATCAGGTAGGTACCAGTAATTATATATCATCAGTTATTATGAGTTGGGTACCAGTTATTATAAACTTGGTTTATTTAAGCATTGCAATGATTGATTGATTGACCAGGTTGAGACCTTGTCCATTGGCAAATGATTCACGATTGTTCAAGAAAAACATTCGGAACTGCTGTTTATTAGGCCCCATTTATGGGCATTATGTTTTCTGGTCTGTGTGTCTGTTTGTCTGTTTGTTTGTCTGTCCTGCTTCAGGTTAAAATTTAATAGGTTGAGGTAGTTTTTGATGAAGTTGAAGTTCAATCAACTTGAAACTGAGTACACATGTTACCTGTGACATGATCTTTCTAATTTTTATGCCAAATTAGAGATTTTACCCTATTTTTACAGTCCACTGAACATAGAAAATGATAATGCAGATGGGCATCAGTGTACTATTGACACATGCTTGTGTTTTTAAAATTATTTTATCCTTTAACTATGTACTGTTTTTCTGATAATAAATTTTGATGATATTTGATACATAGTGCCTCCATGTAACTTTTATTTTGTTGTTAACAGGGACAGAACAGTATATTTAGTTTAAGTTTTGAGAAGAATGGACAGCCTTATTATGATTTTTCACCACAGCCCAGCACAGTATACTCTCTATCACCTATTTTAATTAGAGTCAATAATTCCAAAAATCTGGACTATGAGAAGATGAATTCAACAACATTTCAGGTAAGTAAAGTATGGTTGCATTTAACATATATAGTATCTAAAATAAGGAATGAAAAATAAAAATACCAATTAGGTGTTCGATTATTTTATTGATCTACAAGATGTTAGAAATTACAAAGATCTATTCAGACTGAATGCATGTTTTATTTAGTTTGTAGGTATAAATTTAAAATAAAATATTACATTGTGAATAGTGAAACATTTATACAGTCGATTCCACTTAATTGCATACCGCTTAATAGCATAATTCGGTTAATTGCATACTTTTCTCCTGCACAAAACCATTTCCCATTCACCTAATGTTAAATTGTCCGGTTATATGCATAGCCTTACAAGTGGCATTTCGGTTTATTGCATAGAAAATAATCGCCAGCTAGATATGCTCAGTTAAAACTGACGAGATTTTTGACCGGAAACGGCAATTTGGTAAGTATATTTTTCTTGAATGCATCATAATTTTCATTATTATTTCACATTTACTTGTGTGTTATTCAAATAAAGTTTTAAAACAGTATCTTTCGTGTTTATATGATTTTAGAAAAGGCCTCGATGTGTACACAGGTAAAGTTTCCCATATTCTATTTTAAGCCTCGAGGTCATAAAAATGTCAATCAGCTGATTGTTGTAAAAACACAACCATTCTATGATCTTCTATCTCAAAAGGTGTTAATTATTGATTGGATTTCAAACATTGTTCATAGATTATATTTTGGGTGAATATTTAAAACATTAATAACGCCTGCTAATTATCGATCATTATCCAATGTGTAATTTCGTAATTCAGCTTGGGTGATCTACATTTATGTTAAATATTACAGGGCATTTATATATGGTTGAAGAATTTTATACATCAATCTTTCCTTTTTAATATTTTTCTAAAAGAAAATTAACTTCTGATTATTATATTTTCTCACTTTCAACACTCGTGTCCAGCAAATAACCCGTGCATGGCCCCATCACCTGTTATAACTGCTTTGCATAAACGAAATTTGTCGGTGTTAAAGTAACAGTGTAACATCACTGTGTAATTGGTAAATACTGCAGGTGCCATACTGCATATCAAAGGCAGTTCATTGCACAATTAATTATTATTGTTTACAATGATTATGAACTGTGTAGTATTGTTAAACAGTTTATTTTAAACAAAGCGTAACAATTTAATTTGTACATCCGGGTCATAGAAACAAATCTATTTTTAGAACAATTTTATTTTTGTATCTCGGGCAAAGGAAAAGTCGGTACATAAATAAACTAAAACAAAATGTGTTTATAAACTTTATTGAAAGAATACACAATGAAATAAAATGTATGACAGTAGACAAATAACTTTTATTAGAATAAATAAGCATTCATTATGTTGTAAGTGGACTATGGACGTACATCTTTCTTCTTTGCTGATCTGCACTATCTATGTTATTTGACTCCGTAATTTGTCATTTCGGATATAAGCATACTCCGCTTTATTGCATAATTTCGTCTGACAAATAGGCTATGCAAATAACCGGAATGTACTGTAGTACTTTTTAAAAAGACAGAACAAATTCTTGACAACTTACTTTCTGTGTGAAAAACTAAAGAACAGCTAGTGTGATAAAAGACTCACATTTTTATAGCTTGAAGTGAAATAAATAAGATTTATTTCTTTTTTGTTACAAAAAGTCTTAAAAAGAACGGAATGAAGAAAGCCTCACATTTTTATCATGTTTATAACTTGATGTGAAATTAATATGATTTATATATTTTCTGTTACCATAGGTGATAGCCAGAGAAATACACACTGTTGAGAAAAAATCTAGTGTGGCTACTGTTACTGTGAACATTGTAGATGTAAATGATATTCCTCCTCAGTTCCAATCTGAGATATTCAGTGCTACTATATCTGAAAACTCTGCAGCAAATACACCTGTCATTATTGTTAATGTAAGTTCATACAATTTATTTTAAAAGAAGTAAATAATATGATGTCAGTCTCGGCTAAATTCAACAGATCAACACAACAGCCCTATGGCTATGTACTAAATAATGTAAATAGGAGTTGGAAAGTTAAAAATCAGTCGCACAGCAAACAAAATAAAAAAATGTAGTTTTAAAAGGATGGAATTAAATAACCTTGGGTCAGGTTGAAATTTTGTTAGTTTATTTGGTTATGACTTATGTACTTTCTGTCAGTCAACATTCTCAACTATAATTTAGAAGACATACAGTGATCTATAGTTGTTTAAATCATTCTTCATTGGTCTCTTTCACATAGATTTTGCAAAAGTACCACATCTCATTTGATATATATTGAATATTTACCAAAACAGTTATTCAAAACAATTATATATAGGTATCACAGTTACTTAATGATTGATTTATTAGGATCAGAATTTCCTTTGATACATTATGCATGTGACAGTCTTTTTCACAACACTTTCTTTTTTCAGGCAACAGATGAAGACTCAGGTATATTTGGACAGTTGACTTATTCACTGAGGGGAGGAAATGGAAAGTAAGTTAGTCATTTAAATAAAAGAAAAAATGTAAATTTCAAATAGACAGCAACATAAAATAACAGTATCCAACGGGTTCCATTTTTTTTTAAACATATAAAAGGCTTCTACTATTGAGACACACCATTAAACGCTGCTGACAGCCATAAACATCTGCATATGGATTTGTTAGTGTAAAGAGTATTTAGTTTCCTTAGGTGTTTAAAAATCGTTTCAATTTTGAAAAATTATTATCGTTAGAAAAATTGAAAACTTATTTGAGTAGCAATAAATTTATAATGTCAAAATCTAGTATGTATCCATTAATATTTCAACTATCATTTTGTGTAATTTCAGATTCATTATAAATGACAAGACTGGCGAGGTTTCTGTAGCAGGAGAGTTAGATAGAGAGAAGGTTGATGAATACTATCTTACTGTAGAGGCCAAAGATGGTGGAGGATTCCGTTCTACCACAGAGTTACGAATCAACGTCACTGATGAGAATGATAACTCACCAGAATTCAGAAGAGAGGAGTATTTCAGTACAATTAAGGAGAAAGCCAGTGATTTCCAAAGAGGAAAACTTATTGTGGAGGTATTTTTTGCTTTTAGATAAAAAAGTGAATTTGCTAAAAGTTGAAGAAAAAGAGGCAATATATGATAATAGTTATACAACATTTACTACATTTTAATAAGAATAGAGTTATTTCCCTTCATTGTGATAAGTTCTATCAATCTTTATTCAAAATATTTATGCTTAAAGATTGAAATAAACAATTAATTTTCCCATAGGCGACAATGGTAGCCTTTTTCGAGATACAGACTTTAGAAAGTTGATTTTGTTAACGAAACCTTGATAGTATCAAAGAAAAGTTATTAGGACAGTATTTTTTTATCCCAAAAATATAGGTTCGCGTTGCTTTTCTTAGCGTATTTTGTACTTATCTCCCATGCCTATCAATTTTGCCCTTAAAAATACGTGTCTTGTCCTAGCGTTGAAAAGTCATCTCAGTGCATTCAGGGCTACGGAATAATTTTTTTTTTGCCTTTTGTATAAAGCAGAGTGTACGAAGTCTCTCAAAATAAAAAAGAACGGGTGCACATATCAACCAATCAGGATTAGCCATACTCTTAATTCTGAATACCATGTTATGCTCATAAAATGGCTGCGCCCATAAAATCTAATGGTGTATTGTAACCTATACGGTATTAAATACTTTCTTGTATTGTGCAATTCATAGTGCGTTAGATGCACAAATATATATGCCACAAATAAATCATCTTCAAAACATTCTGGCATTACTCCCTGAATTTTCACAATTTTTTATCGGAGGTGACCCCAGTCGAAAAATGTGCAGAAAAAAAATCTGTTTTTTTGAGTAAATGCGGTACTGCTAAAAAGGGCCTTAAGATAATGCCCACTTTCTCCAATGATTCTTTAAATATCATCAAGTATTGATTATATTGATACCAGAACCAATCCAATATGTAACTACTACGGTGGATTTTGAACAAAAGTTTAAAATGAAACCATTTTTGTCTAAAAGTACATTTTTGAAACAGACTATAGCATTTCAAAATATGGAATATGTGAAAATATTTGTGTTTTAACATCGATAACTGTTTGTTAACTACAAAATGGCATGCTTATTCTTATTTTTTTAGTTTGTTATTCGTGTGAACACTTCAATGTTCGAAGGGGATCATTTCCGTACATTTTCGCTGAATTTGGTAATTTCGATAACAGCTCTTGGGTCGATATTATTATGTTTAAAATTTGATTTATATTCACAAACTCTAGACGTGTACTTGCTCTTTTCGAACAAATCGACAGAACTTCAGAAAATGAAATATTCGTTCCACAGTAAGTCAAAAGTCGAGCCCACCCTTGTTTCTAAGGTAAAACACAATACAAATATGAAACAGACTATAGCTTAAAAACTAGATAATCAATATTTCATTTGTCACCAAAAAAACCGGTTTCACATCAAATGTCAAGTAAAATGACTGTTTTTGACACTTTTTGAGCACTATGATAAAGAAATGTCGATGCTGTTTAGATTGAAATAAACAATTAATTTTCCCATAGGCAACAATGGTAGCCTTTTTCGAGATACAGACTTTAGAAAGTTGATTTTGTTAACGAAACCTTGATAGTATCAAAGAAAAGTTATTAGGACAGTATTTTTTGGTCCCAAAAATATAGGTTCGCGTTGCTTTTCTTAGCGTATTTTGTACTTATCTCCCATGCCTATCAATTTTGCCCTTAAAAATACGTGTCTTGTCCTAGCGTTGAAAAGTCATCTCAGTGCCTTCAGGGCTACGGAATAATTTTTATTTTGCCTTTTGTATAAAGCAGAGTGTACGAAGTCTCTCAAAATAAAAAAGAACGGGCGCACATATCGACCAATCAGGATTAGCCATACTCTTAATTCTGAATACCATGTTATGCTCATAAAATGGCTGCGCCCATAAAATCTAATGGTGTATTGTAACCTATATGTATATCTAATCTTTATTTTATTAATCAAAGCTTGATGAAATGAAAACTTATTCCAGCAGTCATTTACATCAGTACACTGAACTGCCATTGTATTTAAGTAGCAAAAATTCAATATTATTTTGAGTTACTGTGTTTGTGTTTTTTATATTGATTATAGATGTGTTAAACTGAATATAAAAAGTATTCATTTTAATTGTGTCACATTATTTCAGGCCTTTGATATAGATGAACCAAACACACCTAACAGCTTAATAAAGTATGAGATTAACAAAACGCCACCTGGACTAGAAAACAACTTTGCCATAGATATACTGTCAGGGGAGATAACTCTCAAATCACCTCTAGATTATGAAGCACTGGATCCAAAACTCAATGGAAAGGTTGTGTTAATTGTAGAGGCCATGGATTGGGGAAATCCTAGGAGGTCTAAGGTCATCAATGTTACCATAGAAGTAGAGGTACATAACCACTTTACATATTAGGACTCAGATGGTACAAATGTTTTATTGAGATCACTACAGCCATAGAAATATACTAAAATTTAATACTTCAAGAAGCTTAAAGATAGCTTGATGTTTAGTCTCATATTCTTAATCATTTCTATTTTGTTTAAAAAGCTTTATTACGCAAAAAATAATAAAATTGCAAGACTTTTTATATGATCTTTGTCTCATATTGACCTGTTGAAAATGACAAATACACTTCTTCAGAATCATTATATAGTAAACAAGAAATTTTCACTTAGAGTTTTCTCTTGCTTGTGAAAAAAAATATTTTTTTTTAATATATTTTTTTTTTGCAATATAAGAAATAATGTGTTTTATTTTCAGGATGTAAATGATAATGCTCCCATATTTAACAAGCCAAGTTATACAGCCAATGTTTTAGAGAATGCCACTGATACAACGGTTGTTACACAGATCAAGGCCACTGATGCTGACGGCACATTCCCAAACAACGAATTTGTGTACAGAATAGATAGTGGATCACAAGATCAGTTCAGGATTAACTTTAAAACGGGAGAAATAAGTGTAGAAACTGGCGCTAAGTTAGACCGGGAAACTAAGAGTTTATATATTTTGAATGTCTCAGCAACAGATAGAGGGTCTACAACACTAGTTGGGTATTGTCAAGTAAAGATTTATGTAGATGATGTCAATGATGAAAGTCCAATATTCACTTCATCGAGGACTGTGCATGTAAGTGAGAACACTCCTAAAACATCTGAGGTGGTGACAACCTTCACTGCTACAGATCCGGATTCTGATGCTGATCTTCATTATAGTTTGATAGAGAATAGAACTACAGCATTTGATGAGAATGGATTTGAAGTTGATGTAGGAAAATATAACATTCAGGTATGGATCAAAAAGTTGTTTCACTATCTTGTGTTTCATCAGGTTAATTTAAATTTAATTCACTCTACAAGTGAGAGGTAAAGCTAGCTACAAAACCATGTTTAAGCAACAATTTTTTACGTAAGAAAATGCCTGTACCAAGTCAGGAATATGACAGTTCTTATTCATTCATTTCATGTGTTTGAGCTTTTGATTTAGACATTTGATAAAGGACTTTCTGTTTGAATTTTTACGGTAGTTTATTATTTTAGTTATATGACTTTTTAAAATTAAAATGACATAGGACAAAGTCAATATTAAACACCTGAAAGGATTTGGTATGAAATATATGATACCGTATAGCGGGTTATTTTCGCGGGTGTAAAATTTCACGATTTTTATTGAATAAGGTATACGAACTATTTTGGCGGTTATTATTTTAGCGGATTCAACATTTTTAACATTACCTTTGCATGTACACTTTAAATTGGCGATTTTGTTCTATCCGCGAAAAATAAGCGAAAATTTACATACCGTGAAAATAACCCGCTATACAGTATAATGGGGAAAGTCTAAGATATTTATGAAAATAGAAATAAATAAAAGGAAAAGACAAGGCAAAATAAGAAATATAAAATTTATTTGTGTACATGTATTTATTAGTTATTTATTCACAAATCTCTGTGAGAGAAAATTAACTATTTTACTACTTGGTTTACAAGAGTTATAATTGTTACTCATTGCATGACAGATTGAGAGATTAATTGAAGTGTATATTTATTCAGATTTTATGGTAGTTTTTATATATTCCTAATTTGTTTTTCTATTTTTAGGACTACTTTTTTGTTGAAGAAAACAGTGGAATAATAAAAATAAACAAGGACAATATAGACAGAGAAACAGCAGAGAAAATAGTTCTACAAGTATTAGTTGAGGACAAAAATGGTGTCATGCATAATCCACAAACAGCTACAGGTAATATATGTTAATTTATAATTAAGTGAAGGTGATGACTCATGTCATGAATACTGTAAATACTGTTTAAAGAGAGCCGAAAGATACCAGAGAAACATTCAAACTCTTATGTCAAAGATAAACAGCCAACACCTTAGCTAAAAAAAGACTAATAGACAAACAATAGTACAGAAAACACAACATAGAAAACTAAAGACTGAACAACATGAACCCCCACTAAAAACTGTTTAAATTTATTATTTGACGGTTTGCTGCATTATAGAGCTATAATGAAAATAAAACAGTAATTTATTTATGATATTTTAAAATATGTAATCATCTTAATACATATATGCAGGCCAGTTCAAACTACTTTCTAATTATTTGCCTTTTTATTAATCAGGTACCCTTACAATAATTCTTGATGACAAAAATGACAATCCACCAACATTTACACCAAGCAGTGACTACCACGTCAACATATCTGAAGGACGAGACATCTTGGACGTTGTAACTACAATATCAGCCATAGATGTGGATAAGAACCAACAAATCATGTTCTCTGTAGCTTCATCTGATTCTACAACATTTCAAATAGATTCTAATACTGGTAAGACAACAAAATGTTAAGTCATAAATATTTTGGACAGCTATAAGTTATTTGTGAAAACATAATTCTGAGGATTGTTTGCCTTGTCATGATATAAATAGCCTTCAGCATTACAGTTTATGAAAAGAGCAGATATATTAAGTTATAGATAAAGTATAGATGTCAAATGTTTAACACTTAAGTTCAAAACTATGGAAACAACAAATTTGAAAATTGGCAATATTGTAGGGCAGCGTATCATTATAGAACAAAACATATAGTCTTATAATTTGTAAAATATCTGAAGAAACAACCTTGAGAGATCACCACATGAGATAGACATTATTCCTATCCAAACATTTTCAGCAATTAAAGAACAATTACTCTTGAACCACTGCTCTGAAACTATGAAAATTGAAACTAGATTAAAAGATGCATTCAAAAACACTAATTTTTTTGGTGATCTATGATACATCATACTTGTAAGTCTTAGAAGCTCCTGTGACTGTGAAATTTTCTCAATGATATGGATACTCACAAGAAAGGACGCCTCCTGTTGTGGGAATTTCTCGTTACATTGAAGACCTGTTGGTGACCTTCTGCTGTTGTTTTTTCTATGGTCGGGTTGTTGTCTCTTTGATACATTCCCCATTTCCATTCTCAATTTTAATAATATAACATTATCAATTGTTTTTTTAAGGAACAGTTAGACTTGTGAAGAAACTAGATAGGGAACAGAATGCTGAGGTCAATTTCAAGGTCATTGCTACCGACAATGGTGTACCTGTACTGTCGTCCACGGCAACAGTAACTGTGACAGTTCTAGATGTTAACGATGAATCCCCTATATTTAATGCATACCAGAGTATCTATAGTATATCAGAGTCAGCTGCTAATGGTACTAGAATAGCAGTGATTGACGCTACAGACAAAGACATTGGAGAGTTTGGAAGTCTTCAGTACTCTTTACAAATTAACAATGATGATGGCTGCTTGGTCATTAATGAGTTCACTGTAAGTTTGACTTGACTGCAGATCATGAATAGTAACAAGAGAACAGGCCTTGTGATCATAATACTTACCTGCACCCTTATTGTTCTCAGACTCAGACATCAACCAATCAGAATAGTTGATTTGATGTTTCGAGCACAATTTATATACTTTGAGTACTGAGTAAAGTTTTATATATCACAAGTAAAGATAGGAATAAAATAAATCTTGCAGATAAGCTTTATACATTCTTATTACTGAAGTCTGACTACCCATCTTAATCTATCATTATCTTAAAATACAATTGGTGCTTTCAAATCTGAAGGAATTATAAATATTTATAATAAGTAGTGCATCACATAATAAACTGAAAACACATACATTTACTATATTATACCAAGTTAAATATCTAAATTTGAATTGATAGAATCTGTATATCACATATTGAAATTTAAAAGCAATATATCATTCATGTACATTCATTGCATCAAAATTGTAGAATTTCAGAAAAGTAAAAATTATTTAAAAAATTTAAAAATGATATCATTATATGTTCCTACTCAAAGCAACATGCTTGTAGAAATTATTGTAAGCTATGTATTTTAATTTGCAATTCAACAACCTCCCCCCCCCCCCCAAAAAAAAACCCCAAAAAAACAAACAGAAATCTTTATTTAAAAACCCAAGCAAACAACATTCTCTACAATGCTAATATATTTGTGAAAGACCTAATTTTGTCTTGTCTTTTTAGGGGGAAATTACTGTGGATTGTAACTTAGATTATGAGACCAGAAAAGAATACAGTATATACGTAGTTGCCAGGGACAACATGAATGATCCAACCAATCAGAAATCAACACAGACAGGACAGATTATGATCCGTTTGTTGGATGTAAACGACAACGCCCCTGACCTCAAGGGTATAACAAGTGACCAGATACCAATTTACGAGAATGCTGCCAATGGATCCACTGTAGCTAATATCTTTGCAACTGATCCTGACAATGGAGACAACGGCACTGTGGATTATTCATTAACATCTGATACTAATGCTACAGTCCAGTTTACAATAGCTACCATATTTAATTCTGATAGAAAACAATATGAAGGTGTTGTTAAATTAAAAGGCAGTTTATTAGGTCAGGTGGGAATATTATATGTGACAGTAAAAGCTACAGATCGAGGATCACCACAAAAGTGGTCAGAGAAAAAAATGTTCTTTGAGATACTTGATGTGAATTTACATCAGCCAGTGTTCATTGTTCCACAAGGACCGCAAGCTACCATAAGTATAGAAGAGGTATTTTTTAGCTTTATGTTTTTTTTAGTTTGAAAAGTTGAATTAATGTTATATTAAAGATAAAATAATTTAGTTTTAGGGTCAAAGGTTAATTGTCAGAGTATTTTTTAGACAAATAAGTCGTTATTTAGATATAACTTAAAGATGCTTCAATCTTTAGCAAACTTGATACTTTACTATACCATGGGTGAACACTATTCATTTCTCTTCATGACTTGCAATGTTTGCATCTGAAACAAAGTGCTGTAATTTTTTAGATCGGAGTAGGCCTGGTAAGGACCGATTTTGGCCTCAAATTTCGGGTTTATCTGATAAAAGATTTTGACTTCTTTTTAAACACTTAAGTGTCTATTTCATTTGATTCAATTAGTTTATGTGAAAGATTTTAATTGACTTAATCATCAAAAACGATCCAATTCAAGCTCAAATATGAAAAATCTACCAAATATGCCTAAAGATGTCACTTTTCAGATGTTTTTTTGTCAAAAATAAAAGTGGCCACATCCGTGTTAATCCTCAACCTTTATATATATTATGTATTATCAAATACAACTTACATTTCAATATTTAGGATGAACATGAATGCTTCCACTTTCGTTTTACACGGAAACCGTCTAAAATTTAACTAAAATTCTAGAATTGTGAAGATTTTAGTAATTTAGCATGACTTAAAGGTGCTAGTACCTACCGGTAATATATGTGTACAATTGTATTGTCAAAACAGCCCATATTTATGTAGCAGAAGCATTCTACTGTCCAATAAATAACTAAAAGTTTACATTTTAACAGTATTGTAAAACTACTATATTTTGGGGCCAAAAAGGTGTCTTACTGGACCTTCTACTTAGAATATATTAAGGTGGTACCTAACACTTTCACTAAAACTAATTTTGCTCATATAATTTTCATAAAATTTTGTCAATGTATTTACTTTGACCCTTTTACAAAAATATAAAAAGTTCAAAAATTTTGAACCAACTGTCTTGTCAGAAAAATTACACTGGTTATATTGCAGTTTGACAAATACCAATTTTGATCATTGAGAAGCTTAATATTCCTTGTACAACACAATGTAATTAAAACATTTAGCTGACTTTACAGAGTTATCTCCCTGTAGTGTTAGGTACCACCTTTAAAGTTATGGCTCTTATACATTCCTATTGAATTGACATTTTAGCAACAAGATATCAATACTTTGGTAATAAAAGTAGTTGCTAACGATGAAGACCATGGGAGGAATGGAGAAGTTAGATACAGTCTGGTACCAGAAGATGATTATCTTAAATTTACCCTCAATAATGATACAGGAGAGCTAAGGAACAAAGTCGTACTGGACAGGGAAGTCAGGGCACAGTATAGGGTAAATATAAAGTAATAAATATATTGGTGCAATGTTAAAATAGTATGTATATTGAATAGGATAATTTGTCAGTTTTCATATTGAATGGATTTCACTGGGTGTTCCACTTATTTAACTGACTACCTCGATACTACAAATAGTATTGAAAGAGGAATTTCACATATAAAACTTACAATCAATAAATCAATCAATCTCTTTCAGTCTGTAAATTTATGCTTTCAAGATTAAAAATATTTGTCCATTCTCTCTTAAAGAGTGAAGAAAGATACTAAAGGGACATTCAGTTTTAAATGTACTTTGTCTTATTTGATTAGTCTAAGAGATAATTTACAAATGCTTGAAAGAAAGACTTTTGTTGACTTGCTTGCTTTGTTTGTACCAATGTTTGCTCAAGCATTGTAATTAAGATTGACATCTGCAAAGGATTTTAAGGAGAGTTAAATCTGTATACATTAGTTTTAGATTCCTAACCTAATATTAGCTCTAAGATTGCAATTTATGTAAGGGTATATGTTCTTTTCTGGAAATCCATCTTCCTCAACTGATAAAAAACTGACAGTTGTTATATAGCCAAGAGTAATGAAAGATGTGTTAGAGACCAACAATTAATCAATCAATCAATCAATCTTTCAAAAGTTTGTGTATCATTAGTTGTGGTCTTATTGATATACCTGACATTTTTCTTTTTCATACTGTGTTGTATTGTAGATTATAATAATATATAACATCAGCTCCTTACTACTAAACTGTAACTTATGATACAAATGAAATTAAAATTGAGAATAGAAACAGCAAACTTGTTAAAGAGACAACCACCCAACCAAAGAGCAGAAGGCAACCAATGGATCTCCAATACATGTAGAAAATCCTGCATCAGGAGATGGACTGCTAGGGTTTGAAAAAATATCAAGACTAGTTCAGTGAAAATCAACCTCACACTTAAGGTGGTACCTAACACTACAGGGAGATAACTCTGTAAAATCAGCTAAACGTTTTAATTACGTTGTGTTGTTAAAGAAATATTAAGCTTCTCAATGATCAAAATAAGTGTTTGTCAAACTGCTATATAAACAGTGTAATTTTTCTGATAAAACGGTTAGTTCAAATTTTTTGAAATTTTTATATTTTTGTTAAAGGGTCAAAGTAAATACATTGTCAAAATTTAATGAAAATTAAACGAGCCAAATTAATTTTAGTGAAAGTGTTGGGTACCACCTTAACTCCGAAACATATAAATAAACTAAAATTAAAAAAAAAACCATCATACAAGACTTACAAATGTTGGACATTCCAGTTATATGACAATTTACTATACATAAATGAAATATTTTTTTCTTAATTCCCATTCATGATGATGAATTTTCAGGTAAAAATAATAGCATATGACAATGGTCTACCAAATAGACTGGAAACACCATTATCACTTACAATCAGCCTGATAGATATCAATGATAAAGACCCAGAATTTCCACGAGACATCCAGTATCAGCCGTACTATGTTGGCAGTGTGCCAGAAGAGAGCACAGGGGCATTGATTGGTAGTGTTGATGTAGCCGTGGATAAGGACAGTGATGCCAACAATAGCCAGATATTTTATTATATTATTGGTAAGTCAGTAAAAATTAAGTTGAAGTACTAAACAAGTTTTCAAACTAACAAATTAAGGTAGCACCTAACACTACATGGAGATATTTTATTATACTATTCTTAAGTCTCGGGTTAAATTAGATTGAGGTACTAAACAAGTTTTCAATCTAACCAATGAGTGCATAGCATTGAAAATGCTACACAACAAAGTATCATACATGAATTTAAAACCTTACTGAACAAAATGTTTCCACAAAATCCTGCTTTAAAGTGATTCTCTGTTCATGTAATAATAGTGACAGCTAGAACACCCTTTTGGTGTCCTAATAGTTGTTTATAGTAAAAACTAAAACTACAATTTTTTTTCTTTAACATACCAATAGTTTGTGGGTTAAGAAAGTTTTACTATATCAATAGCTTTTACAGCATGAGCTACATAACTACATTGGCTGGTTCTTTGTCTAACTAACCCTTGTGACAAAATATAATTTCAGGAGGAGAAATGCAGGATCACTTCCATCTGAATGAGACAGGACAACTTTATTTAATGAAATCAATAGATAGAGATGGAGATAAAAATCCTTTCAAGAGACAGATCAATTTTATCAACTTGGTAATATGGGCCACACCTTATAACTACCTCAAGCTATCTCCTGGACCAATCGGAGAACCTGCAACATCTGAAGCAGTGGTGCCATCTATATATAAACCTTTAAATGTGACACAGATGTGGGTCAGGGTCACAATTCAGGACATCAATGATCACCCTCCAAGATTCCGTGAGGATACACTCAGTATTGGAATAACAAGGAAAACACAGTTTGGAGAACTTATATTTAACTTAAAGGTAAGGTTAGCATAGAAATCATTATAACATTGAATATCATCCAAACAGGTACAGGGAACCTAAACATGACCTATACATATGATATATAGCACAAGTGGGATATACATGGTCTATATAATTATTGGACATATCTCCCTTTGACAGATTATTTGCTATGAGTTTTGTTTCTCAGTTATAATTTGGATGTGCTATACAATAGTTTCAGTTGACTTCAAGAACATTTTGTTTCAATTTATCCGTTGATTTAAGATTGTATATCTGTGTCTAGAGGTAAAGTTTTAGGAGAATTTCAGTATACAAGCAAAAGTGTCCTAATAAAACAAAACAGATACAGTTCAAAAGTTAGCAATGGTAGCAACATCTGAGAATACAGTTGTTCTGTTAGTTAATATTCATTTTTTGTTTTTTAAGACATAGATTAGGGTCAAATGAATAAACATTGTATACTTTTTAGCTCACCTAGCCCGAAGGGCCAAGTGAACTTTTCTCATCACTTGTCGTCCGTCGTCCGTCGTCATTAACTTTTACAAAAATCTTCTCCTCTGAAACTGCTATATTCCAAAAATAGAACATAGGGGTAAAATGCAGTTTTTGGCTTATAACTCAAAAACCAAAGCATTTAGAGCAAATCTGACAAGGAGGAAAAATGTTCATCAGGTCAAGATCTATCTGCCCTAAAATTTTCAGATGAATCAGACAACCCGTTGTTGGGTTGCTGCCCCTGAATTGGTAATTTTAAGGGAATTTTGCTGTTTTTGGTTATTATCTTGAATATTATTATAGATAGAGATGAACTGTAAACAGCAAAAATGTTCAGCAAAGTAAGATCTACAAATAAGATAGCATGACTGAAATGGTCAAATGAACCCTTTAGGAGTTATTGCCCTTTATAGTCAAATTTTAACCATTTTTTGTAGATCTTAGTAATCTTTTACAAAATCTTCTCCTCTGAAACAACTTGGCCAAATTAAACCAAACTTGGCCACAACTATCATTGGGGTATCTAGTTTAAAAAATGTGTGGCGTGACCTGGCCAACCACCCAAGATGTCCGCCACAACTAAAAATATAACATAGGGGTAAAATGCAGTTTTTGGCTTATAACTCAAAAACCAAAGCATTTAGAGCAAATCTGACAGGGGTTAAATTATTCATCAGGTCAAGATCTATCTGCCCTGAATTTTTCAGGTGAATCGGACAACCAGTTGTTGGGTTGCTGCCCCTGAACTGGTAATTTTAAGGGTATTTTGCTGTTTTCGGTTATTATCTTGAATATTATTATAGATAGAGATAAACTTTAAAATACAATAAATGTTGGCAAAGTAAGATCCATAAATAAGTCAACATGACCGAAATTGTCAGTTGACCCCTTTAAGAGTTATTGCCCTTTATAGTCAAGTTTTATAAATTTTTCGTAAATCTTAGTAATCTTTTGCAAAAATCTTCTCTGAAAATACTGGGCCGAGTTAATTATAGATAGAGATAATTGTTAACAGCTAGAATGTTCAGTAAAGTAAGATGAACAAACACATCACCATCACCAAAACACAATTTTGTCATGAATACATCTACGTCCTTTGTTTAATATTCACAAAAACCAAGGTGAGCGACACAGGCTCTATAGAGCCTCTAGTTAAAACATATAATCAGTAAGTACCTTTAATCCAGTAGACTGTATAGTTATGTGAATCTGAATTGTTGATACCTGCAGTATTACATTGAAATTTAGTCTGTTTAGTAAGTAATTCATGACAGTCCAAATATTTTTTTTAATTTTCAGAGTGAAATAATTGACTTGGACATTGGAGCTAATAAGAATCATACATTTGTACAAAGTCGTCCATTGGTTGTCTACCCTGATAGTCTGAGTCAGTCTATAGGATCCACTCCTTTCAAGTTCTTCAGTAACGGGACATTGAAAACGAATACATACTTTCAAGCTGATATGAATGGCTACTTCCTAATGAGTGTACAAGCTAAAGATAAAGACATGCAGCTGGCTAATGCTTCTCTAAGGGTAGGTTTACTTATCAATTTATCATTATTGCAAAATTAATGCTTCAAACGATATTTTGAAATCATAAAAAAAAACTATGTACAAGGTTGTGCCTCTAATGACTTGCAAGTGTATGTGAAAATTATAGAAGAATTTCTATCTTATGCTGCAGCAGTAACCTTATTTGTCGATTTGAGAAATTAATTATGAAATGGCAAAAAAAGAAAACTGTCAGAATTATATAAATACACTTTTTAATTTTTTATCAAATATAAAAATGAATAACTACATTCAGCTAGCTGTTTATGACTTGCAATTATTTATTCTGAAATACTGAACTGTTGTTGATTGTAAGTTTCACTAATATATGGACATATATATACATAATCATAATATCAAGTGAAAGTTTGGATCTTCGTTTGTTTCAGATATCTTTAATCAATGATGACCAAAGGTTAAAGGTCATATTCCGTATGTTCCCAGAACAAGTCAGAAATTTTTCCACAGAATTTAAAAAGTAAGTTTGATTTAATCTTTTGTTAAATATTACAATTTCATTGGACTTTGTCACCTTTTTGTGCCGTCTATTACATTCCCGGCCCTGAATTCAATTATGATAAAGTTGGCTGGATGATCAATTGTAATTGCACTGCAGCTATGGTACTGCTAAAACTATCTATCTATCCTCCATATCTTCTCCATATTTAGATTAATTTGTTTCTTCGAAACTATAGAAACTTATACATATTTTCTGGATAAATAATTTGAAAATATATGGTTATGTTTTACAAAATCTATATGGATAATCCCAGTGTTATTTAAATTATTTGCTTTATTTGGTGTTGTAATATCCCAGCCATACCTGTTCTGTGGTTTGCTTTTGAGAGTTATTTGTGGTAATTTGGCTGCTACACATTCAGGTCCTATATGAAAAGCATTAATACTGTTCTTTATTTTGTTTTGGCTCACAGTAAATGACATTGATGGACAATAAAATAAATGTTTAAGACTATTTTTGTATTTTTTCAGTCGACTGGAGAAGATAACTGGTTACAGAATTGTTGTTGATAAGATACAGACACATGAAAATATACAGGGCAAACCAGAGGTGGATAAGTAAGTGTTATTGTCATAAGTCAGGAGTTTTAAATTTTGTCAACAAGTTTTAATGCTAGAATACCTAAACTGCATAATTATGATACATTTTGAAACTTTTTGTATGGAGGGTAAGATAACTATACGTTTTATTTTCTCCAACATTTCACAGCAACTTAGCATTTGTATGGAGGGTAGGATAACTATACGTTTTATTTTCTCCAACATTTCACAGAAACTTCACATTTGTATGGAGGGTAGGATAACTACACGTTTAATTTTCTCCAACATTTCACAGCAACTTTGCATTTGTATGGAGGGTAGGATAACTATACGTTTAATTTTTCCAACATTTCACAGCAACTTTCCATTTAAAAATGCGACTTACTCAATATTCTATTCATTTTGAACTTTTGATTGACTCACCTTTTATACGATATGACTCTGATATTTTTTTCTTTCCAGAACTGATATGTTTATACATGGAGAAGTGATCAATCCTTTTAGAATTGTGGATTCTTCAGAACTTTTAAGGTAACTGTTGTGCTGGATAAGTAAAACAAAATTACTATTCTACATTGGCTAGAGTAATAGGGAGAGGGTTGAGATCTCATCAACATGTTTAACCCCGCCGCATTTTTGCGCCTGTCCCTAGTCAGGAGCCTCTGGCCTTTGTTAGTCTTGTATTATTTTAATTTTAGTTTCTTGTGTACAATTAGTATGGCGTTCATTATCACTGAACTAGCATTTATTTGTTTAGGGGCCAGCTGAAGGACGCCTCTGGGTGCGGGAATTTCTCGCTACATTGAGGACCTTTTGTTGACCTTCTGCTTTTGTTTTCTATGGCCGGGTTGTTGTCTCTTTGACACATTCCCCATTTCCATTCTCAATTTTATATTTCTTTCGTGATTCCTGTCATAAACTTTTTAAATCTTTTCCTTAGAAACTTAGAGGTAATCGTGCATACTACTTCATTCAATATGCAATATTCTAAACAATAACACCAAACACAAGATTGAATATTAAAAAAAAGGACTTTAAAAAAAATTAAAAATAGAGGTTTACCCAGAAACATACTGAAGTATGTATGTGTTAGATATGTACAAATAAGAAAATAGAACATATAATCTTAATATCACATGATATATAACCCTCCTTTAGTTTGTTGCATAGAAAACTCAACTTTTTTTTTTCTTTTGTTTTATGACGATTATCATGTTTGATCATGTTTGAAAAATTGTGGGCCAGGCCAAAACAAAGACTTGAAATTTAGTATCTGATGTTTATCAGCTAAGCAAGTGATGTCTGATATTTGCCACTGGATGTTAACATTAATCCATCCATTCACCTTGTCATTTTTTTTATCCAACTTTTTTTGCCTTAGGTATTTAATTTCTGAAGTAATTATTAAACTTGTGAAAAAATCAATTAAAATTTGTTATTGATAATGTTATACAAAATATACCACAAACAATATGAGTGTAATATGTAACAAGTTCTATAACAACAAACAATATATAACTTACTTTTAATTTTGTGTTTACAGTGCTATAGATGGCAGTGCAAGTGCTTTAGTCAGTGTTCTAAATGACTATAACATTGTCCAGATAGTGGTAAGTTACCAAATAAATTTTACATTAAAACATGTCCAAACTGGACCCTGACAAAATTGGAAAAATGACCTTCTCCCAAAAAACAACTTTCTAGATGGTAGAAATTGTTAGTCTTTAAAAACAATTTGTGTTGGACAGGAATCACTGTATTTGATAAAACAAATAAATTATTTATTTTATTCCGACTTCGTTGTGTGTAAGCCATTTTCAGAAATAGAAAATAGAAAAATTGTTTTATTTAGTGTTTCTTTGTTTCTTTGACATATTCATCAGTTAAAATTCAATTCTATCATCTCCTTGAATAGATCTATCGTCAATCTTTTTCCAATTTTTTTTTATCAAAACTTCCATATGAATAATGGTGATGGGGTAACAGATATACTAACGTAGATACTCCATACATGATATAAAGGTATGGCCTGTTTATTTTACAGCCAACCACAACACAAGCTCAAGAAGATGATAGTAAGAGACAATTAACTATGGCTATAATTCTCTTAGCTATAATCCTGGGCGTACCAGCCATTGCCATGATGTTTGTTATCTATTTTATGTATAAAAAGTAAGTGTCACCTTTTATTATCGTATTAAGTTTTGTAATTATTATAAATTGTTCATCCTTTTCAGATGAATATAGTTTTTACTTCCAATGGTTTGGTGGTTTTTTTTGTGGTAAAGTTGTAACAACTATCGGAAACTTAAATAATAATATTAATACTTGATCATGTATTCGCTTAATTCAACTTGTCACAAAATATTCAATTAACATTATTACTATTACAGATATCAACGAAAATTAAAGGCAGCCACAGCTATGGCATATGGTAAGTCAGATCAAATATATTTTCTACATTTTTGTCTCAAACTTTAGTCACTTGTTTCCATAAATGAAAGATATTTAATGCTTAAAAAGTATTATCAAAAAAAGATATATGATGCATTTAAACACTTAACAATTTGCTCTGTTAGAATTTCACATATTCCAAAAAATTTACATATCTTCTTGTATATTTCATGTAGCTTACAAAGGAAATGGTAAGATTTAATGTTGTCTTTTATTTTTTGTAAATCTGTGTTTTATTTTATCATTTGAAAGTGTTTTGAATGTGTTCACTACAATGTCCACAAGTGTATAGTTTATTATGTTCCTTATGATTTTTGTGATTATTTGGGAAGAAAGAAACCTCAATTTTTAGATTTTTTGTAAATAAGAAGGAATCAGCTATGAAATATTTTTAAAATGGCACATCTCCAACAGATTTAGCCATATTTGAAATTTAATAACAACCTTTTGTATGAACACAAACAGCATCTTTTTATACTTTAAGAAGATTATTTTGAAAAAAGCAGAAAATTTATCAATGCTTATATATATTGTAAATATTATGTGATTTTTAAGCTCACCAGTATTGTCATATATGGTGGGATGGGTTGCTGACTAAATGAATAGTATACCTACCCAATACCATGATCAAAACAAGGTTTGCTTTATTAACTTTAGCAAAGATTTTTCTTATTTAAAGAAATAATGTATTATAATTTTAACTATTATTTAGATTCAAGAGATTCAGATATGCAGAAATTACAATTACCAGGCACAAATCTTCACTCATATGAAAAGTAAGTTATTTTACAACATTTAATAACAGTTATCACATAAATTGGCTATAAGAGTGCACCTTTCTCTCACTGTTCAGAGTTATTTCCCTTTATCTAACATTTTAAATCAGAATTCACATAACTCTGAAATTAAACAGAATTTTTCTGCCAATGATGAGTTATCTCCCCTCAAACATTTTACAGCAGGAATCATATAAATCAGAAGATAAAGAGAATGTTTCTAACTATGTTAAGTTATCTTCTCAAACATTTTACATCAGAAATCATATAACTCGGAAGTTAAAGAGAATGTTTCTAACTATGATAAGTTATCTCCCCTCAAACATTTTTCAGCAGGAATCATATAACTTGAAAATTAAAGTGAATGTTTCTGACAATTTAGAATTATCTCCCCTTGACAAACATTTATCTTTTGAAATCACATAACTTGGAAATTAAAGTGAATGTTTCTAACAATGATAAGTTTTCTCCCCTCAACAAATATTTTACATCAGAAATCACATAACTTGGAAATTAAAGAGAAAGTCTCTTACAACGATAATCAGTAGAGTTATCTCCCTTCAACAAACATTTAAAATAAAAAATCACAAAACTTGAAAATTAAGAGAACCTTTCTAACAATTTAGAGATATCTCCCCTCAACAAAAAAATTACACCAGAAATCACATAACTTGAATATATGAGTGAACCTTTCTCATTCTTTAGAATTTTCTCACCTCAACAAACATATTGTATATAATGTAACCTTAATTAAACTGTTCTCCCCCTTTCAATATTATTTCCCCTTAACTGAATTTTTAAAGTTTCAAGCTATATTTCCATTCAAGATTTTGTCCACAAAGGCCCCCAGGGTATGTAAATAAATATATTCAACAATGTTGGAATCAACATTACGCATATACAGTAAGGAAAGTTGATAGATAATTTATGATTTTGTTTTAAAATTATATTAGTGACTTGAGCAGGTAATACTCTTCTTAACTTTTCCTGAAATCCTGGTGAAAGGAATTATAATTCACACATGATTTTATTAACACAAATAAATGCATGTTCACTGTTCACTAAATAGAAGATTAACATATATAATGTCCTCTGCCAATAATTCATAGACACAATCTTTTAGATAATCTTCAAAAGTAATTTAAATAGTTGGATATGACGCAAATTAGTATGGCGTTCATTATCACTGAACTAGTATATATTTGTTTAGGGGCCAGCTGAAGGACGCCTCCAGGTGCGGGAATTTCTCGCTACATTGAAGACCTGTTGGTGACCTTCTGCTGATGTTTTTTTCTTTGGTCGGGTTGTTGTCTCTTTGACACATTCCCCATTTCCATTCTAAATTTTATGATACAACAGAAACACTATTATATTTTTAATATTTTATTCTTTAACACTGAAGTGGTGGTGGTAATAGAGTCTATATGACTGAAACCAGATTTTAATGGGTAACCAGTCTGTTGTCTTTTGTTAATCCCTCATTGCATGGTTGTTACAAATTGATGGTAAAAAGCAGTATAATGAAGGCATTTTAAAATGAGACAGCATGATGATAATATTTGATCTTTGACCCCCACCTGAATTGTATTTATTCATTTGATTATATTCCTACAGTTTATTTTGTCTTGTGCATGTTTAATATATGTTGGTAATGTTTTTTGTTGTGCCTTTGAATATTTATGTAATTTTGATAACAGTTTTTGGAATAGTTTTAATAAAAAAGAAAAGCCAGAAAAAGGTGACAAGTTTTGTAATTTAACATTTATACATTTTAATTTTGCAAAAAAAAAACCAAGTACATTTATTTATTAAAAAAAAAATTATGAACTAAATGAGAAGACTACTAAGGATTGTGTCGATCTGTTTAAAACAGACTGGAACACTTTTACACAAAATAAAAAAAGCCTATAGAGCACTAAGAGTGCATTACACACAAACTCTAAACAAAAAACTAACTGCAAAGGCTTTTAAAAGATACACACTAAATGTAAGGAGTGTTAATAAGTGCCTATTTTTCTAGCACGTTCCTGTTGCAGTTTTATATGTAAATAATATTTCTAGCTTTCAAGACACACTACTGTATTAAATTGATGGATAATGTAACCATAGTTTTACTCTATTTTAGTGCTAATCCTATTTTTCTGGAGAAAATTTTATTGGAGGAATCCGGAGAACAGGCGTAAGTATTACAGTACAAGGTCCTTTTAAAACAAATGTTAATAAGTCTTATAAAGACAGATGAGCCTTGTATCAAACAATATTTAAAATCATTTTTCTCTTGTTTATGACTGAATTTTTGTTCAGTATTTATACTTGATCTTTATACCTTTATAATTCATTGTGAAGACTTTAATAATGATAGGTTCTTAAACTTCTTTTTTTTATCAGTGAAATACAGCAGATCTCTGAGACATGGTATATATATATACTTAACACTATGTAATGTTAATCACAAGTCATGGAAAGTATCACATCACAACAACCTATATGTATGAATGATTCATTTAGTCAAGTGCTTTAAAATCACAATTTCCTTGCCAGTAGTATAAGGATTAACAACATCACTGCCAAGGTTAACTGCTGGGATTTGAATTTATTTGTCTTTATTTATTTTTTTGTTGTTAATAAACATAAATTGAGGCAAACTTTACAGTGACTTTTAGTTATTGCATAATCTTTATAAATACACAATATTGCAATATATGTGTATATATATAGGTATATCCTTGTGTTGTTGCATATAATTGATAGAATTGACTTTATTCTGTTTCAAAAATTACTTCATAAACTATGAAAAATAAAGTTATTAATTTCAACATGAATCAAACCATTTGTTTTACTCTTTTGTATTGTTTCAATTTTGTTTTTTACAGCTTATATATATATATGTATATATACAGTATGAGTTTTGCTCATTATTGAAGACTGTATATTTATGTCCCATGCATTGTTTTCTTTATGCCACTCTAATCCAGTCACCTGTATGAGGTCTTTAATTTGCAGTCACATTGTTGCATGTTCTATTAGTAATTCAAGTTAAACAGTTAGAAAATTAATCATGAAATCTCAATTTGAAGAAATATTGAAGGACATATTCTATCAGAAAATAGAAATTTAAATAAGCAGAGATAAAGTTTTTAATCTTTTACATTTTTTTAGTTTTAAAATCATACACACAACAACTTTACCTAACTCATGGCATTTGTTTAACCACATGAGCTATAAGGAATGACTAAAAAACTTATCTTCAACTTCCAAAAATATAAGCTGTTTCAACTTTACATGTTGATCTATACTTCTTAATACCTCTTTTAAAAAGACTTATTGAAGTGGTTTTATTGTAAATCTTTTTGAGAAAAAATGAAAATGAATTAGAACTCGATATTGCCTATTTGTAATGCTATGTTACAGTAATGAAAAAAACATTAGCCTCCCTTGGTCCATATATCTCAAATAGAAAATGCTTGTACATATTAAGTAAAATATGTCAAAGTTGGAGAAAAAAAAATCTTTTGAATTGCTTAGCATTATAGAAAGATCAGTTATTATTGTTGTGTATTATGATATTGTTTTTTTTTATGCCCCACCTACAATAGTAGAGGGGCATTCTGATTTCTGGTCTGTGCGTCTGTTGTTCGTTCTTCTGGCCCCCGTCTGTCTGTCCGTCCGTTGGTCCTGCTTCAGGTTAAAGTTTTTGGTCAAGGTAGTTTTTGATGAAGTTGAAGTCCAATCAACTTGAAACTTAGTATACGATAAGAATAAGAATAAGAATTTTATTAGTCTAAAATCCAATAATAGAATTGTTACTAAAATACACAACAAAAACAAACAAACAGACAGGCATATTAATTACAAAATGTTCCCTGTGATATGATCTTTCTAATTTAAATGCCAAATTAGAGTATTTATCCCAATTTCAAGGTCCTCTTAACACAGAAAGTGATAGTGCGAGTGTGGCATCCGTGTACTATAGACACATTCTTGTTAGATGTATTTTGATTTATATATCTGAATATTGATACAGATTTCTTTCTTTTTTACAGAGATTATGATGCTATTGATGATAATGCTGTCGGACCTCCAAACCCTAATCGTTACGATGAACAGGAAGCTTCTTTACAATTTGCTGAGGAAAATAATAAACATAACGATATTGGTTCTCCTGATATGAACATCAAAGCTGCCCTACAGGCACACAATGCCATGAGAAATAATAATAATGAGACTAAAAACGGCAAAATTTCAAATGGCAACATGCCAAATGGTGCTCTCGATACACGAATGATAGAAGGTTTACAGACAACAGAGATATAACCATGATTTCAATTTATATTGCCAAATTATATGATTAACTTGCCATTGACCTTATATGGTAGATTTAGAATTTTGTCTATAAATAGGCTTTCTGTGATCCTTGTGTTTATAAATAGATATTTTGGGATCCTAAATAGATATTTTGGGATCCTGTGCCCATAAGCGTTTTCTGATCAGATTTTAATGACAGCATTTAACTGTGATGGAAATACATGAACAAAGACAGCTATTCCTACATACATATCAATCAGTGCTAGATAATTATAGAAGAGTGGTTATATTTTACTAGAAGTTTGTAGAATGATGTTTTAGACCAAGGATGATATTTTCATAGATGCCACTTTCTATTTAAGACCAAGCATGATACATGTAAATGAGACTTTAACAAACATTTTGTGTTATGTCTCACATGTAAGGTTATGATCTAAAGAAAACTTTGAAACAAAGGAGTATGTCCTGTAAGGACCGATTTTGGCCTTAAATTTTAAGTTCATCTGGCGAAAGATTTTGACCATTTTTTTAACACTTTTAAAAGTGTCTATTTCATCTGAATTAATTAGTTTATGTGAAAAATTTTAACTGATTTAGTCATTAAAAACGATCCAAATGAAGCTCATATATGAAAAATCTACAAAATATGCCAAAAAATGTTTCTTTTCAGATGGTTTTTGTCAAAAATGAAAGTGGCCGCATCCGTGTTCATCCGCAAACTTTATATATGTTATGTAATGTCATAAAATACAACTTACATTTCAATATTATGAATGAACACAATTGCGGCCACTTTCGTTTAACACGAAAACCGTTTAAAATTTAACTAAAATGCTAGAATTGTGAAGATTTTAGTAATTTAGCATAACTTAATGGTGTTAGTACTCAATTTATGTGCATTGTATTGTCAAAAACAGCCCATATTTATGTAGCAGAAGCATTAAACTGTCCAATAAATAACTAAAAGTTTAAGTTTTAACAATTTTGTAAAACTGCTATATTTTGGGGCCAAAAAGAGGTCTTACTGGACCTAATCCTTTCTTCTTTGATTTAACTTCATGTCAACTTGACAATCTGTTTTATTGTATTTCTTCTAGTATAATTTTAAGAAGAGGAACACATATGTTTGTGAATAGTCAAAAGGGAGATGTTGCCAGACTTCTTTTCCTTAAAATAATTTGATTCATGATTTTCATGACCAACTTTATTTGCATTTGAAATCATAGTTTTTTAGAACAAGCTTGTCTCTGCCTTGATGTTTGCCCCAAAATTAGGTAACCTGGGCCTTAAGTCTTAAACTCATTGTATGTTACACAGACCTTGGCCTAAATATTGTCTCTGGCCTTGGAACAGAGATCTGCTTGACTAGGCCTGAACAATTGTCTTTCACAAGGTGTTGTATAGATATTTAATTTATTTATGTGTGAGTTTGTCAGCATTATAATTTTGTTGTAAATCAAATGTTTAGCAACGGGTATTAATCACAGAATTAAGTTTTATCTGACTTTTTTAGATGCATAGGTTGATCATTTTAAATTTTAGACATGCCATTTAATTTGTTTACTTTATTTGTTATTGATATTGTTTGAGTCTTTGTCTTTGAATACATGCATCTATTGTTTAACAGAGTAAAACATAGATTTAACTAGTTACACCATCAATGTTGATATTAAATGAAACTTCTGTATATGATGTGTTTTAAAGAGGCAACTTTATGGGGACAAAGATTTATAATTACTGCCCTGGACCAGTTAACATGGTAAGGAATTATAATCAAACTCAAAATAAATAATGATTTATAACATTTGAAAACAGTTTTGTTTAGAGTTATTCACGGTATTTCCCTTTGTAGGTAGATCTTAGTGTGCTAAAAAGAATGAACAGACATTGAAATAATGAAATGGGGCACTTAAAGGAAAAATACTTGTGTTATTTTTCATTTATCTGAAAGTTTCCTTAATGACTCAACAGTTAACTTCCCTAAAAAATTGATAATCAGGCTTAACATAAGTGTTTTATTCAATTTATTATTTACACTTATGTCCTTAAATTACTGTGTATTTATTATTTATAATATATATCAGGATGTTTTTGGTAACAGAAACAACAAATTTAAAAAACTAAATAAATTACAAGTAATTACAAACTTTCATGGAGTGAAAGATGGAACAATAAAACAAGAGACAAACAAACTCTGATATTGATATTAAATGAATTCACAGTGTTTGGTTGACTTCAAATATTACTATATAAGCATCATGAGCATAGATCTGTGACCATATGATATTAAAATGTATCTTTTGTTGCTTATATGTATTTGAGTAAACTATTCTTTCTAATTAGTTCAATTATGTATATTTAATTAAATAATTGACCCAATTATTGCTCAAAATAATCTATAAGCCAAAATGTATTTAATGTCAGCAAGGAGCAATTCAAAGGAAAATTATAAGAGTTCAAAATATTTTTTTATAGAAGGATGTGGTCTAAATAATGAATGTATGATTTTAGAAAATTGAAGTTTTTATTTTTATAATTGTCATCTGCTTTTGCACATTTTTAACTAAAAGATTGATAACAGTTTTTAAACTTAAGTAACAGGTAATTAACATTAAGGGTACCAACTATATTGCATCAGATTCATATTTTGACGATTAATGTCTCTTCAGTTATGCTTCTGATTTTAACATAATTTTCAGGCAGTTAAGTTATTAAATTTTGAAAGACTATGTTACCTTCTTATTTAAGGATAACATTTAACCTTCTATAGAATTAAAAAAAAAAACTACTTAAATTAAAAATTCAGAATGTTTGTAATGACTATGAATATTTTGATAAATAACAACAGGACCAAAAATAAGTATATATGAATAATGAATGAATTGTTAAAAGATTTTTATACATTTTGTAAAATAAAGATAAAAATATTTATTTTTATACCTTTGTAAATAAATTTGCTTGAATTTTGCATGAAAAGAGCTAAGAAATGGTTTAGATTTATAAATGTATGTTGTTAATGTGTTCAGCTTGTGTCTCAAATTAAAATATCAATCTTTTGTTTTAAAATGCATTATTAAACTTTCAAGAAGAAATTTATGTGTATTTAATTAAAGAAATCAAATATGATGTAGGAAATTCTTAATATTATGCATTGCATTATCAACTCAAAGTTCATCATAATGGCATATAACAGATATTAAAGATTTTTACACAGACTATATAATTGTGTAATATCAGTTTTTTAAATATGTTACAAATTGTCAGAAAAAAATGTATTTTTGTTACAGTGTACACGTATCTTGAGTATTTTTTTCTTACTTCAAGTATTCTAGTCAATTTATCAAAATATTTTTTTATTGAGACAGAAGTATTTTCTCCTTCTTGTGTTTATAATTTTATACCTTTTCACATCAAAAGTTGTTTATACATGAAGGTTTTTCCTTGCAGATTTTTTTATTCATGATCATGGACATATTCATGGACCAATTTCTTCTTTTAGAGCACTAAAATATTTACCTATTGCTTGATTCAATTGAAAAGATTCAATTAGAGGTAATTTTACGCAAACTGTTTTTTCAGGACTTGCAGTCAAATATCATAAGTCAATATAAACGTGAAAATTTACTTTAGTTTTAGATTTCTACATTTTATAAAAGTTTTAACAAAACTTTTAGCATCAAGAGCAGAAATATTTAAATGTTCCTGTAAGATTTACAAATATTGTCACACATGTGTGTTTTGCAAAGAAATCTTTTGTAAAATATAATCCACATTTATTTTTGCATAACAGGAAGTAAATTGTCTGTAATGTATTTGTGGAAGTTTATTAAGTGAAAAAGATATTAGAATGTTTATTGTCCTAGTTAGGACAATTTTAGGTGCTAAATATAGAATGTTGATCACAATCCTTTTGTACTCATTGCCATTTTCTATGCAGGTGATTATGTTTAATAAAAATGTTTAGTTGACAGTAAACATTGTCTATTTCTTTTTCTTTTGTTCAAAAGACCACATCATCTTGTTTTTTATTTCTATACTCATCAGAGAAGGAGGTTGATTGTGATTTGGGAGCACTAACATTGAATGGTGCATTCCTCTGTTCGTCATCTGTACAACTTTTGTATTTTGAAAACTGCTTCTAATTCATTTGGCATATCATGCATAAATTTGTGTATATGTCACAAAATCTTACTCCTAGAAAATTCCTAAGTGTTTACAATTGTCTTTGCATGGCTCTTCGAAAAAACTTTTTTGTTTAATTTTAGAAGGACATTATGCAGCATGATTGCCAATGAGAAAACACACCAAAGTTTAAATGAAGTAGATGTCAGCAATTATAGGTTAAACCGTATTGCTTCAACAATAAGAAAAATTCATAACTTGTAGTTTTCTAAAGGCCCTGGCACTGTTAGATATGGATACAGTACACATCTATATCTGCCTCTCCTACTTAACCCTTTATAACCTACTTCCAGTCTTCATAACATAATACCATTGAGCACCTATTAGTTTATTATTTATGGAGTTTCCATTAGCAAACACAGACGTTGGACTTGCTTTATCTTTTGGTACCTATTTAAAAGTATAATCTATCTACCTCTCTTAGACCTAATTACCCCTAACTTAAATTAATTGAAACTGACACAAAGTTGGATCCCATTTTCTAATTCATTTTTTCTGTCTATCTGGATAAGCTTTTAATAGAATTTACCTTTTTTTGTTGTGATGGAGATATGATTGTGTAAGCTTTGTATCTCTAGTTTGTTTTTGAAATCAATTGCAAACATTTTAAAAATTCTTCCAAAAACTGAAGAGAACCAGACTTATAATACACTCACCTTTTTAGGGAAGTTGCTTAAATCTTCATTAAATTTGTTTTAAAAGAGGGACGAAAGATACCAAAGGGACAGTGAAACTCATAAATCTAAAATAAACTGACAACACCATGGCTAAAAATGAAAAAGAGAAACAGACAAACAATAGCACACATGACACAACATAGAAAAATAAAGAATAAACAACACGAACCTTACCAAAAACTAGGGGTGATCTTAGGCACTCCAGAAGGGTAAGCAGATCCTGCACTTCATGTGGCACCCGTCGTGTTGCTTATGTGATAACAAATCCGATAAGTAGTCTAATTCGGAAAGTCACATTCATGAAATGAAAGGGGATTGTAGTTACTACGTAAAACATAACCGATATCATTTGTGAAACGGTTATTCCATAACGGTCAACCAACTAGTGATGACGTCCTTGAAATTAACGAAGGGATGATTCCAACTTCACCATTTGTAACTCTTGGTTTAATAGCTTTGTTGTGAGCATCAACATTCTATCAAGAAAATCATGATAGGAAATGCAAGCACGGGAATATCATATCAATTGGGAGATATAGTCCGGCGGCTATACAAACATATTTCAAAAGAATTGTGCACATCCTGCTACAAGCATGAAATTTGGCATAGACCTTCCCAAACTATTACACTTTGATTTCCAATAAGGAGGCATTTGAAAAAATGTCTGACTTCCGGTAAAATTCAAAATACTTGAATCAGCCTAATATCGAAGGCTGGTATGTGAAAAGGTGTTATTATCATGATACTAGCATAATATTTGGTACAAACCTTTGTTATGTACTACTTTTGGATATATTTTATAGATTATATGTCTTCAAAAACCATACTTTCGGTAAAATCCAACATGGCGGACATTGTACTTAAATAAACTTATTTTTTAGGAAAGGTAATTGAAATGTGTTTTAACGTGTTGCTACTATCATAACATTGTGCCGAAACCTTTCTTTGGTGCTTCTGATGGATACAATGTATAAGACATGTGTCTTAAAAATCCTTACATCCGGTAATATCCAAAACGACAGACATAGAAATATCAATTTATTATTCAAATATTCAACTTTTTTCAAAATGTAAAGAAAGCGATTTTTTTTGTGCAGGTCATTAAACTTTTGGCTTTAAGTTATCCCAAAAACCACTAAATCTTTCATGTTGTAAATGTTTAAACACAAAGTTGACACTTCCGTTAAAAATATGACGTAAATTTCAAAGATGAGTCCTCAATCCATTTCTTCGATTAAAAGTTTCGTCCCCGAGGGTATCACCAGCCCAGTAGTCAACGTTGACATGAATATCAATAATGTGGTCATTTTTATAAATTTCCTGTTTACCAAACTTTGAAATTTTTGAAAAACTAAGGATTTTCTTATTCCAGGCATAGATTACCTTAGCCGTATTTGGCACAACTTTTTGGAATTTTTGGAATTTTGGATCCTCAATGCTCTTCAACTTTGTACTTATTTGGCCTTATAAATATTTTGATATGAGCGTCACTGATGAGTCTTATGTAGACGAAACGCGCGTCTGGCGTACTAAATTATAATCCTGGTACCTTTGATAACTATTTGGAGAGATTGATTAAAACAAAAAAAAATCATTATAGTACTAAAACATTTTTAAATTACTACTATTATATACCACATGCACACAAGGCAGTGCACAGCTAGGAGACCCGATTTTCCACATTAACTATGACCGCGGCATCCTTTCGCATCCACAATGTACAAGCTTCTGACAAAATGATGAGGCGTCCGAAAGAGTTTTTTTTAAAAGGGATTCTCTTTGTTACTTCTCCATCCATTTGTGCCTGGACTGGGTAGCATATGATAAGAGCCAATCCCAAGCTCGTCCTCTGAACACCTGCATTAGTCATGTAAGTATATATTCCTCGTTTTACATACTTGAAAGACTAAACCAAGTGGCGGGAATAGCCTCAATTATAAGCCCTCCCTTTTCTGCAAATAGTTATTTTCTTGCTTCGTTAATCATGTTAGCTCCATCTGATACGTTTGTGCGATCTTACAGTAAAACCCCAGTGATTCAATTTGACCAATCATAATTCTTTATGTTAAAGTAACATCTTTTATGCACGCGTAACACTGTCCCGATTTTTATATACGATGGATACCCCAATGCGAAAATTGTAAGTTCGTACGAAGTTAGTGCCGATCTCGTTAAAATACCAAAATGTGACCGAAGCAAGTACGATGAATAGCGAAGTCTATACGATGGTGCCGAAGTTATATACGATAGCAAAAGATGGACATACAAAGGTTAACTGAAGACGGGTATTTAAGCTTCATATCTCAGCCGAAGCCTACACGATGGATCACGAAGGCTACACGATGGATTACGATGATGGCGAGATGGCCATACGATGTCTAAACGACGTCGTGTACAGCTTACGATGCATTTAAACTGTTATGGACACTGGTATGGTGTTACTCGTTAAGAATATCTTAAGCGCTATTGACTTTAAAGTTCAAAGGTCAAGGTCACAGTGGCAGTTGTAATACAAGGCAATAACACCATTGTGGACACTCTAAAACCAATATGCTTCAAAAGATTTCAACCATATTTGGTATATTGTTCCTCTTTGTAATGATCTGACATTTTTTTGGTTCAAGGCCAAAGGTCAAGGTCATGCAGTTGGACCTGTTTTTTCTCCTTGAAATAGCATAAAAAACTGGAAATTGGTTGCTCATTGTTTTACCTGCTGGTTCTAAAGACAATATTAAAGGTATTTCCAGTTACTGGATGTTTTGGTTGATTTCTAAAAAACTAGTTCATGTATTAAATATGCATATTCAATTTACCATTTTCTGCATGTGTCATATACAAATATAGTGTCCATATTTGTCCCCAATATGATACATACGAGGGAATGACACGCTCGGCATTGCCTTGTTTGAACTGTAAAATGTGTGCACTTGTCTGAATAATCACCCATAAATATGCCCATGTTTACTGATATATCTTAAAGGAATGGGTTCGTTGATAACTTTTATTCAAAAAGAGCTCTTTCCAGGAGAATATCATAATAATATAGACAAAGGAAGGATGTGGGGAAAGCAACAAATGCGGCAAATTATGATATATAGAAATAAAAATGGTTATAGAGTAAACATTCGTGTGACAACAACTCAGACGGTGCATGATAAATCAGAAAAAGTTGGTTTCCCAATATACGTGTACCTGCAGTGTTGGTGTACGAGGCGGGTTTATGATTTTCATTATGTTACTTGATATGAAAAGTTGATACAAAATAATATTTTACTTGTAAAAGTAAATTCTTAGCCTGTAATAGCTGCTCTTCTTGTTCCATTTGAATTAATAGAAACAACGCTGTCACCTTTCTTGTTCTCATAGAATCATTTGATATGAGCTCCATGTTTTGTGAACGTCTTTCTTAACTGTCGTTTTAGACTGACCAGTGCATATCACTCATGACACTTTAAATGTTACGTATTTTAACGCGAAAATTAACTTACATTTAGCTGGATTTATTGCCGTCGTAGTTCCATCTTGTCGCCTTCGTACTTTTATTCGATGGCAACACGACGGGATTACGAGGTCTTCACAAAGTCGTGTTGCCATCGTAAGACCTTCGGGTAGCTTCGTGATTCATTCGTGCAGACATCATAATGTCAAAACTGCCCGATGGAAACGATGGAAACACGAATGCAATACGATGTTCAAAGATGCATTCCCGGTGACATTACGATAGTGAGGATGGTGATACGAACTCAATACAAACCCTCAACATCGGACGCACCTTCGGGGATTTTATAACATGTTAAAAAAAATTTAGAACCCTTCCCGAAGTTGTCCCCGAAGGCAAGAAAAAGTGGCCGATGGTTCTACGATGGTGAAACATGGCACTTCGAATAGCCCAATCTAGATACGATCAGTCCCGATTTTGAAAATTTCCATAATCGTGTTGCCATCGGCGTAAAAATCGGGACAGTGTGACGCGGGCATCAATGCCATCAAAGTCTCCCACGCAGTCTTTTTCCTTTTCAAGCAAAGAGAGAACCGTATCACAACCGGTAAAGGTATGAGTCACAATAAGTGTGTGTGATCACTCATTGCCTAGTGCATTTGAAAGTCCATTTGATGGATATTATTCAAAGATTTTTGCCTCCCCTAACACAATCCATATGCTCTTATGTTGCTATGTAACGGAATAGCGAAAAAGTATTGACAGTATCATCAGTAACGGTTATTCGAATCATGACTCGTTTGAGTACGTGTTTCACTGCATTAGACACATGCACCATGATTCTAGTGTCTGCCTCTAAATGTGAACTTGGTGCTACACTTGAAATACATCACGTGGTGGATAAGATAGAATATCCTGAGCATCTATTGCTACAACTACCATACTCATCAAAGATTTCATCGACTCTTGTTACAGTTTCAAGGTATTTTTATTAAGGTAAGGACATAAAACCCAATCAGCATACTCGTTAGGAACCACCTTGAAACTGTTACAACAATGGATGGTGTCTCGGATGCGAACATAGACAATACCGGTAGTTTGAAAGCTGCTTCAAGGAGCAAGAGCTACATTTAGGGGAAAGGTAATACAAAGACGAATACAGAGTAACGAAAATCCTCAAAATTGGCAAAGTTTTCTGAGACATGACGACTATAAGAAAGAACTTTAAAGTTTTTATTCACAGCAGCTTGCTCAATAAAATTTTGAGGAAAAGGTAGTTGTAGCAACAAATGCTTAGGATGTTCAGAGTAAGCTAATTTATGCATATATAAGGTAGTGTTCCCGACCTGTTTATTCGAAAGAAAGTATTTATTGATCGCTAGCACATGAGACATATCATTCGAATTAATTATTAATCATTCAAGTTTTTACATATTTCGGAAATGATTTGATGACAAACCTAATTAATTTGATAACATGAAGTGGTAACAGCGATTTAAGTATGCAGTAGATTTTGTGTTTTGTATTTTGAATCTTTAAACTTTATCAAATTCCCTCTAAATTAATTTTTTTTTGCTAAACAAACTTCAGATAAACGTATTTACCATAGTAAACAAAATTGATATGTGTTTGTCATTTCCTATTGAAAACAAAGTAAAACCACACAGATTCTGAACTACAAGGAAAATTCAAAACGGGAAGTCCCTAATCAAATAGCAAAATCAAAAGCTCAATCACACCAAACGAATTGATAACAACTGTCTGAATCCTGACTTGGTATAGGCATTTTCTTATGTTATTGTATTGTACTTACATGTACTATCTAATGTCAATGCTGATATAACCGTATCTTGATAATTTCTTTTCTTTTAGGTTGCAAATATGTGTTTTCTCTCTAAACTTATCATTTTGGAGTTGCTCTCATTATTGCCCCTTTTATATTTTTTGTTTTTAACTTCCTAATCATAATCATATAGATATAATATTTGTAGTTTTCCATCACTATATCTGCCACTGTGGAAATCGGGCAATTGAAATTTTGATTCAAACAGCCTTTTGATAATAGCCGGATATCATATTTGAATATTATCGTAAATAGATATAGATAGATGATGTATGAGTGCCAATGAGACAACTCTCCATCAAAGTCACAATTTATAAAAGTAAACTTTTATAGGTCAAGGTATGGTCTCCACCAAAGAGTCTTGGCTCACACCAAACTGCAAGCTATAAAGGCCCCTAAAAAATTAATAGTGTCTAACCATTCTAACGGGAAAACCAATGGTCTAGTTAATATAAAAGTACGAGCAACGAGAATTATTTCTGAACCACACCAACATACATTCAATACATAAGATAAGTTTTAGTTGAGTTTGAATTACATTATCCCAACAGGCGCCTCAAAAATAGTGGTTTCCCTACTTCAAACAAGTACACACAGAGTATATTTTGTATTGTTGTGTAGAATCTTGTTCTGACGTGCATTTAACTGTACGATTAGAGATACAGATATTTATATCTATTATTTTCAGATGGAGATGAATAACGATGTTTGTAGAAGACTTTATAATCATTTGTGTAAGACAATAGGATCAGAAGAAGTTGTAACACAAAGACGACGATTTTTCAATTCAGTAGATTACTTCACAGAAAGAGCAGACTTCATACCGATCACCAGTGGTAGTAGAGCAGAAGGCTTAGACATGGGGAGCGATCTAGACATTATGGGGTTACTTCCAAATGTGCATATAAGTGAAGAAAGAACAGAAGACTCGTTCCTAATTCCGAATAATATCGTGATGGATACGAATGAATGTAAACCTTGCTTTTCTCAACTTAAACGGTACAGCTATCATTTTGATTCACTTACAAAACTTGCTCTTACTCCACATGGACAGGAATATCGGCTTGAAAGTGAACGGATTCGGTATTTACTGCTTTCGGTTACCGGACTCTTCAAATCATATCGCTTCCATGGTCCGTGCGTTTCAGACGAGACCGAACGGGGCCTTTGTGATCTAACTGTTTGTCTGAGATGTCCAGTTTGGATCAATCAGGCACAGCCATGGATTAAGAGGGAGCGTTACTGGCCGTCTCCGTGTTTAGTGTCACGTATATATAGCTATGGTACTTTGTTTGTTCCCATAGGTTGCAAAGACTCACCAAATGAACATTTGGAATGGAGAATTTCTTTTTCTGTTGCAGAAAAACTTTTGATTTTTTCGTTCACACATACTCAGTTTTTATGTTATTCACTTATGAAACTTTTATTGAAATAAGTTATTGACAAAAATAAGCAATTCAACGGTTTACTTTGCTCATATTTTATGAAAACCGTCGTGTTTTGGGTTTGTGAGGAATCTAACCCATCCATTTGGCGATCAGAAAATCTATGGTCATGTTTCATGAAATGCTTAAAACGACTCATATATTGTGTCACTTACAAATGTCTTCCTCATTATTTTATAATTGAGAATAACTTGTTTGAGTGCAGATTTTATCGACAGCATCCTGAATTTCTTAAATTTCTAACTGACTTATGGTCAAAGGGAATATATATGTTTAGTTGCTGTGAAGTGTTTTCGAACTTCTTCACCGATGTTCTTTTTGCACAAAATATGTCTGATATTGAAGTTGTTTGTTCGAATCTTACAGCTGTAAGTCTTCAAATATCACGACCCCTTATTCGGATATTTGGAGTTGTCAGTCTCTTACACCCACCTGATCTTCAATTGAACAGAGGAAAATTGTTTATCAAACGATTTTTGAAATATGCAACAACTGATTTCATGCCATTGATAGTTTTTACTCAATTCTGTCAGCTTGTAGGTAAAACAATGAATATTCATAGCGAATGTCCTAACAAACTTAAATATAAATTAGTGAAGCAATATTTGCCGTACTTAATCATTGGATTACGAGTGGATGCGGTGTCAGGCTGGATGTATTTGGCAACATACTACTATTGTATTGGACAATACAAAGTTTCTGGACAACTTATACATCATGCTTTAAGTGAATGTACCTCGGATAAATTATTTCATGTAAATAATATACGCATCCCTTATAATTTGTCAGAGATTGAGAAAGATGGAATACGAAGAAAACTATGGAAATGCAGACATCTCTACAAGAAACACGTTATACATGAGATTTCAATTTACTATAATTCTAGAGTCCTACCGCCAGAACTAGATGTACAGTTAACAACAGCAACCTTTATACCTCCATTGATATATATTCATTTTTTACGTTTTCTCTGCTTCTTTCGTTTAGATAAAAAGTCTAAATTGAAGCAGGCCATACAGGACCTGCGATTTTCTATGGTTGAGAACTATTTTAATTGTGAGGATTCTTCATATGGAGAAGCCTATAAATGTTTAGCAATAGCGTTGGAAATTTATGGAGAAAAGAAAGACGCTGAAAAATACTATCATGAATATGATCTAAAAAGAAATAAAGAATTTAAAGGCTTTTATTTTTAATATGTTGTAAAAACTTATAAAAAAATAAAAGTTTTAAAAAATAACTCTAGTTTTGTTCCTGCCAATCAGGGAAAAAAAGCATCAAGGAGTAGTTATCAAAGTGACTGTCTCAAATGAAGCTTTGACGACCAGCACCTACGATTTTTTTTTAAATCTTCACAAATAGATGAAATCACAAATAATAATCGAAATTAAACATTAAGCCCAACAACAAAACATACTGGATTTTAATAGACATGTTACGAAAAGGTTTATTCACGAAGCTGAGGTTAAGAAATAACATTTTAGATGTGGGGTTGTGTCAAAACACAAAAGATATTACCTGTGTATACATTGAATATAATTTAAAAACCTGCATTGATCCTTTTGGAGGAAATTCCGTATGTAACGAATATTCAATAACATTTTTACCATGAGAAATATAAAAAATAGATAGCAATGAAAAAAATAAGAGTAAATAAAATTCAATAGATGTGCAGGGCAATGGAGACACGAGGTACATACGTGCATGTGTGAATATTTCGGCGAGCCCTTAACAGGTCTTTCAAATCATCTGTTATTATAATCTATTTTATCGTGAATAAGTTTCTCACGGTAATTTTTATAAAGTTATGAAAAGCAAACAAAGGAGTGTATGCATTTTGATCCACTTGTTTACCACCTATTTTTTTTTATTTAACGGGGTCTATTTTAAAGTACCTTAAAAAGGTTTTGTTTTACAATTTCAACTTGAAACATGTTCCATTATAGTTTTAGGAAATTTAATCGCGATTATATAGCGTCGAATACATGTATTGTCTCCTTTATTTCATTACAACTTTGTCTTAATTTGAACAGTTAGAGCTCAATTTGTATTTTCTTTACAAGGGGTTTGTGATTTATTGATTGTTGGTTGCTTTACATCCAGTGGCAAATATTTCATGCGCGTTCAGAACGGTAAAATGTTTGTGTAATATATGCCCCACTACTCGCCGTTTGAACATCCCGGCGGCGTTTCAAATGCATAATGGAATAATGACTTTGCATTTAAACCTGAAACCACTTTATGCAGATATTTTGTATTTTATAAATTCCTGAAACGTTTTGTGGAAATTCGCCAACCGTTTCATTAAAAAATGACGATAGTAAAATTAACACCTAGGATCGATTTCTATTTAAGATAACAATGCTAGGGGTTCTCTAAAATATTTATGGCTTTTAATATCAAATCTGTTGGATGTGTACCTATTACTGCTCTACGGACGTACTTTTTTCAGGGAGGGGGAGGGGTCAAAGATTCAATTTGAAAAGGGCAGGACAGGAGTTTCGAGTTTAAAACAATGGCAGAATGAGCAACTTAACACATAATAGGCTGGATGACAATTCATGTCAAACAAGGCTGAATAAACTAATAAAAAGTCCGGAAATGCTAGGGCAATAAAAAGGCAGGAAATATATAACAAAAAGGTAAGCGCCCGCAATACTTTTCATTAGCCTGTCCTAAGTCAGGGGCCTGTAGTTCAGTGGTGTTCGTTAGCTACAGTAACTGTCTGTCATATATGTGTTTCTTCGAAAATGTTTACCTCTACAGACACCATCAACTTGGAAGCTTAACCACGAGTAAACAAAAATGTAAGCAAATGAATTTTCTATATCAGAGTTTCGGATATATGTCGAACACGCTATAATGCACTTAAAAACTTTCAGTCATTGGAAGCTTATGAAGAAGCCCGAGAGAGAAAAATCAACCAGACTATAGAGCTCTGTGTATTATAACTGGAGCGACAGAATGAACTTTTTCAGGAAACGTTATTAAACAATAAAACTAATATCTATTTAGCTTAATATGTATATATTATCAATCTATTATCGAGTGAACTTGTATAACTCTCAATCTTTTGTTTTAAAATGCATTATTAAACATTCAAGAAGATTTTTATGTTTATTTGATTAAAGAAATCAAATATGATGTAGAACATGCTTAATATTATGCATTGCATTATCAACTCAAAGTTCATCATAATGGCATAAAACAGATATTAAAGCTTTTTACACAGACTATATAATTGTGTAATATCAGTTACAAATTGTCAGAAAAAAATGTATTTTTGTTACAGTGTACATGTATCTTGAGTATTTTTTTCTTACTTCAAGTATTCTAGTCAATTTATCAAAATATTTTTTTTATTGAGACTGAAGTATTTTCTCCTTCTTGTATTTATAATTTTATACTTTTTCACATCAAAAGTTGTTTAAATATGAAGGTTTTTCCTTGCAGATTTTCTTATTCATCATTTTGTTCATGATCATAAAATTGAGAATGGAAATGGGGAATGTGTCAAAGAGACAACAACCCGACCAAAATAAAAAAACACAACAGCAGAAGGTCACCAACAGGTGTTCAATGTAGCGAGAAATTCCCGCACCCGGAGGCGTCCTTCAGCTGGCCCCTAAACAAATATATACTAGTTCAGTGATAATGAACGCCATACTAATGGACATATTCATGGACCAAATTCTTCTTTTAGAGCACTAAAAGATTCAATTAGAGGTAATTTTACGCAAACTGTATTTTTCAGGACTAATGCAGTCAAATACCATATTTCAATATAAACGTGAAAATTTGCTTTAGGTTAAGATTTCTACATTTTATAAAAGATTTAACAAAACTTTTAGCATCAAAAGCAGAAATATTTAAATGTTCCTGTAAGATTTACAAATATTGTCACACATGTGTGTTTTGCAAAGAAATCTTTTGTAAAATATAATACACATTTCTTTTTGCATGACAGGAAGTAAATTGTATGTCATGTATTTGTGGAAGTTTATTAAGTGAAAGAGATATTATATAAAAAAAGGAATATGTGGTATGATTGCCAATGAGACAACTATCCACAAAATACCAAAATGACACAAACATTAACAATTATAGGTCACTGTACGGCCTTCAATAATGAGCAAAGCCCATACTGCATATAGTCAGCTATATCCGTGTTCAACCTCAACCTTTAAATATGTTATGTATTATCATTAAATACAACTTACATTTCAATGTAAGGGATGAACACGAACGTGGCCACTTTCGCTTTGCACAAAAACCGTCTAAAATTTTACTAATTAAAAATGCTAGAATAGGGAAGATTTCAGTAATTTAGCATGACTCAATGGTGCTTGTACCCGATATATATGCATTGTATTGCCAAAAAACCCAGGCCATATGTATGTAGCAGAAGCATACTTCTGTTCAATAAATAACTCAATGTTTTACATTTTAACAATTTTGTAAAACTGCTATATTTTGGGACCAAAAAGTTTACTGGACCTACTCCTTTAACAAAATCTAACTCCAAAAAAAAAAATCAAAGTGTATACAATTGTCTTTGGCTCTTTGAAAAGACTTGTTTAACTTTAGAAGGACATTATGCAGCATGATTGCCAATTATAAAACTCCCCAAAGTTTAAATGAAGTAGATGTTAGCAATTATAGGAACTGTACTGCTTAAACAATGAGAAAAACCTATAACTTGTAGTTTGCCTTTAAAAGCCCTGTTGATGTTAGATCTGCAAACAGTACACATCTCTATCTGCCTCTCCTACTTAAACCTTTATTTTTGTATTTCAATTATTTATTTAATTTCCATTAGTAAAACATGGACTTTGGCAATTCTTTATCCTTTGGTGCCTATCAAAAAGTATTATTTATCTGCCTCTCTTAGACCTAAATACCCCTTAAACTTAAATTAATTTGATTCTAACTCACACAAAGTTGGATTCCATTTTGCCAATTCATATTTTTCTGTTTTTCTGGATAAGCTTTAATAGAATTTGCCCTTGTTTGTTGTGATGAAGATATCAAGAACCATAAGTTTTATGAAATGGTACGTTTAGGTACTTTAACTAAGAGGTCAATAAAATGGACAAGGGAGGTATGGCGTAATAGCCAGTGCCAAATATCGACAGATGTCCAAATGAAGTGAATAAAAACGTTCAATAAACGTCCTTCAACAATGAATAACACAGATACCACATGTTCAGCTACAAATGGCTTTAACATGACAAAATGTAAAACAAGTCAAATGAGAATTACGAATCAACGGATTTACGACAAAACATAACGAAATCTATAAATGACTGAGAGCAACAATAGCTAAATAACATTGTCTTGACTTACGCCAGACGAGAACATATAGATTGATTAGATATACTGTTACCAGGGCCATGCACGTAACGAATTAATGTGGCATGGGAAAACGTATTGTAAGCGTCAAATCATCCCCTTACCTTGAAAAGTGGTGTTACAGCAAAACCGGCAAATTTGACTGCAAAAATCAGTTGGAAATGGCTGAATTTTACAGATTGGAACAAGTTTCAAAAGTTCAATAAATGTAAAATATTAACCCATTACTAATAGGTAGTGTTGACATTTAAGTTTTGTAGGTACGATAGATGATACACTGGCTATATAGACAAGAAAAAAAGGATTCAAAAGACAACGTTTCCTCTGTTCGGTAAGCCTATGTTTAACACCTTGCATTGCAAATTGAACAAAAAATCGTATTTTTCCATCTCTGTATATATATTCAACACTACGATTTACAACATTAGCACGAGATTGCCTGGATATGGTAAACGTTACGCAGACGACTATTTCGTAAAAACTCTATCGTGTCAACATACGAAAATGAGACATGAAAGATATTCAGTTATCTAGTAATTGGAGTATGTTGTGCATTTTATTTTCACGATTTTATCAGTATTTTGCATATATACGTTACAAATGTAAGGAACATACACAATTGTACGTCCTATGGCATTTAAACTGTTATTATATTTGAGCTCAACATCATATACAAGAAAGAACTCCTTTTACTATTTTCGAAAATAGATAACACGAAGAGACTTCATTCCCATGAGAAATAAAACACATATATATTAGACGATAGTAAGATATCCAAGAGGTCGGTGAAACTAGGTGGTAAGTATTGGTATTATTATTATATATTACAGAAATCATTTTCTACGATTTACGTATTACATTGTTTTTGTTTTACTTCATGGAGACTTTATTCAAAAGAAAGTATTGAAAATTGATTACCTTTATAGCTGTATTTGGGAAAACTTTAGGAATTTTGGTCCTCAATGCTCTTCAACTTCGTACTTTATTTGGCCTTTTTAACTTTGTTTGGATTCGAGCGTTACTGATGAGTCTTTCGTAGACGAAACGCGCGTCTGGCGTATATACAAAATTTAGTCCCGGTATCTATGATGAGTTTATTTGCTCTATCAAACTCTGAAATCGTAAAGTAATGATTTTTTTCTACAATTGATAGAAATTCAGTTTTACAAATTTATTTACCGCTATCACATGAAACATATCATTCGAATTAATTATTAACTATTTTAATTTTTAATTAACATATTTCGGAAATGATTTGATGACCCGCCTACTTAATTTGATAACATGAAGTGGTAAGAGCGATTAAAGCAAGCAGGATATTTTGTGTTTTATATTTTGAATCTTTAAACTTTATCAACCTCTCTAAATTAATGCTTTTTTTGCTAAACATATAAAATTTGTATTAACCATACTAAAGACAGTTGACTTGTGTTTGTCATTTCCCAAAGACAAAGCGTACTGTGGTATATAACTTCATAACTGCACTAATTTAAGCTTGATTATTAAAAACAAAGTAAAATCACAAAGATACTGAACTCCAAGGGAAGTTCAAAACGGAAAGTTCCTAATGAAATAGCAAAATCAAATGCTCAATCACATCAAACATGTCAAACGAATTGATAACAACAGTCTGAATCCTGACTTGGTATAGACATTTTCTTAGGTTACTGTATTGTACTTACATGTACTATCTAATAGCAATGCTGATATAATTTTATCTTGATAATTTGTTTTCTTTTAGCATGTTTAGATTGCAAATAGTTGTTTTCTCTTTAAACTTACCATTTTGCCGTTGCTCTCATTATTGACCCTTTTATATTTTTTGTTTTTAACTTCCTTATCATAATTATATAGATATAATATTTTGTAGTTTTCCATCACTATATCTGCCACTGTGGAAATCGGGCAATTGAAATTTTGATTCAAACATCCTTTTGATAATAGCCGGATATCCATTCATATTTGAAAAGTTATCATAAATAGATAAAGGAAGATGATGTATGAGTGCCAACGAGACAACTCTCCACCAAAGTCACAATTTATAACCGTAAACCATTATAGGTCAAGGTATGGTCTTAAACACAGAGTCTTGGCTTACACCAAACAGCAAGCTATAAAAGGCCATAAAAAAATTCATAGTGGCTTACCATTCTAACGGGAAAACCAACGGTCTAGTTAATATAAAAATACGAGTAACGAGAAACACTTCTGAACCATCAACAAACGACAACTACTAAAGATCTATTTGATGTTTATAAATCTTATTGGCATTTTAAAAGTTCAAATCGGTTTCACATAATCTTTGTAACATACATGACATATACTAAGCAGCTTTGGTGAAGTTTTAAGTTTTGTGTATGATACCAATTATTTATTACTCAGCTGTACTTCTAAGAATCATAATGTAGTATCTAGATTATATTAGTTTTACCCCAAATTGGATTGATTTGTTGTATGCAAAGCAATATACATATAACATATACATTCATTACATAAGATCAGTATTAGTTGAGTTTGAAGTACACCATCCAAACAGGCGCCTCAAAAATAGTGGTTTCCCTACTTCAAACAAGTACACACAGAGTATATTTTGTATTGTTGTGTGCAATCTTGTTCTGACGTGCATTTAACTGTACGATTAGAAATAGAGATATTTATAAACATTATTTTCAGATGGATATTGATAACGATGTTTGTAGAAGACTTTATAATTATTTGTGCAAGACAATATGATCAGAAGAAGTTGTAACACAAAGACGACGATTTTTTGCTTCAGTAGATTACTTCACAGAAAGAACAGACTTCATACCGATCACCAGTGGTAGTAGAGCAGAAGGCTTAGACATGGGGAGCGATCTAGACATTATGGCGTTATTACCAAATGTGCATATAAGTGAAGAAAGAACAGAAGACTCGTTCCTAATTCCGAATAATATCGTGATGGATACTGATGAATGTAAACCTTGCTTTTCTCAACTTAAAGGGTACAGCTATCATTTTGATTCACTTACAAAATTTGCTCTTACTCCACATGGACAGGAGTATCGGCTTGAAAGTGAACGGATTCGGTATTTACTGCTTTTGACTTGCAGACTCTTTAGACCAGTTGACCCTCATGGTCCGTGTGTTTCCGACGAGACTGAACAGGGCCTTAGTGATATAACTGTTTGTCTGAGATGTCCAGTTTGGATTAATCAGGCGCAGCCATGGATTAAAAGGGAGCGTTACTGGCCGTCTCCATTTTTAGTGTCACGTATATATAGCTATGGTACTTTGTTTGTTCCCATAGGTTGCAAAGACTCACCAAATGAACATTTGGAATGGAGAATTTCTTTTTCTGTAGCAGAAAAACTTTTGATATTCTCGTTCACACATTCTCAGTTTTTATGTTATGCACTCATGAAACTTTTATTGAAACAAGTTATTGACAAAAATAAGCAATTCAACGGTTTACTATGTTCATATTTTCTGAAAACCGTCGTGTTTTGGGTTTGTGAGGAATCTAACCCATCCATTTGGCGACCAGAAAATCTATGGCCATGTTTCATGAAATGCTTAAAACGACTTATATATTGTATCACTTACAAATGTCTTCCTCATTATTTTATAATTGAAAATAATTTGTTTGAGTGCAGATTTAATCGACAGGATTCTGAATTTCTTAAATTTTTAAATGACTTGTGGTCAAGGGGAATATATATGTTTAGTTGCTGTGATGTGTTTTCGAACTTCTTCAATGACGTTCTTTTTGCACAAAATATGTCTGATATTGAAGTTGTTTGTTCGAATCTTACAGCTGTTAGTCTTCAAATATCACGACCCCTTATTCGGATATTTGGAGTGGTCAGTCTCTTACACCCACCTGATCGTCAATTGAACAGAGGAAAATTGTTTATCAAACGATTTTTGAAATATGCAACAACTGATTTCATGCCATTAATAGTTTTTACTCAATTCTGTCAGCTTGTAGGTAAAACAATGAATATTCATAGCGAATGTCCTAACAAACTAAAATATAAATTAGTGAAGCAATATGTGCCGTACTTAATCATTGGATTACGTGTGGACGCGGTGTCAGGGTGGATGTATTTGGCAACATACTACTATTGTATTGGAAAATACAAGGTTTCTCTACAACTTACACATCATGCTTTAAGTGAATGTACCTCGGATAAATTATTTCATGTAAATAATATACGCATCGCTCATAATTTGTCAGAGATTGAGAAAGATGGAATACGAAGAAAACTATGGAAATGCAGACACCTCTACAAGAAACACGTTATACATGAGATTTCTTTTTACTATAATTCTAGAGTCCTACCGCCAGAAGTAGATGTACAGTTAACAACAGCAACCTTTATACCTCCATTGGTATATATTCATTTTTTACGTTTTCTCTGTGTTTTTCGTTTAGATAAAAAGTTTAAATTTCATCAGGCAATACTAGTGGACCTGCGATCTTCTATCGACGAGAGATACTTTAATTGTGAGGGGTCTTCATATGGAGAAGCCTGCAAATGTTTAGCAATAGCGTTGGAAATTTATGGAGAAAAGACAGAAGCTAAAAAATACTATGATGAATATGATCTACAAAGAAATACATCATTTGATGGCTTTTATTTTTAATATGTTTCAAAACATATCAGTGACTTGTAAAAAAATAAAAGTTTCTAAGAATAACTCTAGTTTTGTTTCTGTCAAACATAAATGCATCAGGGAGTAGTTATCAAAGTGACTGTCTCAAATCAACCTTTGACGACAAGCACCTACGATTTGTTTAATCTCCACAAATAGACGAAATCACAAAATTTTAATAATATTCGAAATTTTCGAAAACAATATAAAGCCTACCAACAACACATACTGGATTTTAATAACAAATAATACAGAATAAACATCAAAATGAGGAGGAAAGTACAAAGAAGAATAAAGAAATACTAAACTGCAGGGAAAATTCAAATCGCATAGTCGGAAACAAAAGTCATTAAAACAAATTGGTAGTCATAAATGCATTACAACTGTCAAGTAAAAAAAATGAATAAAAAACATCGAACGCCGATGAAAATTTGAAACGGAAGGTTACTATTGAAATGGCAATATTTAAGCTCAAAACCATCAAAGGAATGTATAACAACTTATATTCCTGACCTAGTACAGGTATTAACGATATAACTGATTTATATATGTGCAAAACGTTCATCATCAGTAAACTATTGTCGTATTCATATGAGTACATTTGCTAACATGTTGAAGACTTACTTCTTACTTAAAAAAGTGAATAAATACAAAACTCTAAATCAATTTTAAGAAGTGGCATATCTTTACAGGTAACAACAACAAAAAACAGACCCCGTAACAGCTCGACTCTGAATTAATGGAACGATTGGAAACCAACTTTGGTATTCCTTACTTGAAACAGGCATGTTCTGATTGTTATTTCTTACAACATAGTAAAACATATGACAAACACATTTTAAACATAATGCGGGAGAAGTTTGAATATTCCCGCCAAAGTGAGAAAATTAACTCATCATGTATAATTCAAACATTGAAATAATCTTGTTTGTCAAAGACAATAGTACTAGGGTGACGGCTGAAATCAAATTTGATGTACATGTTTGAAAAATAAGAGGATTTATTAATATCAATTGGACACAATCAGAACATTTTTTATCATTAATTAAAAGAACATCATCAATACATCTGTATGTTAAAAAAAAATGATGAAGCGTCTGAAACCTTCTTGTTTTATCATCACCCTAATTTAACAAATATATTGTCATCGAGAAACTCATTTGTTATTCGACTAAAATATTTAATTCTCGGTTTCCATGTAAACAAATTATGCTGTATGGTATCCAAAACTTTTTTTTATGATGAAATACAACATCATGTAGTAGACGGGTTGTTCATTTTCATCTGGTATGGTGGTGTAAAGGGTGGAAGTATGGTATTTAAATAGTTCTTGATAGAAATTGACAGAGATTCTACATTGTCAAGAAATTAGGCAACAGAAGTATATATCGCTATTCAAAAATCATAAATCGATTGAGAGCAAATAAATCCGGGTTACAAGCTAAAACCTACGGAAACACTTCAACCTTAAGAGGAAAACAATGAAACAACAGAACACTAAAATGCAACAAAAAAACCCCAAAAAACCAGAAACGACAATGCAACATTCATAGAAACGAACTATAATATACCAATTGTTATGTTCCTGACTTAGTACAGGACATTTAATACTACGTCAGAGCTAAATAATGGCAACAATAGTATACCGCTGTTCAAAACTCATAAATCCATGGACAAAAAATAAAATCGGGGTAACAAACTAAAACCGAGGGAAACGCATTAAATATAAGAGGAGAACAACGACACAACACAGAAATGTAACAAACATAGAAACAGGAAATAAATAATTTATATTCCTCTTGACTAGAGTATCAACCATTCCATATCTAAGTGCAAACCCGGTTATAAGTATAAGTACTTAGGTCACATTAAGGAAAATAAGACACGATTGTATTTACGATATTAGGAATAAGTAAAATCACAAAAAATACCGAACTTCAGCTAAACATATCCTGCGATTTGTGAACTTGTAATGCCCTGGCCATTAAGTTTAACCACGTTCGGGCTCAAGCAATAAGAATATCAGGTACTGACAATTTATTCTCAAAACAAATGGTAAAAAGCTGTAATACAAATAAAATACAATTTGACAATATGTTGAATTAATATAATGATAACGAAAAGTCATATATAATTGATATCACAGTCTATTCAATCCGAGAAAATGTTGTACTTTCAAGAGCAGTTAAAGTTCCTGTTTTCACGGAGAAAAGGTTCAAATATGTGAAGAGCCATTTGAATGCTTCAAATACAATGCACTCTGTGGTAAGCCACAAGTTGTATCCAAGATGAAGTTTAAACGAAATGTTCCTCGTGCTCGTAATGACCTTGCAGGTTTCCTGTAACGGAGAAGTGTGAGAAAGGGAACAGTAGCGATGATACGATGTTTTAACGTTCTTATCAGGTTACAGATGAATAATCTTCCTAAACTGGAACATATAAACAGATTAAGAATATAATCAAACGAGCTATGTAAATCGAGGAACGGTGTAATAGAAGACTCCCCGTCTGATGTCTATCTGATATCACTATCCCATACATTGTTACTAAATCGCATATGAATATATGGTTATAAATTAATAAACATCATTGATTATGTACAAAAGTAATGTCCACTATTTCTCGTGTGAGATATATCAGGTCTCAACTTACGAAGTTTCAATATAAAGTTTCCAGAATAGATTAATCTCAACGGAAATTTGGTTCGGCACAGTTTCTTGTCCCAAGAAGAAGGCTCGCTACGATGAGGTTGCTGTGATTTGCAGAATATTTCATAGCTGCTGTTGAGATGGTAGGAAATGTTTTCTCTAACATTGTTAGACGGCGACGACGGTTGAAGGTGGTCCTCCGGTCGATATGATGACAGCTAATAATTGATCCTCTTCCGGTTTGGCGAAATGTCACACAATTTGAGTATTACACGTAATCAAGCGTTTCGTCCTTATGGTCCATCTTGCTGATCTTGCTGTTCTATCTGTGAAGTGGTGACCTCGATGTTTAATTTCGTCGTAGTAATGTCCAACAAAGGGTGTGCTTTGTGTTATGTGACTTTTGTCCAGATAAGACCACTGGTTCCTTTTCACTAATATCCAAGTTAGAGTTAGCGATACTGCTTCTTACTCGGGGTAGACGTTGATTGTTCACATATATGCATGCAATTGGCAATCGGTCCTTCTTTCGGAATAGGTTTGTGGAAGCAAATGATTTCCTCTCAATGAACTTCAATGAAATTTTCTTTATCTATAGAATTTTCTAGTGATACGAGTGCTGTCCCTTTAGAGGAATTCGTGCGTTTAACAGGCTTGGTACTAGGTCATGCACATTCAAGGAATTGTATTGATTGCAACTTTGTATTGGTCATTAGCCTGAACAACAAATAGATATGTGTCCTTGAAGGCTATTTCTGGTCTTGAGGTAAGACGTAGTTCTGATTCCTTGATTGAAACGATAGTTATCTTCTTGTTGACTTTAATAGGAACAGTTTGCTTGTCAATCAATGTATTTCCAATTATGACCCCACCAAGTCTCAAATTTGGGCAAATGGAGTTAGTGATGGTCCTAGGCGTTGTTCAAGGATGTGGTGTGCCTCTTTGATGTCTCTTCCAATTAAGAGTAGACTTTGGTGGAATTGGTGAAATGCTTCCTCCGAGTTCTTCCAGATGAGAATGATGCATTGCGACTTAAGTAGTAGGAATTTCGTCTCGATTATTGGGAATATTATTACATTCAATTGATGTAGGCAGATCAAACAGTACGTCACCATGTACAGACGAAATCTTTTCCTCTTTTTCCGGAAGTAGCTACTCTGCCGGAGCATGTTGTAAGAAAGTAGTTTTCAGGTTTTCCCCTAACGTTGAACAGAATTCAAGCGGGGCAAGAGACTGGTTGCTTTGTTTCTCAAAAATGGCATACGTCCTGATAATTTTGTCTGTCTTGTCCTTGTTGTTCATGTCCATCGATATTATCTTAGCATAATATTTCTCGCTCTTACGATCTTTGTAGATCTTTGTGCAGTTCGAACTCACAGAGGTTAACTTTGTTTCAGCTGACTCTGTCATCTTCCCGCCGTAGACCTGTGTTGGCTTCCCGTCCTACGCTTGTCTGGGTGAGCTAAACTGGGAACTTTTAAATTGTTGTGGTCTAGTGATGTGAATTATGTGGTATGTCGTTCACTTCCACACTCGTTACAACTGATACTTGCTTAGCAGTTCCGACTTCTGTGTGTGGTTGACTCACAACATTTATAGCACACATTGTTCTGTCTTAATAGTTCCTTGCGATCCTCGATTGATTTGGCTCGGAACGCTTGGCATTCATTTTTTAGGGATGCTGATGCTTTGTCTTATGTATGTGTATGATAAACATATATTGTTGACTGCTATCTCCAGGTTGCTGTTCAACAGCCGTCTTATGTACATTGACTTAGAGTATGTCTGAGGTGTGAACTTTGGCGCTGCATCTTTTGTATTTGGTGTAACTTTTGGTCCAAAGATGAAACCAGGATCGTTCTTAATTTTGCTTATTTCCCTTATGAAGACAGAGAAATCTATGAAAGGCGGAAGACAACTTCGTATTTAGAATTGTATCTTGAAGCCCATATTATTCACTTTTCTTGGAGTCCATACGGCAGTTTTTCTACTATAGGATTTATCCCAGACGAAGAGTCGAAATACGCAAGCAAACATCTCAGCTTGGGATTTTTCTTGTGATATGCTATTTCTGAAAGAATATCAAACGGTTCATACAGACGTGCGTTGTCCTTATTTGTCAAGGTAGGAAAATTGATCAGTTTACTCGTGATAGAGGCTTCCTACATATCTTGGGCACCATATTGCTCATCAAGTCTTTACCATAACCTCTGTAGGCCTTCTGTAGGGTTGTTGGCATTTGATGTCCTTATACTCACTGCATGTTTACCAGATTCTGGCCCTAGTCACTTCATTAGTAAGTTGATTTGTTCCGAGTCCGAAACTTGTAATTCGTCTATGACGTTTTTAAAGCTAGATTTTCATGTATGAAAGGATTATATCCGGTCCTTAAAGTTTGTTAGCCAGGAGAACACCAGGTCTTAGCGTAGAAGAAATCTGGATTGCGTCTTGCTGGTATGCAACATGGGTCTTTTCTTTAATACCTTGTTTTTGGTGTAAGACAGGGATCTCTTCTATGTACCTTGTTTTTGGTGTAAAACAGTGACCCATTCTGAAACGCCCTGTTTTCCTATGCCAGCTGTTGTTCCAAGATCTGTAAAACTTCTTGTGACTTAGCATGTGTAGGCAGGACCTCAGTTGTTTGTGATGGCACGTTCAGTTCCACGTGCACAGATGGCACGAACGCTGGTGCTTCATGACTCAGCCAAATCTTAAGAGGAATTTGTTTTATCTTTTGATGTCCTGTTACTTCTCGTTCATCAGTTGGTACAATTGAACTTTTCTTTGAACAGCCTCTTGTTCCAATTAAACTTTTTTTATGTAAGGATTCTTGTTCTTCTCGGATGGCTTGTTGGTCCAATGTTCTGGTTCTCTTCAGAAAGTCTTTTCCTGAGCTGTAAGGATTTGCTGAAGCTCGTTAGAAGGCGTGGTGACTTCCAATAATTGGGATCCAATGTCTGTCCAGACAGCCTCTTGTTCCTGATAGACCTGTCACAGTTTTCTGGGAAAGCTTCTTTTCCTTTTTCCGTGAGGTCACGTACGCGTACACGCCTAGTCTGGAATTTTCACATGGATGTGTTGAATTATACGGATTTTCTTACAATATAGGGATATCTACCTCTGAGGACTTAGTCTCTTCTTGCTGTTCAACGTGACTCGGTCACATGTTGAATCAACGTTGTTCGATTGCTGCCTAGTACACACACGTAATGTAGTCCACTGTCATTGTAAAGGTTTGTACGTTGCTTCGTTGTAGTTCCTTTATCCATATGTAATGAAAAGTTGTCGTCAATTTACTGTACGTCAAGGGAAGACTCGTACATGCAGGGCTCTATAGGTAGGTTGTTATGTAGCTGTAAAACCAACTTGGAGTGGCGTTATCTGTGATACAAAAAGTCAAGTTGTGGACTTTTTACTGTAATGGATTGACCATTAAGTATAACCACAATTGGACTCATGCAATAAGACTATCAGGCGCTGATAATTTATTCTCAAACAAATCAAACAAATGGTAAAAAGCTGAAATACAAATAAAATACAATTTTACAATATGTTGAATTAATATAATGATAACAAAAAGTCATATATAATTGATATCACAGTCTATTGAATCCCAAAAAATATATGAAGAGCCATTTGAAGGCTTCAAATACAATGTTATATAATGAACGCACTCTGTGGTTAGCCACAAGTTGTGTCCAAGATGAATTTTAAATGAAATGTTCATCGTGATCGTAATGACCTTGCAGTTTTACAGTAATGGATACGTTTGAGAAAGGAAACAGTAGCGATGATACGATGTTTTAACGTTCTTATCAGGTTACAGATGAATAATCTTCCTAAACTGGAACATATAAACAGATTAAGAATATAATCAAACGAACTAAGTAAATTGAGGAAGGGTATAATAGAATGTAACTGGATATTCCATAATGCTCAACCAACTTGTGACGGTTTTCATAAAATTTACGACGTGATGATTTAACCTTCATCGATATGAATTTATGTATACAAGATAGCCCAATCACACCCGTTGAAATACAGAAACTTTTGGGTGCATATATTGACAAAAAAATTGAACTGGAAATTTCAAATTGACTATGTATGTAAAAACTTAAGTTCTCGTATCGCACTGCTATCTAGAATTACGAAATTGTTGGATATATGTAGTGGAAAGCTGTTTTATAATGCTTATATTCTGCCCGTATTTGAGTTTTGTTGCTCAATTAGGGGAAATTGCCATGAGGCTGGATATAAAAAAAAATCTTAAAATGCATAAAATAGCTGCAAGGATTATACTTGATGCTCCAAAACTATTAAACACCTAGTATAAATATATTTAAAGAGCTAAAGTGGTGGCATTTCAAATCTAGAATTTCGTATTATAAACTTATTCTTGTTCATAAAATTCTAAACGATAAAGCACCTGAATACTTAAAGGAACTATGCTGTGCAATTGTTAACCTACATAGTAAATGATTTATAACAACTTACTCAAATATTCTTATGATTTGTATGTTATGTATATATATGATATATATATATAAACAACATTTTCCAAGACCAAAAAAGTGAAAAAAGTTTATTTAAACAAAACGCAAAAATTGATCACAAGATGTAGCAAAATGGATATTAATATAAATTTAATACTAAACAGAAAACAACTAACTTGTGGTCACGATGTTATGCCACAAACATAAGGTGTCAATATTTTTCGTACACCAGATCCGGATTTCGACAATAAATGTCTCTTCAGTGAATATAGGGATCGAAACGGCAGGTGGTCGTGTGGTCTAGCGGGACGGCTGCAGTGCAGGCGATTTGGTGTCACGATATCAAAGAAGCATGGGTTCGAATCCCGGCGAGGGAAGAACAAAATATTTGCGAAAGCAATTTACAGATCTAACATTGTTGGGTTGATGTTTAGACGAGTTGTATATACATAATATATACAGCCATGTATCATCATCATTGATGGCGATCCGATGGATAAATCTGTTGTAGAGTTGTCACTGACTCAGACGTACTTATTAATATAATTATTTTCTGTGACTTTATCTTACATTAATTTGTAGGATCCTTTACTATAGATAATTGAGCTGATCTGTAACAATAACATCTCCATGCCTTATATATCATGTACTGTAGTACGACGCTAGATTAAAACTGACGTGGAAAGGTAACATATGGCCACCGAAAGCTCTTTTTTTGAGAGCCCAGGTGGTCGTGTGGTCTAGCGGGACGGCTGCAGTGCAGGCGATTCGGTGTCACGATATCCCAGTAGCATGGGTTTGAATCCCGGCGAGGGAAGAACCAAAAATTTGCGAAAGCAAATTTACAGATCAAACATTGTTGGGTTGATGTTTAGACGAGTTGTATATACATTATGTACACAGCCATGTATCACCATCATTGATGGCGATCCGATGGATACATCTGTTGTAGGGTTGTCACTGACTCAGACGTACTTATGAATATAATTATTTTCTGTGACTGTATCTTACATTAATTTGTAGGATCCTTTACTATAGATAATTTAGCTGATCTGTAACAATAACATCTTCATGCCTTATATATCATGTACTGTAGTACGCCGCTAGATTAAAACTGATGTGGAAAGGTAACATATGGCCACCTAAAGCTCTTTTTTTGAGAGCCCAGGTGGTCGTGTGGTCTAGCGGGACGGCTGCAGTGCAGGCGATTCGGTGTCACGATATCACAGTAGCATGGGTTCGAATCCCGGCGAGGGAAGAACCAAAAATTTGCGAAAGCAAATTTACAGATCTAACATTGTTGGGTTGATGTTTAGACGAGTTGTATATACATTATGTACACAGCCATGTATCACCATCATTGATGGCGATCCGATGGATACATCTGTTGTAGGGTTGTCACTGACTAAGACGTACTTATGAATATAATAATTTTCTGTGACTGTATCTTACATGAATTTGTAGGATCCTTTACTATAGATAATTTAGCTGATCTGTAACAATAACATCTTCATGCCTTATATATCATGTACTGTAGTACGCCGCTAGATTAAAACTGACGTGGAAAGGTAACATATGGCCACCGAAAACTTTATTATTGTAGAGCCCAGGTGGTCGTGTGGTCTAGCGGGACGACTGCAATGCAGGCGATTTGGTGTCACGATATCACAGTAGCATGGGTTCGAATCCCGGCGAGGGAAGAACAAATAATTTGCGAAAGCAAATTTACAGATCTAACATTGTTGGGTTAATGTTTAGACGAGTTGTATATATATCTTCATGCCTTATATATCATGTACTGTAGTACGCCGCTAGATTGAAACTGACGTGGAAAGGTAACATATGGCCACCGAAAGCTCTTTTTTTGAGAGCCCAGGTGGTCGTGTGGTCTAGCGGGACGGCTGCAGTGCAGGCGATTCGGTGTCACGATATCACAGTAGCATGGGTTCGAATCCCGGCGAGGGAAGAACCAAAAATTTGCGAAAGCAAATTTACAGATCTAACATTGTTGGGTTGATGTTTAGACGAGTTGTATATACATTATGTACACAGCCATGTATCACCATCATTGATGGCGATCCGATGGATACATCTGTTGTAGGGTTGTCACTGACTCAGATTATATGGTCATTTTTATAAATTTTCTGTGTACAAAATTTAGAATTTTTCGAAAAACTAAGGATTTTCTTACCCCAGGAGTAGATTACCTTAGCCGTATTTGGCACAACTTTTTGGAATTTTGGGTCCTCAATGCTCTTCAACTTTGTACTTATTTGACTTTTTAACTATTTTGATATGAGCGTCACTGATGAGTCTTATGTAGACGAAACGCGCGTCTGGCGTATAAAATTGTAATCCTGGTACTTTTGATAACTATAATCAGACGTTCTTATGAATATAATTATTTTCTGTGACTGTATCTTACATTAATTTGTAGGATCCTTTACTATAGATAATTTAGCTGATCTGTAACAATAACATCTTCATGCCTTATATATCATGTACTGTAGTACGCCGCTAGATTAAAACTGACGTGGAAAGGTAACATATGGCCACCTAAAGCTCTTTTTTTGAGAGCCCAGGTGGTCGTGTGGTCTAGCGGGACGGCTGCAGTGCAGGCGATTCGGTGTCACGATATCACAGTAGCATGGGTTCGAATCCCGGCGAGGGAAGAACAAAAAATTTGCGAAAGCAAATTTACAGATCTAACAATGTTGGGTTGATGTTTAGACGAGTTGTATATACATTATGTACACAGCCATGTATCACCATCATTGATGGCGATCCGATGGATACATCTGTTGTAGGGTTGTCACTGACTCAGACGTACTTATGAATATAATTATTTTCTGTGACTGTATCTTACATTAATTTGTAGGATCCTTTACTATAGATAATTTAGCTGATCTGTAACAATAACATCTTCATGCCTTATATATCATGTACTGTAGTACGCCGCTAGATTAAAACTGACGTGGAAAGGTAACATATGGCCACCGAAAGCTCTTTTTTTGAGAGCCCAGGTGGTCGTGTGGTCTAGCGGGACGGCTGCAGTGCAGGCGATTCGGTGTCACGATATCACAGTAGCTTGGGTTCGAATCCCGGCGAGGGAAGAACAAAAAATTTGCGAAAGCAAATTTACAGATCTAACAATGTTGGGTTGATGTTTAGACGAGTTGTATATACATTATGTACACAGCCATGTATCACCATCATTGATGGCGATCCGATGGATACATCTGTTGTAGGGTTGTCACTGACTCAGACGTACTTATGAATATAATTATTTTCTGTGACTGTATCTTACATTAATTTGTAGGATCCTTTACTATAGATAATTTAGCTGATCTGTAACAATAACATCTTCATGCCTTATATATCATGTACTGTAGTACGCCGCTAGATTAAAACTGACGTGGAAAGGTAACATATGGCCACCGAAAGCTCTTTTTTTGAGAGCCCAGGTGGTCGTGTGGTCTAGCGGGACGGCTGCAGTGCAGGCGATTCGGTGTCACGATATCACAGTAGCTTGGGTTCGAATCCCGGCGAGGGAAGAACCAAATATTTGCGAAAGCAAATTTACAGATCTAACATTGCTGGGTTGATGTTTAGACGAGTTGTATATACATTATGTACACAGCCATGTATCACCATCATTGATGGCGATCCGATAGATACATCTGTTGTAGGGTTGTCACTGACTCAGACGTACTTATGAATATACTTATTTTCTGTGACTGTATCTTACATTAATTTGTAGGATCCTTTACTATAGATAATTTAGCTGATCTGTAACAATAACATCTTCATGCCTTATATATCATGTACTGTAGTACGCCGCTAGATTAAAACTGACGTGGAAAGGTAACATATGGCCACCGAAAGCTCTTTTTTTGAGAGCCCAGGTGGTCGTGTGGTCTAGCGGGACGGCTGCAGTGCAGGCGATTCGGTGTCACGATATCACAGTAGCTTGGGTTCGAATCCCGGCGAGGGAAGAACCAAATATTTGCGAAAGCAATTTTACAGATCTAACATTGCTGGGTTGATGTTTAGAAGAGTTGTATATACATTATGTACACAGCCATGTATCACCATCATTGATGGCGATCCGATAGATACATCTGTTGTAGGGTTGTCACTGACTCAGACGTACTTATGAATATACTTATTTTCTGTGACTGTATCTTACATTAATTTGTAGGATCCTTTACTATAGATAATTTAGCTGATCTGTAACAATAACATCTTCATGCCTTATATATCATGTACTGTAGTACGCCGCTAGATTAAAACTGACGTGGAAAGGTAACATATGGCCACCGAAAGCTCTTTGTTTGAGAGCCCAGGTGGTCGTGTGGTCTAGCGGGACGGCTGCAGTGCAGGCGATTCGGTGTCACGATATCACAGTAGCATGGGTTCGAATCCCGGCGAGGGAAGAACCAAAAATTTGCGAAAGCAAATTTACAGATCTAACATTGTTGGGTTGATCTTTAGACGAGTTGTATATATATGATATTATATGTTATACAGGTCTCAGACAGGGTCTATACTGTGACATTCCCGGCTTAGAGTTTATACAAGCCCTGAGCCGGGAATGTCACAGTATATACCCTTTCTGAGACCTGAATTACACATATATTCCGGATTATCCTTGACTTAATGTTATTTTCCAGTGCAGGTTTTTGTTCATATAAGTTGAAAACCCCAATATGTTCGGCATACGTGAAGGATTTTCTAATTTGCTGTGGACATAATTGTTTCGTGTATGTAATTATTTAAAATAACACTTTTAACATTAAATTTAAGTATTAAACGTGTAAATTGCGTGATTTTGTATCAAAAATGTATTATTGACTGAAGCACGTCATTCTTTCCCTTCTGTGAGCCTCTGACAGTCTGATAACTTTTGACTAGGTCACATAGTAACCGGTGTTATGATGATGTTTTTGAGGGTCCAATTGGGGATAAAAACGTCTTATATACCCCGGCAGTTTCCTAAATATACACTGACATTTCTGTGTTGTTATCCAATCTCAAACCTCGACACATTTGTAATCCGTAATATATATATATATATATATGAATTTGTTTTTCTCTTGTTCTACAGACAATTTATAGTTAGCATGAATAGTGCATTTACATAATATGTTAGAAACTGTAAGCTTTGTAATACTTGTACTGTTTGTTCTTTGTAAGGACCTGAAAGTAGATTAGCGAAAGCTAAATGAATCACCCTCTTTAAATAAAGTCATTACTTACTTACTTACTTACCATTAGAAACTATTTTTTAAGTAGCTTTCTTGCGGGCAGAAACCTTTTATCAAGGAAATAATGATAGAAAAAACAAGCCAACGTAAACTTTTGTGTTCAACCCAACCTCATTGTCAATTTCAATATGTAAGTTAAAATATAAGACAAACAAATCTGTAGTATCCTTCGTCTCAAGTTTGATGTCATAGGTGCTTCTAACTTACTTATTTAGTATTATTCATAAAACGACTATCTAAACACATATGGTTATGCGTATCTGTAACTCCATACATAGTCATCTAATTTAATAATGTATTTGTTTATTTGAAACCTCCAATTATTGACAAAGTATTATCAAATGTTTTTATCTTAAAAGAGTTTTGAAATATTTACATTTTTTACACCAAGTTAATTTATTAAGGGAAGCAAATAGACACATATTATTGGTAACATACCGGTAGTGTGCTAGTGACCTTATCTAATATATACGAGGCCAGTAAGTTCTACATGAGGAATTAATTCCCAGTATTGAATTAACTGTCCCCATATGTATCATATTTTAAAAATCACGAGTACGCTAAGTAATGATTTTATTTTAACGATTATCTTAACATGCAGTATATAGACTAGTGACCTATCAAAGTGATAAGGGCTTCTTTACTTAGTATTAAGAATCTACTTCCACTTGTCTATACAAAAACAAATGGCAACAATAACAACTTGCAAGCTTTGAGTGCTTTTAAAAAAAAATCTATTTGAATCGTTAATCATCAATTTCTGAATCAGTAGAAACCTTGCAGATTTTCCTGAAACACAGTGTTGTTTTTATAGAGAGACGTGTCTTCTTTTTCTTATGAAAGGGAAGTAACTCAATTTGGTAATTTGCTATATATTGTAACTAACAATATATTCATTAGGACAACTTATATGAAATATATATATAGACACAACGTGTAGTCCTTTTAACCAAAGATATTCCTATAAATCTATAGGAGGTAAGATACATATTAATATTCTGTATATACAACATGAAACGATATACATATCAATTTTTAAATTTAAAGCAGTTGTTTTACCCAGCACCCAACCGAGCAACAATTAAAATAAATATGTTTCTATCCCAAATTTAATAAATAATCAATTACAGATTTAACGCATTGTTCCAGTGCGCATATAATCTCTTTTATACGACTAATATTAGCAATCGAATGGTCAGTTTCCTTAGACTTGGTATTGCTCTTGAAATAAATTATTATTAGTTTACTAGTCGTTTTATTATCAACTTGATTCATCTTATCATATGATCTGTATATCTTGAAATTGTCAGGAAGGGTGTTCCAGTTCTCGTTCTCTGTAGTCGACATGTCCGGTAATCTCTAATTCTAGACACTTGATTAATGAGGGTGTTCTAAACTTATTCAAACAATTTAAAGATTATTTGTTAATTCAACTGCATAAACACATCAGGCCACCCAGATTTAATTTGCAATAAACGCGGTCCAAAAAAAAGGATCACAAAGGACAAAGACTAAGCAAAAGTTAAAGGCAAATACAACTTTACGTTTGTCTACTTAGATGATTAACATCCCACTAGTGATGATTATCAAAATACTGGTAGACACTACTAGGGAATACTGAGTCTTTAGTTTTCTATGTTGTGTTTTCTGTACTTTTATTTTCCTGTTTTCTTTTCATTTTTAGCCATGTCGTTTTTAAATCTATGAGTTTGACTGTCCCTCTAGTATCTTTCGTTCCTCTTATAATAGTATAAACTACTTAGACACCTTTATGGCCTTTACAAACTCACGTATAAACTGAGCCACAAGAAGTTGATGTTAGCAAATTTAAATAAGCAAGTATCCCTAAGTTTTATTAAAAGAATACAATACACCATACAGACTTCCAAGTGTACATCTAGTATCTTTTTTTGGCAATTTACGTTCACTCTGGCATACAAGGAATATATTTTAAAATGAGAATATATGGTATTAGCAAAGAGTTTCGATTTCATTATCTTCCCAGGGCTTTATATTTTATGAGTTCTATAACCCATTAAAACAATCGTAAGTTTAAAGAAGTTTTAGAAGAAATACATGTATAACTAAAGTAAATAGAGACATTTATATAGCTGGGAATTGATAAACCTGCATTTCACCGTTTACATTTTTTTTAAATTTTAAACTCAAAATAAGACAATACTTGAGTGTGAAAGTCTTCCATAGCTTACTCAACATGTCTAGCTCTTTGCATTTTGCTGTATGCATGTAAGTTTGTTGGTTTTTCACTTCTAGCACATTTGTTGTATGATTCATAACAGTCGATCCAAGGACATGTGTTGTATGATTCATAACAGTCGTTTAAAGGACAGTCATAGTCATACAAAGTTTGTTTTTGTTAAATTATTTTGATAAGTGATTATTTCTAAAAAGTCGCTTAATAGTTATCAAAGGTACCAGGATTATAATTTAGTACGCCAGACGCGCGTTTCGTCTATATAAGACTCATCAGTGACGCTCATATCAAAATATTTATAAAGCCAAACAAGTAAAAAGTTGAAGAGCATTGAGGATCCAAAATTCCAAAAAGTGTGCCAAATACGGCTAAGGTAATCTATGCCTGGAATAAGAAAATCCTTAGTTTTTCGACAAATTCAAAGTTTAGTAAACAGGAAATTTATAAAAATGACCACATTATTGATATTCATGTCAACACCGAAGTGTTGACTACTGGGCTGGTGATACCCTCGGGGACGAAACGTCCACCAGCAGTGGCATCGACCCAGTGGTGTAAATAGTTATCAAAGGTACCAGGATTATAATTTAGTACGTCAGACGCGCGTTTCGTCTATATAAGACTCATCAGTGACGCTCAAATCAAAATATTTATAAAGCCAAACAAGTAAAAAGTTGAAGAGCATTGAGGATCCAAAATTCCAAAAAGTGTGCCAAATACGGCTAAGGTAATCTATGCCTGGAATAAGAAAATCCTTAGTTTTTCGACAAATTCAAAGTTTAGTAAACAGGAAATCATTTATCAAGTATAAATTGACCTGTGCTATCATACTACTTAACCATTGGCAATAATATAATACTTTCAGACGTTGTCCTGGCATTCATTGGAGTAATGTATAAGTTATCTGATGATCATTGGAGAAGTATAACAATGATAAGTGAACATTAGCTTCTTTCTTGGTAATAGAGGCAAGTAATTCCTTTTAAATGTAGTTCCTAACTTGGTCAGTATTTTAAAATTTAGGTATGGCTTTGACCTATTTGGATGTAAAGGTTCCTGGTACAGATAATGAAGAAAAGAACTTAAGATGCACATAATAAAAATACGACTTGATATATTTTGTGATTATGAGTAACCTTCATCAGGAATGTTCAAATAAAACAAATATGAATGCCAGGGATGCATTATAAGTCTTAACGTTAGGAGCTTATTAACCAAAATGGGCATCATTTTTAAAATGCAGTTTTTATTTTCAAATATTTCCCCCTCAAACCGTTTTAATATTGTTTTCATGATTTAAAGACAGGACAATTTTAACAAGGAATAATACTTTTGTTTTAGTTAGCCGTCTTTTCTTTCTGATTCGTATTTCTGAACACTTCGTTTTTCCCATTTACGATACATTATCGTTTTTACAATAAACATGTAATACGTTTTCTATTTTGAAAGTGTTCAAAAGGGTACAGCTGTCATTTTTATACAAAACTAGATAGGATTTTAACACGACATGGACAAGAATTACGGCTTGAAAGTGAACGGATTCGGAATTTACTGCTTTCAGTTATCGGACTCTTTCGACCATGTCGCGTCCATGGTCCATGCGTTTCAGACGAAACCGAACTGGGCCTTTGTGATATTACTATTTTTCTAAGAAGTCCAGTTTGGATAAATCAGACACAGCCATGGATTAAAAGGGAACGTTACTGGCCGTCTCCATGTTTAGTGTCACGTATATATAGCTATGGTACTTTGTTTGTTCCCATAGGTTGCAAAGACTCACCAAATGAACATTTGGAATGGAGAATTTCTTTTTCTGTTGCAGAAAAACTTTTGATATTTTCGTTCACACATACTCAGTTTTTATGTTATGCACTCAAAAATAAGCAATTCAACGGTTTACTTTGTTCATATTTTATGAAAACTGTCGTGTTTTGGGTTTGTGAGGAATCTAATCCCTCCATTTGGCGATCAGAAAATCTATGGCCATGTTTCATGAAATGCTGAAAACGACTTAATATATATTGTATCACTTACAAATGTCTTCCTCGTTATTTTATAATTGAGAATAATTTGTTTGAGTGCAGATTTAATGAACTCCTCAATTTCCTAAATTTTGTATATGAGTTATGGTCAAGGGGAATGTATATGTTTAGGAGTTGTAATGTGTTTTCGAACTTCTTTAATTACGCTCTTTTTGCACAAAACATGTCTGATATTGTAGTTTTTTGTTCGAATCCTACAGCTGTAAGTCCTCAGATATCACGACCGTTTATTCAGTTATGTGGACTAATCAGTCTCTTACACCCAACTGATCGTCAATTGAACAGAGAAAAAATGTTTTTCAAACGATTTTTAAAATATGCAACAACTGATTTCGTGCCATTGATAGTTTTTACTCATTTCTGTCAGCTTGTAGGTAAAACTATGAATATTCATTGTGAATGTCCTAACAAACTTTTTTTTAATTTGCCGTATTTAATCTTGGATTACGTGTGGACGCGGTGTCAGGCTGGATGTATTTGGCAACATACTACTATTGTATTGGAAAATACAAAGTTTCTCTACAACTAATATATATTGCATTAAGTGAATGTACCACAGATAAGTTATTTCATGTAAATAATATATGCATCGCTAATAATTTGTCACAGCAACTTTTATACCTCCATTGGTATATATTAATTGTTTACGTTTTCTCTGCTTATTTCGTTTAAATAAAAAGTCTAAATTTAAGCAGGTCATACTGGACCTGCGATCTTCTATGGGTGAAAACTCTTTTAATGGTGAGGATTTCTCTTGCATGTTAAACCCCGCCGCATTTTTGCGCATGTGCCAAGTCAGGAGCCTCTGGCCTTTGTTAGTCTTGTTTTATTTTGAATTTTAGTTTCTTGTGTACAATTTGGAGTTTAGTATGGCGTTCGTTATCACTGAACTAGTAAATATTTTCTTAGGAGCCAGCAGAAGGCCGCTTCCGGGTGCGGAAGTTTCTCGTTACATTGAAGACCTGTTGGTGACCTTCTGCTGTTGTCTGTTCTATGGTCGGGTTGTTGTCTCTTTGGCACATTCCCATTTCCACTCTCAATTTTATTAGTGATTTGTAAAATAATTGCAAAGAAACCTGTTAATTGCATCATAATAATAATATATATTTTTGTTTTTTTAGTCGCCTCAAAATTATGTTGTTAGGGCCCACTGCTGTACTGAGGAAGATGAAAGGTCTATTTTATATGTTGCTAAACATCTGCTAAACAGGATCTGCTTACCCTTCCGGAGCACCTGAGATCACCCCTAGTTTTTGGTGGGGTTCGTGTTGTTTATAATTTAAATTTCTATGTTGTGTCATGTGTACTATTGTTTTTCTGTTTGTCTTTGTCTTTTTCATTTTTAGCCATGGCGCTGTCAGATTGTTTTAGAATTTATGAGTTTCACTGTCCCTTTGGTATCTTTCGTCCCTCTGTTGCTAAACACTTATCCGACCTTCATGATCAATATGTTGTTGTCCCCGCAGACAAAGCCCCAAATAACATCGTTATTATGTGTAAAATCATTACATTAACTGCTTGATAAACGAATTAGGTATTGACAATTCACTTGGAAACTCAACATATACCCTCACGACACTTACCAAAGAGGAAATCATGGATAATCATAGGTTTGTTCTTTGTTCCTCTGGAATTTCAATCAAAGATGAAGAACTGGATCTTTCATCACTGTATTGGATGCCTAAAATACATAAGTGTCCTTACACACAACGGTCTATTGCTTGGTCTTCCAAGTGCTCCACGAAACCTCTTTCTAAATTATTAACATCTATTTTATCAGCAATCAAAGACGGCCTTCAAAGTTATTGTAAAACTGCCTATTCTAGAGGTGGCGGGAATCAGCTGTGGATACTTTAAAATTCCAAAAATCTTTTAGAGGGCATACAATCTAACTCTCTTTCGTCTTTTCACAGTATTAACACATTTGAAAGTTCTACTCTTTACACAAGTATTCCACATTCAAAACTAAAAGACAAATTGAAAGAGTTGGTATTGCTTTGCTTCATAAAAAATAATGGCCAACGTAGATACAAGTATCTTGTCGTAGGAAGGAATAAATCCTACTTTGTAAAAGGATCACTCTGATTCAAATAAAAAATTCTCTGAAACTGATATTATCAAAATTCCTGATTTCTTGATTGACAACATATTTGTTAAGTTCGGAGGACATGTTTTTCAACAGACTGTCGGCATTCCAATGATAACAAACTGTGTCCATCTACTTGCTGACTTATTTCTTTATTATTATGAGGCTGACGTCATACACAAACTTATTAGGAAGAAGGATAAGAAGTAAGCAATATCCTTTAACTCTACTTTCCGCTATATAGATGATGTTCTTTCACTAAACAATTCAAAATTTGGTGACTTTGTGGAACGCATCTATCCCATTGAACTAGAGATAACGGATACTACAGATACAGTTAAGTCGGCTTCATATCTTGACTTACATGTAGAAATTGACAATGAGGGTCGGTTGAAAACAAAACTTTACGACAAAAGAGATGATTTCAGCTTTCCAATTGTGAACTTTCCATTTCTAAGTAGCAACATTCCAGCAGCACCTGCACACGGGGTATATATCTCCCAATTGATACGATATTCCTGTGCTTGCATTTCCTATCATGATTTTCTTGATAGAGGGTTGTTGCTCACAAGGAAGCAATTAAGCCAAGAGTTTCAAATGGTGAAGTTAAAATCATCCCTTCGTAAATTTACGGACGCCATCACGAGTTGGTTGACCGTTATGGAATAACCGTTTCACAAATGATGTCGGATATGTTTCTTACATCGTAACTACAATCCCCTTCCCTTTTATGAATGTGACCTAGCGAATTATACTATTTACCGGATTTGATATCACATAAGCAACACGACGGGCTCCACATGTGGAGCAGGATCTGCTTACCCTTCCGGAGCACATGAGATCACCCTAGTTTTTGGTGGGTTTCGTGTTGTTTATTCTTTGGTTTTATATGTTGTGTCATGTGTACTATTGTTTGTCTGTTTGTCTTTTTCATTTTTAGCCATGGCGTTGTCAGTTTAGATGTATGAGTTTGACTGTCCCTTTCGTATCTTTCGTCCCTCTTTTATATGTTCGTTATGTAAATTTAAAAATAAGAAACTGTGGTATGAATTTCCAATAACATGAATGAGAAAAGAAAGAAATTTGAAAAAGTGAAAATTCAATGGTTTTACAATCCTTATTGAACTGCCATACATTACCTAATTATTATATAATCGCAAAAAAAAAATTGCGTTCGTGTATTTGTATCATGTTGTTGTCGCCAGCTTCATCCAAAATCGCTTACTCTCTGGACAATAACTTTAGTTTAAGTGAATGGATTTCTATGAAATTTAAACACAAGGTTTGCAACCACAAAAGGAAGGTTGAGATTGATTTTCGGGGTTATGGTCCTAACAGTTTAGGAACAACAGACCCAAAAGGGGTCAAAATAAGCATTATTCTTATTTCCAGACAACAACTTGTTTGAAAGTGTATAGATTTTTTTTCTAAATTGAACCACAAGGTGTCATACGAAAAACGTAAGTTTATGATGATTTTTAGGGTAATGGCCCAAACCGTTTAGGAATTAGAAGCCAAAGCAATACTTTTCTATTACTGCAAAAATTGTTTATTTCTTCACCAATTTCATTGACATTTACTTCTTCAATTCATGGGATTCTTTAATATGCTGAAGTTTTTTTAAAATAGGTCCACATTGTGGTCAAAAGGGTCCAAAGTTAGACTTTGTTTGATTTCATAAAAAATAGATTTCTTGGGAATCTTTGATATGCTGAATCAATCCGTGTATAGGTAAAAAAAAATAAGTTCATATAGACCACATTCATTCTGTGTCAGAAATCTATATGCTGTGTCAGATATTTTATCGCAATCCTAATTCAGAGTTGTATCAAGCATGGAAGTTGTGTTCATACTGGCCCCAGCTGTTCAATTTGACCTCTGTGGTCGTATCAAGCTAAGCCCTGCAGAGCATTTTATTTTCAAAACAAAATATTGTTTACACTAATAAGAATAGACAACTCTCTATTAGAGATTAAATGCCATCAAAGTTAACAACTATAGGCACCATACATCCTTTAACAATGAGCAAAAGCCATACATTGTTCCATAAATTGTAAATTCTGAAATACTTGCGTACATTTATTATTGCGATTTCAATTTTTACAATTTTAAGAAAAATCTTAGATGTTTTTTCGGTGTTTGTGTGATTTTACTTTTCACCAAACTTCTTATCTTCATGGATCATTAGTCAACGTTAAGTTTTATGAAAAGGTATGTTTTATGTACTTTAACTAAGAGGTCAATAAATTAAATAGGGAGTTGTGGTATATTAGCCAATGACAACTATCAACCAAAGTCCAAATAAAGTGAATGTAAAAGTTTTAGATCACTATACGACCTTCAACAATGAGTAAAAATGATACTGCATAGTTAGCTACAAAAGGCTCTGTTGTGCAAAAAATGTAAAACAAGTCAAATGAGAAAACCAATAATCTTCATGACAAAACAAAGAACGAAAATCAAATATTACGGAGAGCAACCCATGACAACCACTGAATAACATGATATGGGCTACTTCCTTGAGCGCTTTATTGATAATTTCAGAGACATATAATTGTTTTATATGTCTCTGATGATTTAAAGCGCAAACGATGGTGTAAATACTATATACTTGTGAGATAATGCCATTCCAAAATATACCAGCCATATGTCTTGGCTAATCAGAAGGTTTTGGATGGAATTCTTCCATTTTGTCAAAAATCACTTTGGCTTATACAACATTTTTCATAGAACTGAACAGTAAGCCCACCCAGGGTTGTTAATGGTAAATGATTTCAGAACTTTCGCGCACTTATATTAATATGTAATTTTTTAATCAATTAAAAATTCCATCTGGGATACTTTCGACATTACTCATTACCTGTTTATATGCATAATTTATCGTTTGTATTTTAATCTCCTCTTATTGGTTGATTGCATAATCTGTTCTCTTCTTGCACATTTTATATTACGATTGTCATTTGAATTAGTTTACTGGTCAATTCAACACGTATAATTTAAAACTAAGGAATACAATTTAAATTCAAACAATTTGATTAGCCCGAATATTTTTCTTATTTTTTAGCACATACTTACAACTTCTCGTCCAATCAAATTGCTTGAATATGCCTTCTAATTTTCATAGTACATACTTTTCCCGTGTACTAAGTAACTACGCATGAATGACCACAAGGGTAAGATTTCATTGTATTGTAATCAAGATATTAGAACAAAAATTGCTACTGGCTATTTTAAAATAAATTCTGTGTTCCAAATTTAACTAAATAGTTTGTAATTAGTTTTCAAACAGATTTTTAACATCCTACTAATCAATCTTTTGATCTAAAGTTTGTTTTGACAATTACAAAAGTTTCTTGCAATAAAAAAAAGAGTAATAATTATGGTACTTTATACCTTAATTAAAGTACAACTCAATCTAAAATTTGTAATCCTTTATCTTCCATGCAATTACTTTGTACACAAAAAGAGTCAACCATGAATCTTTTGAAGGGTAATTATTAATAAAGCAATTTGATATATCTAGTCATAAATTGGTCGATAATTGGTTGCCTAATGTCAAGTGACAAATATTTCATGCATATATACTATCCACTAGACTACCTATGGGTACATACCAGGGGCAGATCCAGCCATTTTAAAAAGGTGTTTCAACCAAAGCTGTGGGAGGGGGATCCTACTGTCTGTACTCATTAAAAAGTATTTGCAAGATAGTTTTAGGTTTTATGTGAAATTAACAAAATGTTTTCAAGAATGTAAAGCTTTCACTGCAATTTAAGAATTTTGTCATCTTACCATGTTAATAAGTACATGTATAGTAAAACAACGCTTTATATCAATACACATACTTACACCAGCAGCTACCTTCTTTACATTCTAAAGTCAAGGGCCTTTTGAAATCCCATTTTTACAATGATATAGTGAGTAGATTTACAAAACTACGTAAATGAGCTACATCCAGTGAGTCAAAACATGTCGATAGACTAAGTACAGGATAACTCAAGTTGTAAATATGTGCTAAATTGGATATTGTATAGAAAGGTATATACTATGAAAATAAGAGCTCGGGGCAAAGCCCCGCGCTCTAATTTTCATAGTATATACGTTTCTTTACAATAACCGAGACGTCGAGTTAATTTTCATAGAAAATTCTTTCTTCGTCTAGTGTTCTTCTATTTGTGACATAAATTCCGTGTCATTTACGTATAATTTGTTAATACAACTATAGTAATAACCAATTGCATTTTCCTCATGTCAAGAGAATTTTGAATTTTTTGAATTGCCTTTGAAAAGTTCAGTTTGTGATCGTATAAGTCCCGCCTTGATTATTTTTTTACTATTTGTTCTGAATCTTCTGTCACTCTACATACCCAATTTACACAAAAGTGTACATATGTACTACACAGATACTTTTGCATAGGCACTATTTTTGTACTAAAAATATATAGTACTGGAAATTTATTTTTAATATTCAGTACTATTTTGTATCTTTAAAATTATTGTAATATTTAGGTACCTGTATTTTACAGTACTTGATATGGACTTGAAATTAAGGTTTTGGTTATCGACGTTATATTTTCAGCATTTTGCAAGTTTTTCTATTTCAAATCTCTTAAAATTATGATTTTCAAACATGTAATATTGCAAAATATTTAGTACAAATCAAGTACTGTAAAAAACAAGTTCCTAAATATTTTCTAATTTCTCTTTCTCTGACCTAATAAAACACATGTTGACAGAATGTATTCATTTACTAATAATAGTCATCATTATAATTTACAATATTACCTCAAGATGACCTGGATAGGGTTAACATTACACAGACGACCAGTTATTAAAAATCTTATCTTGTCGACATACGAACATAGGGCAATTAATACATGACAGATATTCAGTTATCATTTAATAATAATTCCTTACGTCGTAACTACAACCCACTTCCCTTTCATGAATTTGACCTACTGAATTAGACTATTTACCGGATTTGTAATCACATAAGCAACACGACGGGTGCCGCATGTGGAGCAGGATCTGCTTACCCTTCCGGAGCACCTGAGATCACCCCTGTTTTTGGTGGGGTTCGTGTTGTTTATTCTGTAGTTTTCTATGTTGTGTCATGTGAACTATTGTTTTTCTGTTTGTCTTTTTCATTTTTAGCCATGGCGTTGTCAGTTTGTTTTAGATTTACGAGTTTGACTGTCCCTTTGGTATCTTTCGTCCCTCTTTTAATAAGAGGATGGTTTGCATCTTGTATCACAGGATTTATTAATATTTTGCATAAACGTTATAAGATATACAGAAAGTACTGAATTGTACGCCCTATGGTCAATGAACTGATCTTTCATTTTAGCTCAACAACATATGCGAGAAAGAAGTCTTTTAACTATTTACAAAACAAACACGTCAAGATTTCATTCCCGTGAGAATAAAAACCCACACAGACGATAGATATATATTCATGAGGTCAGTGAAACTGGGTCGTAAGTATATTATCATTATATATTACAGAAATCATATTCTCCGATTTACGCATTTATAATTAATTATTTTTTATTTCATGTAGACTTTATTCAAGAGATAGTATCGGAAATTATTCTATATCAATTTCAGAAATATAATATTGTTAAACTTTATTTCTGCACGCATTTTAATTTGATTATTGATATTTAACTTATAATATGTACTAAATAATACTTACAAATGTACCTTTTTGCCTTTGCTCTCATTATTGCCCTTTCTGTACTATTTATCAATATTTTGCATATACGTTACAAATGTACAGAATGTACACAATTACACGCTCTATAGTCAATAAACTGATATTACATTTTAGCTTAAAACATATGCGAGAAAGAAGTCCTTTAACTATTTATCATTCTGGATAACACGACGATATTTCATTCTCGTGAGAAATAAAACACATAGACGATAGATATATATTTATGAGGTCAGTGAAACTGGGTCGTAAGTATATTATCATTATATATTACAGAAATCATATTCTCCGATTTACGCATTCATAATTGATTATTTTCATTTCATGAAGACTTTATTTAAGAGATAGTATCGGAAATTATTCTATATCAATTTCAGAAATATCATATTGTTAAACTTTATTTCTGCACGCATTTTAGTTTGATTATTGATATTTAACTTATAATATGTACTATCTAATACTTACAAATGTACCATTTTGCCTTTGCTCTAAAGAGAATAACCCATTTTGGTAGTTTTGCAATTTTAGTCTTGAATGTGCGATATTTATACCCAGTAAGAAAACAAACGATACAGAAAGACAGCGTTTCCTCTGTTCGGTATGCCTGATGTTTAAAACCTTGAATTCAAGGTTGACAAATTAATTATTGTGATGTACATTCATTCACCAATAGTAGTCAACATTATAATTTACAACATTATCTCAACTTTGATACGGTTAACATTACACAGGCGACCATGCAGTTGGTAAAAATCTTATCTTGTCGACATACGAAAATAGGGCAATTAATACATGACAGATATTTAGTTATATTTTAATAAGAGGATGGTTTGCATCTTAATTGTTACACAGGATTTATCAATAGTTTGCATATACGTTGTAGATATACAGAAAGTACAAAATTGCACGTGTTAAATGCACTAATATTACATTGTAGCTCAACAACATTTGTGAGAAAGAAGTTTTTTTTACATCTTGCCAAATAGATACTTCATTCCCGTGAGAAATAAAACGATATATAGTAAGTTTTTCATTATTATATTTTACATAACTCTTTGTTTACGATAGACGTATTTATGATTGTTCATTTTTATTTTATGGTGACTTTTTTTCAAAAGATAATATCGGAAATTGTTCTATATTAAATTCAGAAATCGTACAACAATGCTATTTTATACAAATGACCGAAATACAGTGAATAGATTTATTGATCGCCAGTACTGAAATATTAGTGAAATTAATTGTCAATTGGTTTAAGTTGTTACATAATTCGGAAATGATTTGATGTCAGGCCAAATTATTTTCATAAAAAACAGTGGTTACACTATAAAAACTATAAACTTTCTCATCAGATAGAAATATTTACATAGTAAAGAAACTTAACCCGTGTTTTATGCAAGTACCAGATATTTTAACCTTCTACCGAGGAGTCTTCTCTCGTATTAGGAAGAAAAAGAGAAGGAAGAAGTAATTTTTCGTGGATGTTTCAAGATTTTCTCCAAAATCGTACCAATTTGCATTTCCTCTCATTATTGCCCCTTTTATATTTTATTTTCTGAACTTCTTAATCATAAATATAAAGGTATAATAATTGTCGTTTTCCATATTTTTTTTGCCAATTTTCTATTCGTTCAATTGAAGTTTTGATTCTGTCTGTTTCTAACTGCGTTCTTTCTCTTTTGACGATTAATAAGACAGTATACTACCGCGTATCATCATTTTAATATCTCATAAAAAGATGATCTGAAATTTACAGTTAAAACTGTTTTATGATTTCAGAATTTTTGTACACCCTATTTCTTTTTCTTTTTCCTTTGCAAACACACGAATGAAAGGTTCACATCACAACTGTTTAGCCTATGCAAAAAAGTGAAAACAAAAACGTGAATGAAAGGTTCAAATCACTACTGTTTAGCCTTTGCAAAAATAAAAACAAACCGGCGAATGAAAGGTTCACATTACAACTGTTTAGACTATGCAACAATGAAAACAAATACGCGAATCAAAGGTTCATATAACAACTGTTTCGCCTATGAAAAAATTAAAACAAACACGCGATTGAAAGGTTCACATTCGCAACTGTTTACCCTATGCAAAAATAAAAACAAACACACGAATGAAAGGTTCACATTCGCAACTGTTTAGCCTATGAAAGAATTAAAACAAACACGCGAATGAAAGGTTTCCATTAGCAAATGTTTAGCCTATGCAAAAATTAAATCAAACACGCGAATGAAAGGTTCACATTCGCAAATGTTTACTTTTGGAAAAGATAAAATATTGGAGTTTACAGTATTTTTGCATGCAAAATGAGTTCAATTCCTTATAACACTAGCATTATACACAATTTCAATTCCCTTTCCCTGGACCTTTTTGACGATTTACTTTGACAGCAGTCCGGGTTGGATCAAGCCATTTTAAAAGGGTGGGGTCAAACCCAGAGTAAAAAGGGGGGGGGGGGGAGGTCCAACTATATGATCCCATTCACATGCATTGATTGTTTAAAAAAATCCGCTTATGCAACTGTACCAACTGCATTTCCTCTAGTACAATTTTTAGCAATGTGTCCTTATAGAATAAAATGGGGATAATTATTTGGAAATATGATTTAAACAGATTGAAATATCTGAAATAATTATTCAATTTATCTTCAACAGAGGCATTATTGTAAAATGCACTATTAAACTACAACCTTTGAGACGAATATCTTAGATGGTACATAGTTAAATCACAAAAATACTGAACTCATAGGAAAGTCCAAAAAGGAAAGTCCCGAATCAAATGGCAAAATCAAAAGCTTAAACACATTAAACGAATGGATAACAACTGTCATATTCCCGACTTAGTACTGGCATTTTCTTATGTAGAAAATGGTGGATTAAACCTAATTTTATAGCTAGCTACACCTATCCCGTGTATGACAGTTGCATACAATTCTATTATAATGACAACGATGTGTGAACAACACATACAGACACAATAGATGGTACGCTTATATTATGCTAAAGGGTGTACTTAGGTGAGGTTTTGGAATTTGTGTCAGTTATTAGGACTCCTTGGTGTTTTCCATATGATACAAGGTAGAATATTTTGCCCCATAAGACCTATTTACCTTTTAACATAAGTCTAAATAGCTCATACAAAATCATTTGACAAAATTAAAGCAGATTCTTGATTTTCTTTCTTTTTCTTTGAGACCCAAATAATACCAATGCAAATATAAGGTAAAAGTCCTAGTCAGCCTTTTCCCGCCATAATTTATCAATCAAATATCTTGAAAAGGAGCCACATGACCTATCAATATTTTTAGCTTATTCTAATTCTGAACTTTGACTCTTCCAGCTTAAAGTGTCAATTTTAATTTCTTGATTTATCTAATTTTCCCTAAGCGCACCTAAGTACATCTTTAAGTATGATTGTTTATACAAACGTCTTTAGAAATCGGTTTCTTCTGATGATATGTACAAACATGACATATTTTTTACTGTGTGAGTTTTGATTTTAAATCAATTTAAATGTTTTGGTCACATAACAAGAACTGAACTGTAGTGGTTCATAAACAGTTAATTTGAATTAATTTCAGATGGCGATAAACAATGAAGTGTGTAAAAGACTTTACCAGTGTCTGTGTGCGACGATTGGATCAGAGGAAGTCGTTTCTGTGAGACGACAATTTTTTGCTTCAGCAGATTACTTCACAGAAAGATCAGACTTCGCGCTGATTACCAGTGGCAGCAGATCAGAGGGTCTAGAAATGGGGAGTGATTTAGACATCATGTGGCTATATCAAAATGTGCATATAAGCGAAGAAAGAACAGAAGACTCGTTTCAAATTCCGAATAATATTGTAATGGATACTGATGAATGTAAACCTTGCTTTTCTCAACTTAAAGGGTACAGCTGTCATTATGATTCATTTATAAAATTGGCTCTTACTCCACATGGACAAGAATTACGACTTGAAAGTGAACGAATTCGGTATTTACTGCTTCTGATTACCGGACTCTTTAGACCATTTGACTTTCATGGTCCATGTGTTTCAGACGAGACCGAACAGGGCCTTTGTGATATAACTGTTTGTCTGAGATGTCCAGTTTTGATTAATCAGGCACAGCCATGGATAAAAAGGGAACGTTACTGGCCGTCTCCGTGTTTAGTGTCACGTTTATGTAGCTATGGTACTTTGTTTGTTCTCATAGGTTGCAAAGACTCATCAAATGAACATTTGGAATGGAGAATTTCATTTTCCGTTGCAGAAAAGCTTCTGATATTCTCTTTTACACATACTCAGTTTTTATGTTATGCACTCATGAAACTTTTATTAAAGCAAATTATTGACAATGGGAATTTCAAAGGTTTACTCTGTTCATATTTTATGAAAACTGTCGTGTTTTGGGTTTGTGAGGAATCTAATCCATCCATTTGGCGATCAGAAAATCTATGGCCATGTTTCATGAAATGCTTAAAACGACTCATATATTGTATCACTTACAAATGCCTACCTCATTATTTTATAATTGCGAATAATTTGTTTGAGTGCAGATTTAATCGACTTCATCTTGAATTTCTTAATTTTTTAAATGACTTGTGGTCAAGGGGAATATATATGTTTAGTTGCTGTGATGTGTTTTCGAACTTCTTCAATGACGTTCTATTTGGACAAACAATGTCTGATTTTGAAGTTGTTTGTTCGAATCTTACAGCTGTAAGTCTTCAAATATCACGACCCCTTATTCGGATGTTTGGAGTGGTCAGTCTCTTACACCCACTTGATCGTCAATTTAACAGAGGAAAATTGTTTATCAAACGCTTTTTGAAATATGCAACAACTGATTTCATGCCATTAATAGTTTTTACTCAATTTGGTCATCTTGTAGGTAAAACTATGAATATTCATAGCGAATGTCCTAACAAACTTAAATATAAATTAGTGAAGCAATATTTGCCGTACTTAATCATTGGGTTACGCGTGGACGCGGTGTCAGGGTGGATGTATTTGGCAACATACTACTATTGTATTGGAAAATACAAAGTTTCTCTACAACTTATACATCATGCTTTAAGTGAATGTACCTCGGATAAATTATTTCATGTAAATAATATACGCATCGCTAATAATTTGTCAGAGATTGAGAAAGATGGAATACGAAGAAAACTATAGAAATGCAGACATCTCTACAAGAAACACGTTATACATGAGATTTCTTTTTACTATAATTCTAGAGTCCTACCGCCAGAACTAGATGTACAGTTAACAACAGCAACCTTTATACCTCCATTGGTATATATTCGTTTTTTACGTTTTCTCTGCTTTTTTCGTTTAGATGAAAAGTCTAAATTTAAGCAGAACATACAGGACCTACGATCATCTATGGGTGAAAACTATTTTAATTGTGAGGATACTTCACATGGAGAAGTCTACAATTGTTTAGCAATAGCGTTGGAAATATATGGAGAAAAGGAAGAAGCTAAACAATACTACCATGATTATGACCAGCTTAAAAGAAAACCATTTAAGGGCTTCTATTTTTAATGTTTAAAAACATATAAGCGACTTGAAAGAAAATGAATAAAAGTTATTAAGAATAATTCTAGTTTTGTTTCTGCTGAACATTAATGCAAAACGGAGTAGTTATCAATGTGACTGTCGCAAATTAAAGTTTGACGACCAGCATTGTCGAATTCTTAATCATGACAAAAAGACGAAATCACAAATAACAAACCTTCCATGTACTTAAGACATACGAAAACAGCATAGCGACAAAAATGTTTGAATTTACAAACAGTACAGAACAAACATCAGAATGAGTAGGACATTACAAAGAAGAATAAAAAAATTATAGACTCCAAGGAAAATTGAAATCGAAAAATTGGAAACAAATGTCAATAAAAACAAATTTAAATTGGGAGCAATAAATGCATTAAAAAGTAAAATAAAAAAAAAACGAACGCCGAGGAAAATTCGAAACGAAAGGTCCCTAATCAAATGGCAAAATTAAAGCTCAAACACATCAATGGAATGTATAACAACTCATATTCCTGACTTACTCCTGATAGTACAGGTATTAACGATATAACTGATTTATATATGTGTAAAACGTTCATCATCAGTAAACTATTATCACATTCATATGGATACATTTGCCAATATGTTGAAGACTTCTTATTTAAAAAGTTCAAATACAGAACTCTAAGTTAATTTTTAGAAGGGGAAGTTTATAAATCTTATAAAAAAACAAACCCAAAAAAACAGCTCGACTCTTAGAATTAATGACACAATTGGAAACCAACTCTGTTATTCGCACATCATAGTAAAACATAACGACAGACACATTTGAAACATAAAGCATAAATGTTGTAAAATATGAATACATGGGTATACGACATGAAAACAACATTTCAAAAACCTCCTGCGTCCGAATGTGAAATAAACTGCATCAGTGATGTCAACAGATGTGTTTATTGTTTGGTAATTATTGATGATTTATGGCTGTGAATAAACTCATCATAGATACCAGAATCGAAATTTTGTATATGCACCAGACGCGCGTTTCATCTGCAAAAGACTCGTCAGTGACGCTCGAATAAAGTTAAGAAGGCCAATTAAATCTAAATCTGTAATATTTGTTTTTTTTCTTAAATTGATTTGTTATAATTGAGTTCGTAATTTTTTGCTTGTATAAATTGTTTTAATTTTTTTAATTTCGGGGGCTTTGTTTATACATTTTAGGGTTTTCTTGTTACCTAAGGACGTTTCGTGACCTGAACAAGCTGATAAGTATATTCACCTACTTAAACTATAGTTCTATTTGTCTCATCGGCTATCATCTCTTTATTTCAATATCTTAAAGCGAGAAAACGTTATTTAAAAAAAGGTACACGGCATTAGTACATTGAATCAATCACCAAGGACCATTCTGAACTATTTGTTAAAGAGACACTGAATATTTTTCTATTAGGTTATGGTACTTTCCGATGAACTTTGTTGGAGTTTTTTTTTACCAAAGTCTGGCTCATTTATATAGTGTACATACCTCTATACCGTTTCCAAAAGTATGAGAAGCAGCTGTAAGCTCTTGTGTATAGTATAAGTTGAGAAATGTATACCCAATATGTGGGATAAGTTTAAATTTACCTGCCAATGATAGTAAATAAACTCATCACAGATACCTAAAATATATAATCAAATAATTGAAATAATCTTGTTTGTAAAAGACAATAGTACTAGGTTGACGGCAGGAATCAAATTCGGGGTACATGTTTAAAAATAAGAGGATTAATTAATATCAATTGGACCCAATCAGAACATTTTGTATTATCAATTAAAAGAACATCATCAATACATCTGTATGTTAAAAAAAATGATGAAGCATCTCAAATCTTTCTGTTTTACCCTCCCCCTAATTCAACACAAATATGGTCATCGACTTCAGCATACTGATCATTTGTTATTCGATTAAAAAAGTTAATTCTCGGGTACCATGTAAACAAATTATGCTGTATGGTATCAATAACAATTTTCTTGGTGAAATACAACATCATCATGATCATGTAGACGGGTTTTTCATTTTCATTAAGTATGGTGGTTTAATGATTAAAAATATCGATTGGTATTTAAATATTTGTTGTCACAAATTGACCGATACTCAACATGGTCCAGAATGGAGTATATCGCTATTCAAAAGTCATAAATCGATTGCAAGAAAATAAATCCGGGTTACAAACTAAAACTGACGGAAACACATCAACAATAAGAGGACAAAATTGCAACAATAGAAACTGAAACATACATAGAAATTAACTTTTATATACCAATTGCCATAATCCGGACTGAGAACAGGACATTTTAAGAAACACGGGTGAGTTGAACCTTTTTTTTTACGCTAGCCAAACCACCGCCCGTAATGGCAATCTCAAATAATACGCATTAGGAGCAATACCATCAAATCATAGTACGTCACAGGGTAATAAAAATTATGCCCTTGCATTTGACAGTTGTAGGAAATTTGTTCCTACACTTCATTGCAGGAAAAATTGGTTTCATATACATATATCTTTGGTGTTTCAAAGCAACGTTTTTTTATTTGGTATTTTTATGGAAAATATTGGAAACTTTAAGTAACCTGGTTACTAAAGCTTGTACACAGAAAGAAAAAGGATGCACATTTGATAAGTTAACTTCTAGTGATGTTTATTTTCTTATATACAATGAAACATTATGTGATTTGCATTTGCATTTCTGTAAGTATTGACAATGGATTTTCCCCTTCACGGCTAAAACTGTACCACTTTTATTATGAAGTTTTGAAAAAAAAATCATATTCTAGAATGGAAGGTTCATATTTACTACTATTTTTTTCAAAGGTCAAAATAAAGGGCTGTTCGGCATAGTTTTACCGTTTATATGTCCCGACCTTCTAAGAGTTTAAACTAACACTAAATATTTTAACTTCCCCTACATCGACTGTAGGGCTACCATAGATTTCAGTATAAATAATATTCACATGTATATTTTCTGGTAACTTTCCCAAGCTATGTCTTTATGAGATGCAACCTACAGACCAGAAATGGGAAGAAGTATGTAAACATAATTAATTTTCTATGAATATTCTTAATATCCCCAAAAGAGGCGTGGTTTGAGAAACAGCTTTCAGGTCCAATTAGTAAGCTCCCACAGTTATTGAAAACTACTTCAAAGCTCAATACGGCAAATACATAAATCATATATATTCGTCATGACTAGAGTATAAATCATTCCACATAAACAGCTGGGGATGACCTAAAGTGCTCCACATGTGGCACCCATTGTGTTGCTCATGTTAGTGCAAACACAGTTATAAGTATAGGTATATCAGGAGCCTCTGGCATTTGTTAGTCTTGTATGATTTTTAATTTTAGTTTCTTGTGTATAATTCGGAGTTTAGTATGACGTCCATTATCATTAAACTAGTTTAGATATTTGTTTAGAGGCCAGCTGAAGGACGCTTTCGGGTGCGAGAGTTCCTTGCTACATTGAAGACGTTTTGGTGACCTTCTGTAGTTGTCTGTTCTATGGTCGGGATGTTGTCTCTTTCACACATTCCCCATTTCAATTCTCAATTTTATGTAGATCACATTAAGGAAAAATGAACACGATTGTAGTTACGACATTAGAAAAAAGTAAAATCACAAAAATACCGAGGAAAATTCAAAACAAAAGTCCCTAGTCCAATAGCAAAATCAAAATTTAAACATATCCTCTGCGGTCTGTGAACACGATATTCCATAATGATCATCCAACTCGTGACGGCGTCCATAAAATTAACGACGTGATGATTTAAACTTCACCACTATTAATTTTTTAATTAGTAGCGTTCTTGCGAGCAGCAACCTTTTATCAAGGAAATAATTATAGGAAAAACAAGCCCACGTAAACTTTTGTTTCAACTCAGCCTCATTGTCAATTTCTAGATGTAATTCAATATATGAGACATACTTGACTGTATCTGTTGTATCCTTTATCTTAAGTTTGATGTGATAAATGCTTTCAATTTAATTATGTAGTATTAATTAATCAAATAACGACTATCTTAATATATATAGTCATGCTTATCTGTAACTCAATACAAAGTAATCTAATTTAATAATGTATTTTTTTTTAATTTAACACGTTCTCATCTAAAATTAGAAATTCTCATTAACGGTAATTTGTCATAATTCGTACTCAAATAGGTCGAATTATTGCTCATAAGACAAACTTATGCAAAAAAGAGAAAAATAAAGAAAAAACACATTTTTATTTTATCAAGCACTTGGAAATCGTGAATCTAGCATTTTAACACCTGGTGTATGCTGAACTGAATCGTAATAAATTAACTTGCATTTCTCAGGCCTGTATGCTAGCATACGTACCTGGTGTATGCTAATGTCTACATTTAATTAATACATTGTAATTCTCAGGTATGTATGCTAGCATACGCACCTGGTGTATGCAGAACAGCAAATGTTGAATCAGATGTTGTATTTCACGAGGTCTGTATGATAGCATACGAACCTGGGTGTTTAAAAAAATCCTTTACGTCAGTATAGTTGTGGTTTTACTTTATTGCCGATTTCGAGGTTTTTTAAAAACTAAAAGCCTACCACTGACCTCTTTATTTTTTCCCGTTGGTAAACAGAAGCGTTAATTTGCAAGGCAAACCGGTGAAGCGTTCACTGTTGTAAATCTATAAATGAAAACCTATTCTCAAGTTCCATGACTATGATCTCTTTATTGACCTAACAGGTATCTGTTTTGTTTGCAAATTAAAATTACAGAAAAATGAGGCGATCACAATTTGTGCAAGGTTCCAAGTTCGAAGTTGTTGACAAAAAAAATATATGACGTCAGGGACCTTCTGACGTAAAGCGGAAGGATATAGACGGATAGCCTTGACTTACACAAGTTACTTTACCAGTACACTTAATTAGAATAATAGCAATTGATTACAAAACAACCTGTTTTGTTTATAATACTTGGTATTGGTAATTATTAAAAAGTCAAAGAAAAAAGGACTATTTATCTGCGGAGTCACGCACTCCATCTAGATGACGTCATTTATAAGTGTAAACAATTTGAAAGATCAATGAAGGAGTTCCCCTCACGGAGAAGAAATGGACAAAAATACGCTCTTTTATCTTGATTTGAATAAACCAGAAGCAAAACAGAATGGCGGATATATTTATGGTAAGTAAACCCAGCTGTTTTTGTACAATTTTGTACTTTTTTCACGATTTCCGATGATTTAACACCCTCTTTTTTTGGATGTCAGCTTTAACATGTACACATGTAGCAAGAAGTAGAATCTAAGGGGGTGCTATGCCAGTGCTTTGTGGGAAAACTTTAGTATACTTATTTAGGGAAACAGTACTGAAGCGTCCATCTCTAAAGAAGTCATGCAGTGCCCTCCCTATCTCATCCCCCTTAAACTTTATGAAACTTCTGGATATTCATGTCTTATTCTTACAACTTTTAGGGAAACAACTGTCCCAGGTATTAAAAGGGGGGGAAGCTGAGCACTCACATGTTAAAACCGGCCACACTATATAGTCTTTATATGCCTGTCCCAAGTAAGGGTCCTGACTGTTGAAGTTGTCATTGGTTCATATTTTTCCGGTTTTTCTTTTTCGTAAATTGTTTTGCTATACATTATTATTTCTTATTTTTCATGGTGTTGAACTTGGGTCCCATAGGCGGATACAAAAGGTACCTGTCCCCCTTTTGTGGGAAACATTTGGTTGATAATGATTATATAGGAACCCCCTCCCCCTTAATGAAAATATCTAATCCGCCACTAGACTGTTTAAATCAATACTGTAACAAGGTAATTTATGAAGATCTTTTTTTAAGATACTTCAGATTCATTATTTCACTAATAGTTGTGATAAAGCCCCTTAATGTTACAACAATAGCACTAAGGTTCATCCCTGTATTGTTAATGACCAATAAAACAAGGAGATTTCATTAGCAAACTTTTTATAAATCTACATATTATTACGTGTTGGAGAGCTACCATTGGATTTTTATGGATGAAAAATTTTGTCCTGCATTTTTTTTAGCTGTAATCTCTGTCCTGCCTGTTTATTTCTCACTCTGTTCAGTCCTGCCTTTCTTTTTTGGTTTATCCTGACTTTTTTTTTTTTTTGCAAGTGTCTCACCCTGCATTTTTTTCACTCAAAACTCCTGTCCTGTCTATTTTTTTTCAAATTTCATCCTAGCCCCCCCCCCCCCCTAAAAATAAAATGGTAGCTCCCTTAGTTACAATTTTAATACATGTATACAATGAAAATGAACACGTAGCTTCGACCGTTTTTTGTTTAGCTTTTTAGTTTGTTTTTAGAAAAGAAGTAATTCAAACAAATTATACATAAATTTATTGCAAAAGGATTAGAACAGCACATTTCAAGAGTGTTCAAATTGGAAAAATGAATGTTACTAAGGAAATGACATATTTCATTGATCTTCAATCAATCACATGCATGGCGACAATTTGTTTTTCAAGGGAACGAGTTCAATTCAACCACTATAAAGAACCTTTAGTTCATATAATTTTTTAAATCAGTAATTGTGATTTAAATGTAACCCTTAACATGCTTAATGAGTCTTTGTTCTGTGTATTTTGGACAGTAATTATTTTGGATATATGTATCTGGGATCTAATCCTTCTTGCCCGTTTACATAAGGAAATAGCTATTAAATATTTCACCGTATATATATAGGCTCACTAACGTCTATATACTAGTAACGAAGTCTGTTTAATAGATATAGGAAGATGTGGTGTGAGTGCCAATGAGACAACTCTCCATCCAAATAACAATTTAAAAAGTAAACCATTATAGGTTAAAGTACGGCCTTCAACACGGAGCCTTGGCTCACACCGAACAACAAGCTATAAAGGGCCCCAAAATTACTAGTGTAAAACTATTCAAACGGGAACACCAACGGTCTAATCTATATAAACAAAACGAGAAACGAGAAACACGTATACATTACATAAACAAACGACAACTACTGTACATCAGATTCCTGACTTAGGACAGGTGCAAACATTTGCAGCGGGATTAAACGTTTTAATGGATCCAAACCTCTGTTTAATGTTCACATTTTTAATCATATTAAAGTACATGTATTATATATGATAAAATTTAAAAGGTTCACAGCTCAGGTTCACAGTTATAAATTCCAATACAAAACGTTACTTAGTTCCAACTCTATAAAACAACATGTTACTTCATTATAATCTATATCGCAACTTAATTGTTACTTCAAGCTACTACACCAATATACATGATCAATGCAAAAAGTTTCTTACAAAATCGTGCTATGAACCGCTGTCCTTAAATTAGATTAAACCTTGCTTTGATAAACGTCAAAATGTTATTACAATTCTACTGTGCAACTCATAATGTACCGTACAAACTGTCATATTTAATAATCACGATAAAAGATCATTCAACAAATTAAGTATAAGTGAACATCAAATCTTTGTTGTAGTTGACCACGCCACATCAATGTTAAATTTGTGAAGTGTAAAATATTTACTCGCAATATATATGTATATAATATGTAGTTTCCATTTCTCGTTTCAGCATTTTTCAAACATTGGCTATACCTTTCATGTAACTATTTATGTGTTGCTTGTGAATTTAATTGTAACACTTCTTAGTGACTGGATAGGTTAAACCAATGCCTTCCTAGAAAACTATGACACCAATGAACAACACCAGTCTTTTTGCTGTTCCTGCTAATAATGTATGCATGGCTTCACTAGAAAAGGCATCAATTATTTGGCTTTCCTGGTTGAAGGATTTGTTTTTACAACTCCAGTGTATACACAATTGTTACCATAGTATATAGTTCAACTTGGTTGACCCTTATGGAATAACCGTTTCACAGATGATTGCTGATATGTTTCTCACGTCATAACTACAATCCCCTTCCCTTTTCATGGATTTGACTTACTATATAAAGCTAGTTATCGGGTTTGTAAAAACATGAGCAACCCGACGGTGCCACTGTTGGCCATGTAGAGCAGTATTTGCTTACCCTTCTGGAGCACCTGAGATCATCCCCAGTTTTTGGTTAGGGTTCGTGTTGCTCAGACTTTGTTCGTTTTCTATGCTGTTTCTTGTGAACTTTAATTTGTATATGCATACATTTAAGACTGGGGGCAAACCATACACTTACTGAACACCAGTTTGGTTTGACAATACTAGAATGTATGTAAAACTACAATTCAATAAAACATAGATTGGTATACAAGCAATTAAAGCTTGTATGTATCCATGCAAGAAAAATAAGTTTTCACCGTACACCAGTGTTGTATGCAAGAATACCGTGAACTGAAAATGGCAAACAAATATGCAAACTTTTATGTTCCAATGGGTATAGGATTATATGTTGGTATGCCGATAATCAACAAGGGTTTATTGAAAAGCCGGTTGGTATACGGGAATAAACCCCTGAGTGTTGCAGTTAAGAATTTTAAAAAGAGCTTTCTTTCAAATTCAAATGAAGTTGAAGGCTATACATAAGTAATTCCTTACATCCATGTACTTCGACCTTTTCATTTCACAATCATAAAAATAAAATTGAGAATGGAAATGGGGAATGTATCAAAGAGACAACAACCCGACCAAATAAAAAAAAACAACAGCGGAAGGTCACCAACAGGTCTTCAATGTAGCGAGAAATCCCCCCCCCCCCCCCGGAGGGGTCCTTCAGCGGGCCCCTAAACAAATATATACTAGTTCAGTGATAATGAACGCCATACTAATTTTCAAATTGTACACAAGAAACTAAAATCAAAATAATACAAGACAAACAAAGGCCAGAGGCTCCTGACTTGGGACAGGCGCAAAAATGCGGTGGGGTTAAACATGTTTGTGAGATCTCAACCCTCCCCCTATACCTCTAACCAATGTAGAAAAGTAAACGCATAACAATACGCACATTAAAATTCAGTTCAAGAGAAGTCCAATTCTGATGTCAGAAGATGTAACCAAAGAAAATAAACAAAATGACAATAATACATAGATAACAACAGACTACTAGCAGTTAACTGACATGCCAGCTCCAGACTTCAATTAAACTGACTGAAAGATTACACATCTCCTTATTTTCTAAGGGAGGTATGCAAACATAATTTAAAAAAGAAATGTTACAACTCAGTAAATACTTAGCATTCAGGCATACAGACTTGCCAATACAAACATGAATCCAGAATAAAATTTTAGAATCCATGCAGGCATACAAGTACCTAGCAGAAAAAATAAATAAATTTAAAAAATCGGTTTACATATCCCAAGTTCGTATACAGGCATACAGACCTTAACTATGCCAAAATAAATGTATTAAGGTTCTAAATACACCAGATTTGTATGCAGGAATACAGACCTGACAAATACTTAGATATACGCAGAAAGTGAGAGTTTAACATACACCAGGTCGGAATGCTAGCATACAGACCTGACAAATACTAGTATATGCATAGAGTGAGAGTTTAACATACACCAGGTCGTTATGCTAGCATACAGACTTGACAGATACTAGTATATATGCATAGAGTGAGAGTTTAACATACACCAGGTCGGTATGCTAGCATACAGACCTGAAAAATGCTAGTATATGCATAGAGTGAGAGTTTAGCAATAACCAGGTCGGTATGCTAGCATACAGACCTGAAATATAAGTATATATGCATAGAGTGAGAGTTTAGCATTAACCAGGTCGGTATGCTGGCATACAGACCTGACAAATTCTAGTATACACATACAGTGAGGTTTTAGCATACACCAGGGTGGTATGCAGGCATACAGACCTGACAAATACAAGTAAGTGAAAAAAGACTTAATATAGCATTCTGTTCATTGAAACATCTGAAATAAAGATGGGTAAATGCTATGTTATGTATATATTTCAAAAATGACATAAAAGTATAACAAAAATGCAGAATGAGTATCTTTTTAATGTTTATTTACTTGAACTATTTCCTTGGTGTTAAAATAGTTCATTCTAGCATCCTATGAAAAAGGTTTATGATAAAATAATGAAATTTTGGTTCGCATTTACAAAGAAAGATCACAGATCATCACAAATCTTGCCAAAAGATGACAAACAAATATTGTTAATGCTATACAGTGAGTTTTTTACGCGAAATATATCAATAATCCCAAATTTTGTGGCCTTTTCACACAAAAATAAGTTAAGTGGCATATGAGAATTTCTAATTTTAGATGAGAACGTGTTATTTGAAACCTCCATTTATTGACAAAGTATTTTCAAAGTGTTTTTATCTTCAAAGTGTTTTGAAGTATTAACATTTTTTACACTAAGTTAATTTGTTCAGGGCAGCCATTAAACACATTTTATTAGTAGCATAGTGTGCTAGTGACCTTATATGCTATATATGAGGTCATTAAATTCCATATGTTGTATGAATTCCCAGTATGAAATTTACTGAGTTATTAGTACGCTAAGTAATGAAATTATTTTACCGATTATCTTAGCATGCAGTATATAGACTAGTGGCCTATCAAAGTGATTAGGGCTTCCGTCTTAGTATTTTAAGAACCTACTTCCACTTGTCTATACAAAAACAAATGGCAACAATAACAACTTGTAAGCTTTGAATGTTTTTTTTTAAATCTATTTGAATCGTTAATCATCAATTTCTGAATCAGTAGAAACCTTGCAAATTTTCCTAAAACACAGTGTTGTTTTTATAGAGGGACTTGTCGTGTTTTTTTCTTATGAGAGGGAAGTAACTCATTTTGATGATAATAGTTATCAAAAGTACCAGGATTATAATTTTATACGCCAGACGCGCGTTTCGTCTACATAAGACTCATCAGTGACGCTCAGATCAAAATAGTTAAAAAGTCAAACAAATACAAAGTTGAAGAGCATTGAGGACCCAAAATTCCAAAAAGTTGTGCCAAATACGGCTAAGGTAATCTACTCCTGGGGTAAGAAAATCCTTAGTTATATATTGTAACTAACACCAGATTCCTTAGGACACTTAGGACAACCTATATCTAATATATATAATTTTTTTTTCACCACTTGTAGTCCTTTAACCAATGATATCCCCATACATCTATATATAGGAGGGACGACAAATATTAATATGCTGTATACACAATACAAATCGTATACATAAGCGTTGTTAATTTTTTTTAGATGTTGTAATACCCAGAAACCAACAAACGTATTTAAACATTCATGTTTATTGGAGTGCGCATATTAAAAGTCTTTATAAGACTTATTAATAGCGCTCAAATGGACAGTTGGAAATTCAAATAAAAAAGAAGTTTAAGAGCATTAAAACCCGAAAATTACAAACAGTTTAGATAAATACAGCTACACTGTATGAACATTTCCTTCTTAATGTTTTGAATCATTTTTTTCAAGCAGTAGTTGATGTACTTAGAATCAATCTAGCTGTGATATAGCATGTCAGCTGACTACCTAGCTGATGATCATATAAATATAAGAATATTCCACAATGATTTATTTTAATCACATTGTGTTCATTAATCAAAAATATCTTTACTATTATAGGAGAAACCACGTGATTCTTATTGTCTTCAATGTATTTATGAAATAGTATAAAATGTATAAAACATTGGTTAATCATCAAAAACAACCATTTTATATCATCACAATGAAATTCACAATCGGATTTCCTTAGACTTGATATTGCTCTTGAAATAAATTATTATAAGTACACAAGTCTAATTTTGTTTTGTATTATCCACTTGATTCAACTGATCACATGATCTGTATATCTTGACATTGTCAGGAAGGGGGTTCCAGTTCTCGCCCTCTGTAGTGGAGATTTCCAGTAATCTCTCATTCTGGACACTGTCTCCCTCTGAAGCGGAGATGTACGGTAATCTCTCATTTTGGACACTCTTGCCCTTTGTAGTGGAAATGTCCGGTAATCTCTCATTCTAGACACTTCATCTATGAGGGTGTTATTATCTTATTCAAACAATTTGTATATTATTCAACTGCACAACTCACATCAGGTCTCACAGATTTAATTTGTATTTAACGCGGGCCAAAATAGTATCACAAAGGACAAAGCCTGAGCAAAAGCTAAACGCAACTACAACTTTACACATGTCTACTTAGAAGGTGAACTTCCCACTACTGATGATTAACAAAATACTGGTGAACAATACTGAGTAATGTTACAGATGATATTGGATATGTTCCTCATGTCGTAACTACAATACCTTTCCATTTTCACAAATGAGACCTACCAAATTAGAATATTTATTGGATTTGTAATAACATAAGCAATACAACGGGTGCCACATATAGAGTAGGAATTGCTTATTTTTTTTAGAGCACCTGAGATCACTCCCAGTTTTTGGTGGGGTTCATGTTTTTCATATTCTTTAGTTTTCTATATTGTGTCTTCTGTACTTGTATTTGCCTGTTTGTCTTTTTATTTTTAGCTATGGCGTTGTCAGATTATTTTAAATCTATGAGTTTGACTGTCCCTCTGGTATCTTTCATCCCTCTTTTTATAGTATAAACTACTTAGATACCTTTATGGCCTTGGCAAAATCACGTGTAAACCGAGCCACAAGAAGTTGATGTTAGCAAATGTAAATAGATAGGTATCACTACGTCTTTTTTAAAGAATACAATACAACATGCAGACTTCTAAGTGTACATCTAGTATCTTTTATTGTCAATTTACGTTAACTCTGGCATACAAGAAATATATTTAAAAATGATTATATATGGTATAAGCAAAGGGTTTCGATTTCAATATTTTCCCAGGGCTTTATATTTTATGAGTACTTAAATCCATTTAAACAAACGTGAATTTAAAGATGTTTTAGAAGAAATACATGTATATAGCTCGGATGTAATTAATCAGCATTTCACTGTTTTCAATTTATTATTAAAAACGCAACAAAAAGATAATAATTGAGTGTGACAGTATTCCATAGCGTACTCTATTTTTCTAACTCCTTGCCTTTTGCTGTATGCGTGTACGTTATTTTACTTCTTTAGCTCCTTGCCTTTTGCTGTATGCGTGTACATTATTTTACTTCTTTAGCTCCTTGCCTTTTGCTGTATGCGTGTACGTTATTTTACTTCTAGCACTTGTGTTGTATGATTTATAACAGTCGATTGAAGGACAGTAATAATCATAAAAATGTTGTATTTTGTTGAATTAATTCGTTCAGTATTCATCTCTTATCAGGCGCTTAATCAATTATCAAGTATAAATTAACCTATGATATCATACTACTTAGCCATTGGCAATATTATAACAATTCCAGATGTTGTAATTGCATTCATTGGAATAATGTATCAATTATTTGAGATTCAACGGAGCAGTATATCAATTATAAGTGAACATTAGCACCTTTCTATGTAATTGAGGCAAATAATATTTCTTAAACAGAGTTCATTTTTTGGTCAGTATCTAAAAAATTATGGTTGCATTGACCTATTTAGATATAAGGGTTCTATATACAGTCAATCACGAAAAGCACTTAAGATGCACATACTACAAATACAATTTTGAGATTTCGATTAACCTTCATCAGTGATGTTCAAATAAAACAAATATGAATGATAGGGATGCATAAAACATCTAAACGTCAGGAGCGTACTAACCAAAAAGGGGTATCATTTATAAAATGCAGTTTTCATTTTCAAATATTGTGCCCTCAAACATCGTCAACCGTTTTAATATTGCTTTCTCACGGTTTAAAAATAGGACAATATTAGAAAGGATTTTTTTATATTTTAATAAGACCTTTGTTTTAGTCAACCTTCTTTTCTCTCTGATTCGTATTTCTGAACTGTCACTTTTTCTTATTTAAGATTAATTATCGTTTTAACAATAAACATGTGATACATATACCTATTTTACAACTGTTCACAACAACCGTTTCTGAATAACCTCAATCACGTGCCAAAAAAATGCAAAAATACCAGGATTAACATTATGTGCGTTTGACGTAAAATCGGAGTGATTTATAACATTTCGATTCAGCCCTCCCTACTCTTACGCGCATACTTTTTTTAATTGTAAACAAATCCTTTATAGCATCCTGCTATCAATTCACATTTGAATGTTTATCGTAAAACATATTCTTGTTTTTATTCATATTATTGTCATAAAACTCATGTTCAGAATAGAAATTGGTTTCAATGAAATTAATTTTGTTACATACATGACATAGACTCAGCTCATTTGATGAGGTTTTGTGTTTGAAGTTTGATACCACAGAAGTATTATTAATCAGTTGCAATTCGAAGAATAATAATAAAAAGAGTTTTTTTGTAACATTGAAAATGCTATTAGAAAATCCTTTTTGTTCAATTCGTTTCATGTGAGGTTTCATACAAAAACAAATACTTTAATAAAAAGTTCGAATACTTGCAAAACACAATATAACACATACATTCGTTACAATAGATAGGTTTCAGTTTATTTGAATTACATCATTGCAAAAGACGCCTCAATTAAGTGGTTTTCCTACTTCAAACAAGTACACACGTGATAAAATTGTTTGTATTGTATTGTGGAATCTTGTTCGAACTTGCATTTAACTGTATAATTTACAATTAGAGATACCGATAACGATATATATAATTATCAGATGGAGATTAATAAAGATGATTGTAGAAGACTGTATCGTCATTTATGTAAGACAATAGGATCAGAGGAAGTTGTAACTATAAGACGACGTTTTTTCGCCTCAGTAGATTATTTCACAGAGAGAAAAGACTGCACTCTTATAACCAGTGGCAGCAGATCAGAGGGTCTAGAAATGGGGAGTGATTTAGACATCATGTGGCTATTTCAAAATGTGCATATAAGTGAAGAAAGAACAGAAGACTCGTTTCTAATTCCGAATAATATCGTAATGGATACTGATGAATGTAAACCTTGCTTTTCTCAACTTAAAGGGTACAGCTGTTATTTTGACACATTACTAAATTGGGTTTTAACTCCACATGGAAAAGAGTTGCGACTTGAAAGTGGACGTGTACGATATTTGCTTCTTTCTATTACCGGACTCTTTAGACCATTTAACCCACATGGTCCGTGTGTTTCAGACGAGACTAAACAGGGCCTTTGTGATTTAACTGTGTGTTTGCGATGTCCAGTTTGGATTAACCAAGTACAACCATGGATAAAAAGGGAACGTTACTGGCCATCCCCATATTTGGTTTCCCATATATGTAGCTATGGTATTCTCTTTGTTCCAATAGGTTGCAAGGACTCACCAAACGAGCATTTAGAATGGAGAATTTCTTTTTCTGTGGCAGAAAAACTTCTGATATTCTCGTTCACACATACTCAGTTTTTATGTTATGCGCTCATGAAACTTTTATTAAAGAACATTATTGACAAAAATCAGCAATTTAAAGGTTTACTCTGTTCATATTTTATGAAAACCGCTATGTTCTGGGTTTCTGAGGAATCCGATCCATCTATATGGCGACCAGAAAACCTATGGCCCTGCTTCATAAAATGCGTAAAACGACTTATATATTGTATTACCTATATATATCTTCCTCATTATTTTATAATCGAAAACAATTTGTTTGAGTGCAGATTTCATCAACAACACTCTGATTTTCTAACATTTCTTAAATACGTGTTGGCAAGGGGAATATATATGTTTAGGAATTGTTATGCACTTTCGGGCTTTTTTTACAACGCCCCTATTGTACCAATGATGTCTGAAATCGAAATTGTTTGTTGTAAACTTAAAGCTGTAAGTCTTCAGATATCACGACCGTTGATTCGGGTATTTGGAGCTTTCAGTATGTTTTACTCACCGATTCGTCAATTGTACAGAGGACAATTGTTTATCAAAAGATTTTTAAGAATCGCGTCAAAGGATTTTATGCCATTCATAGTTTTTGCCGAATTCTGTCAGCTTGTAGGTAAAAGTATGGATATTCACACCAACTGTCCTAACAAACTGAGATATGAATTAACAAAGCAATATTCGCCATACTTGTTCATTGGCCTACGCGGAGATGCAGTTTCCGGTTGGATGTATTTGGCAACATTCTATTATTGTGTTGGAAATTACGAATTGTCTCTTCAACTTATAAATCATGCTTTGAGAAAATGCACCAATGATAAGCTATTTTATGTAAATCACAAACTTTCTGCCAATACATTTTCCGAATATGTGAAAGATGAAATACGACAAAAAATATGGAAATTAAGACATATGTACAAAAATCATGTCATACATGAAATATCGTTTTACTACAATTTTAGAGTGATTTCACCAGAACTTGATGTTCAGTTTACTACAGGAACATATATACCTCCATTGGTATATATTTATTTTTTAAGATTTCTCTGCTTATTTCGTTTACATGAAGATTCTCAGTGTAAGCAGGCCATCCATGACCTGTTGTTATCGATCGATGTTCAACATTTTAATTGTAATGAATCCGTATTCGGAGAAGCCTACAAATGTTTGGCAGTAGCGTTTGCAATTTATGGTAGAATGGAAGAAGCTAGATATTATTTTGATGCATACAATTTTTATAAAGAAAAATGGAAGGACTTGTATTTTTGATTAAATCATAAGAATACTCAAATAAATATAATGAAAAATGTATATCACAATGTTTAAGAGAATACAAAAATGTCCAAAACTATAAAATGAAGATACAAATAGTTAAAATAAAAACAAAACCTATACATATATGTAAAAATTTAATCAAAACATATATCATATATAAATCTAGATATATAACTCACAAAACTTTCACTGTTTAAAAACACACAATCCCGTTTAAACTCACAAGATGATATGATATGTACAAGCCAAATCTACATTTCTGACTTTCCATTACATCTTAACACTCAAATATGTGGCCCTTTCCTAAAATCTATGTTTTGTCCACCGATCGGTGTGTCGGGTTGTCATTACATTTATTGTTTAAAAATGTGTAGACAATGTTAGTAACGAAATAGAGCTTATTCAATGCCTGTAATTTTCAAAAGCGACCAGTGTTCTACTGTGTTCTCAAAGCTCTTTATCTTTATACTTTGCAAATGTTGACAGAATTAATATAATAAAATAAAAGGTTTCGCGGCAATAAAACATCAATCCAACAACACAAATTAAAACATCAAGAAGTCAACATGTTATATTAAACAATTGAAGTTTGTATATATTTATGCAGGCTTTGAATGAAAAAAACGTCACTGATACCAGTTAACAGTTGAATATGTCATCAGCGATGATAAGTTCTCAAACAAGATTAAATCTAATAAAAATTTAGGAACATAAAAAACCACAAAATTATACAAAATACAATAATGACATTAAAGAGAAGAAAACACCTCAGTGTTTCAAAATATGAAATATTTCTCAAACAGATAATGTACAGAAAAGATATAATCAATGCTATAGTCTGTCAACAAAAAAAATGACTATATATAAGTTGTATAATTTCCAATGAGACAACTCTCCAAAAGAGCACAAATGACACAGACATTAACAATTATATGTTACCGTACGGCATTCAAGAATGACCAAACCCTATACCGCATAGTCAGCTATTAAAGTCCCTGAAATGACAAATATAAAAAACAAGTTTAACGAGAAAACTAACGGCCTAATTTATGTACAGAAAATGAGCGAAAAACAAATATGTAACAGGTCAATACACGACAACCATTCAATTACCAACTCTGGACTTGAGACAGACACATACAGGATGAATGTGACGGGATAAAACATGTAGCAGGATCCCAACAGATCTTCTAACCAGGAACAGTTGTGTAACTCTACAACATTAGAACCAACTGTAAAAAAATCAATTGAAAAAAGCTAAGCTTTTCAGATAACTATGAATAGATGCACGTCTAACAAAAACACAGAGTGAACAAATAAATGAAATCATGCATCTTAGACTAAATTTCAATCAGTACACATCCAACATTCAATGGATTTAGTGTTAAGACGTCTTAAACAGTCAGAGAAAACATGACCTTGAACTTAGAATGTAATAAAATATATATAATAGAATCGTCTGCGATGTTTTATATATAGTAGATCTTTTGTACGTATTTAAACATTCTTAAAGGGAACAAGATGTTTCAATTCTATATTTATTATCTCAATGGAATTGGATTTATAAAGTATACTGTTATGTTATTTTTAAAGATTGCGTCTATTACCAAATCACTTAAGAATCTATAACTTATTTGTATAAATATTCATAACGCGGCAAACCATCGGATTTCCTTAAGTGTGATTTTGCTCTTGAAATCATATATTATTTTGAATACATTCTCAATTTTATCATTGTGTTATAAAGTACAGTCAAATAACCCATTATCGTTATGTTTAAAAGTGTCAAGAAGTGAGTTCCGGTTGTTGTTCTATAATGAAAATGTCGGGATAAGGACACAGACATGGACAGATCATTTGAATAGTGAAGACATTTGAGAACTTACAAAATATTCGCATAGTACACCCCATTTGCAATCCTCTTTGTTTTTATTTTGATTAATATTAGAACACACTATTGACCGCTGTACCCCCTTTTGTTTGTATGCACATTGAACAACAAATTTATGTGACGTATATAATTTTTCTAACGTCAGACACTCAAATCAATCCATGTGTTCTTAGACAGTAGATTTTATTGTGTCCTGTTAAATTGTTCCCTTTAAAAAGTTTTGGATTCTCATATATTCTATGTATAATTTTTGGACTAGTTTGAATCTCGGTCTATTTCTGTAATTTATTCTTACATACCTTTGATTTTTTAACCCTGTATGCGTACATTGCCTATGTAAATTTTAAAATTGTTTGTATGCACATTGAACGACAAATTTATGTGACGTATATAATTTTTCTGACGTCGGACACTCAAGTAGATCCATGTGTTCGTGGATAGGTTTTTGTGTCCTGTTAAATTGTTCCTTTTAAAAGTTTTGGATTCTCATAAATTCTATGTATAACTTTTGGACTAGTTCGATTTCTGTATTTATTCTTACATACTTTTGATTTTTTAACCCTGTCTGCGCTCATTGCCTATGTAAAATTTAAAATTGTTTATAATCCAGGTACTTTTGATAACTATTGTATGCACATTGAACGACAAATTTATGTGACGTATATAATTTTTCTGACGTCAGACACTCAAATCAATCCATGTGTTCGTAGATAGTAGATGTTGTTGTGTCCTGTTAAATTGTTATACGATGATGACTGATGTTCCCATATTTTGACTATTTTATTGATTGTGACTGTTTATTTAACGCATCATGTAAATGTAACGGAATTTGATGAGACTGTTATTAAAGTGAGAGGGTTAGCGCTATAGAACCAGGTTTAATCCACCATTTTCTACATTTGAAAATGCCTGTACCAAGTCAGGAATATGACAGTTCTTGTCCATTCGTTTTTGATGCGTTTTGTTTTTTGATTTTGCCATGTGATTATGGACTTTCCAAATTGATTTTCCTCTGAGTTCAGTATTTTTGTGATTTTTATTTTTCAGATTTTTACCTTTTATGTCTGTTTGTTATGTTCACACATCGTTGTCAATATAATAGAATTTTATGCGACTGTCATACTAGTGAAGGTTTTTTTTTCTACTGAAAAACTGACAATCTTAGTCAATTAAGATTGAAGTTGAACGCACTGGTCATACGCAAGTTTCGAATTCACGATCTCAAAGCTCACATGCTATTAATAAATATTACAAAAAACTTAGAAAACGCGCTAAACAAATAAGGTAATTCTACGACTATTTGTTTCAACTTCTCAAGAAAACTGATTCGGACGCACAACATTTATATAACGTGTAGTTTTCATTTTTTAGACAAAAAAATCATCTATCATCATATTCATTTTCAAAAATTGTTTTTAATATTGCATTGAGCATATTTGAAAATGACATTTTTGTTCAATACATTTAGTGTCCAGCATGAATGCATAGTCATGCAGTTTTCAAATGATAGTTATACTTTAAAACAAATATGAACGATACAAGCTTAAGACGTTCGGTGGTTGTCAATGAACACACAAATGTGAAGTACATATATATTGTAATATACAATTTCTATACAATATGTAATATAAGAAAGAAGATATGGTGTGATTGCCAATGAGACAAATATCCACGAAAGACCAAAATGACACACACATTATTTATTTTATTATTTTATTTATTACATAGCTTTTATATAGCTCCTATCTAATAAACACAATACTCTAAGCGCTTAACATATAAAATTCAAGGAAAATATATATCACAATGCATACAATAATAGCAATTATATATATATATATGAACATAATAATAAAACAGAAATTAAATAGAATAATGATGTAATTTAAGAGCATTGACAGGGGAAATATATATCACAATGAATACCATAAAACATATTAAATATAATAGTGAATAAAAAAAAAATAATGATGAAAATTATAAGTATTTACATTCCAGTAAAACATAGAGAAAAAATAAATAAAACTGTCTTTTCAATAAAATCGTTAAAACTAAAAATTTAAATAAATTAAAAATAAAAAGGTCCTATCACTTAAACTTTTTGAATAATAAATAATTATCACAAGTCTTACACATCACAGTACGCCAGTGTCTTCAAACCTTTTTTATAAAACATTTCATTAACAACTATAGGTCACCGTACGGCCCTCAAAAATGAGCAAAGCCCATATAGCATAGTCAGCTATAAAAGGCCTAAATAAGACAATGTAAAACAATTCAAACGAGAAAACTAACGGCCTTATTTATGTAAAACAATGAACGAAACACAAATATGTAACACATAAACAAACGACAACCACTGAATTACAGGCTAAAACAAGTAAACATTATAGATTGAGGTTCTGAATTATTGACAATCCACTTCAGGACGCAAATCATAAAAATTCATACTTAAGAAAACCTCTGACCAGATATCTAACTTAATACGGACATAAAACCATGATGGTCTCCCGAAAACAAATGCACTGAACATTTTAATTAGTTCAATAAAACGGTTAATTAGGGCCCCGCCTAAGGCGGGTCGCTCTATAGTGATCAGTCTGTCCGTCCGTCCGTCCGTCTGTCTGTCCGTCCGTCTGTCCGTCCGTCCGTCCGTAACACTTTAGTGTCCGCTCTATATCTTGAGCACCGTTATGATTTCAAAGTTTATACTTGACATCCATTTTAACCAACACCAGAGGGTGTGTCATGATGTATGTACAACTTCTTAGGTCAAAAGTCAAGGTCAAAAACTTTAGTTTCAGTTGACAACCCTGTGTCCTTTGGTGAAGACCGTGTCCGCTCTATATCTTGAGAACCTTATGATTTCAAAGTTTATACTTGACATCCATTTTAACCAACACCAGAGGGTGTGTCATGATGTATGTACAACTTTCTAGGTCAAAGGTCAAGGTCAAAAACTTTGGTTTCAGTTGACAACCCTGTGTCCTGTGGTGAAGATTGTGTCCGCTCCATATCTAGATAACCGTTATGATTTCAAAGTTTATACTTGACATCCATTTTAACCACCACCAGAGGGCGTGTCATGATGTATGTACAACTTCCTAGGTCAAAGGTCAACGTAAAAAAAACTTTGGTTTCAGTTAAAAACCCCGTGTCCTGTTGTGAAGATTGTGTTCGCTCTATATCTTGAGAATCGTTATGATTTTAAATATTATACTTGACATCCATTTTAACCAACACCATAGGGTGTGTCATGATGTATGTACCACCTCCTAGGTCAAAGGTCTGTCTGTCTGTTGGTCTGTCTGTCTGTTGGTCTGTCCATCGCTTACAAATTTGATCCACACTATATATATTGAGAGGACAGCTGTTATTATTTCATACTTTATACCTGACAAACATTTTCAACTTAACATATATATTAACCAACACCAGAGAATGTGTCATAATGTATGCATCCTAGGTCAAAGGTCAGTCCGTCAGTCTGTCCATCCGTTCGTTGTTCTTAACAAATTGTGTCCGCTCTACCTCTCGAGAACCAATGAGTTAACATCATGCAGTCATATCACTATTATAGTATGAAAGTAAGTTGAGAATATTTATCAGTTTTAACTTAAAATCTTAGATTAAAATCACACGTGAGACTATGTTATAACTTCAAATAATGCTTCATATCAGATTATCCATACAACTTATTTACCCCACGTTATTGACAGCGGGGCCCACAGAGATGGCTCCCATCTCAATGATATCTAGTTCACTTTAAAACCGACATTACAGATAACGAAGCAAATAATTCAGTAAAACATTGGCAGATGATACAATACCAAAGAATATTCAATATTGTCGACAGCTAAGTTTTTTCGGAAACAAAAATGTGTTCTTTATCCTTAAAAAAAAGGTTTGTATTGTTTGTGATAAATAGTATATCAGATATTTTAAACAATACAATAGCAATCAAAACCAAGGAGTAATAATATTAACCAAAAGACATTTACATCAACAGTTATAAATGATAAATAAGCAACAACACGAACTCCACTAAAAACTGGGAGTGAAAACAGGTGCTCCGGAAGGGTAAGCTTTTCCTGCAACGTATACGGCACCCGTCGTGTTATTATTTTTACAATTGTGCCTTGTAGAGAAAAAGTATCAAATTAATAAGATACGGTCTGAATAACCATACACAAATAATGTGTTTCTCAACAAGTAAAGTATTCTTTTGCCGTTCTCTTCTACCGCCATATGACTTTGAGTTGTTGATCTTCGTCCACCCATTTTAAGATGTAAACAATAATGAGATGTTTCATGATATCGAAAGTTTAAGTAAGAACGGCTCCATAAACAGAAATTAAAGGGAAAACAATAAATTTTCAACAATGTTTTTATAATCATTCATACAAATTTTTCCTCTGACAAATCAAATTATTAAGTTGTATCTCTAATAATGCATAACGCACTAAATCGTTGATAAACTTTATTATCTTTTCTGATCTCATGCTACAGTGTTATAATTTATCTTTCACTTCAACTTATATAAAGGATAAAAATCATAAAATGTTCAACTAAAGAAAACCTTTGACCAAATATTTGACTTGATACGGATGTAGTTATCAATAGTAACAGGATTATAATTTAGTACACCAGACGCGCGTTTCGTCTTCATCAGACTCATTAGTGACGCTAATATCAAAACATTTATAAAGCCAAACAAGTACAAAGTTGAAGAGCATTGAGGATTCAAAATTCCAAAAAGTTGTGCCAAATACGGCTTAGGTATTCCATGCATGGGATAAGAAAATCCTTAGTTTTTCGAAAAATTCAATGTTTTGTATACAGGAAATTTAGAAAAATGACCACATTTTGGATATTCATGTGGACATAAAAACCTTTTGGTCTTTAAAAAACAAATATACTGATTATTTGTACTAGAACAGAAAAACAGTTAATTCACTTTAATACCGGCATAACAAACTACGAAGCAAAAAGTTAGGTGAAACCAGAGACATAATACGAGTTTTTACGGGATTTTGCCGAGTTGGGAATCTCTTTTATTATATGTATCTGGTAAAACATAAGTAGATGATACAATACCAAAGAATATTCACTTTTGTCGACAGCTAAATTTTGCGTAAACAAACATGTATTCTTTGTCCTTTGAAAAGGCTTGTAGGTCTTGGGATAAATAATATCTCATATATTTTGAATAATTGTGCAATATATAGACAAACAGTATTAAGTTAATCAGATACGGTCTCAATTTAATGTTTTATATTCCAACTAGTCAAGCATTCTTTTATCGTCTTTTACTTTGATTTGTCGATCTTTGTCCACTGATTTTAAGATGAAAACAATAATGAGATGTCAGATTATATCTTTAGTTTTAGTTTAAACATATTTATTTATAATGGATTGGGAAACAAGTTTTGCAACTTATATCAATCCCTTTCCACTTTGCGGGTGCGAGTGCTGCCTTGTAGCGGCTTTAGCCTACTCTTTTTCGAAATCTACAAGGGTGTCTTTAACGTGCAGGAGATATGGCTCTCTCATAACACGGGTCAGCCATTTATCGTCCCCTTCCGACGTACTATCATCGTTTTCTCAAGACCATACTCGCAAATGGATATCTATAGTTTAAGTGAGAACAGCACCATGAACGGAAATTAAGGGGGAAAACTAAATCATTTTTCCAAACTTGTTTCCGAATCCCATATTTTAACTTCAAGTAACATTGTTATACTTTATTCTTGTTATTTTCATTAGTAAACCCTGATTAATCTAATGTGCAACCATAATTCCAACAGAGAAGGTTAATTTGTTATCAAACATAAATTAAAGTTAAGGAATTGTAAATGAGCTATGTCATAGATTTTGCTAAAGTTTTGCCTGTTGCATTTGCTTGTTGATCTTTAACCAAATCACATCATGCATTTATCTTTTTATTTTCAATTAGAAATTTCTCTGATTATTTTGTTACATAAGAACGTATTCTTCTGACGTTTAAGTCTCATGCAGTCTCATTGAAATCTAATTCTGAAAATATTTCCAAAATATGGGATACAAATGGAAAATAGCAATGAATTTGAAAATAATTATAATCAAAGTTAACACTGGGAAAGTTTTGTGTATTTCAAATAAGTTTTTGAGTAATGAAATTTTCAAATATGATTACTAACCAAGTCAGTCTTTTCAGCTGAACTTTATTGAGATAAATTGGTCAGGGGAACAAAAAATGATTTTACCAGAAACATACACATTCCATTTTAACTTTTTCTTTTCAAATTTCCTAGATATGTATTCTTTCAATCATTTATAACAAGTAGGTTGAAATTATATGCATTTAATTGTTTAAACAGAAAAAAATCACAAATTTCCAAAATTGACAACATGGTAAATTTGACTCGAAAAAGCATAAAAATGTGATAAAACTTTCTTATATTGACACCAAAATATAGTTTTTGTTAAGTTGAATTGATTCAGAGTGGTCTACTTCATCTTTATTGAGAGCAGACATGGGGTCAATTACATTTGAAAGTAATTAATTACATTCAATTACAATTACAAAATCTTCAATTAAATTACACATTACATTTGACTTTTTTTACCAATGTAATTAATTACATTCCAATTACTTGGCAAATGTAATTAATTACTTCAATTACATTTGAAAGGAAAATTAAGAGAAAACATTGAAAACATGCATTTATTCTATGATATGTACATAAGTATTATACATTGCTCTATAGTTATAACAATTAGACAGTGTTCAACTAGTATATACATTTTTGTATTGTGTCATATAACTTATTTAAGCATTTTCCCATTACATTTGACCATCATCAGCTTTTCAAATGTTCCATCAGCCAGTCTGCACCTTTCCGGCGTAAATGTTTTTCCAGCAGTGCTAAATAAGCGTTCAACTGGTGCAGATGTGGCTGGAATGTAAATCATCAGACTGGTCATCTTCAATTTCTTTGTCTACATCATCAATTTCCTCATCAGAACTCTCATGATCTACCTTAAAGTCATCAAAGCCAGGAATTGAAAATGCTTTGACCATATTACTAGCATTGTCACTGACTATTGCAGCAATTTTAAAACCTATTTCAAATGAAGTAACAACTTCTTCATATTCACTCCTGATGGATTCTGCTGTGTGTCTACCTTTGAATCGTTTACAGCATATCATGACAGACTTCATAGCCCAGTCCAAAATAAAGTGGCCTGTGATTCCCAAAAATCCTCTCATTTGTCTATTAGACCAGAGATCAATGGTTAAACACACACTTTCAGCTCTTTTAAGAGTATTTACAAGGTTATTTTTTATTTCAACCGATTTTTCATGTAGAAGTTTCGAAGATAAATGCTTTCTGCTAGGCACTTGATACTTAGTGTCAGCTTTTTCCATCAAGTTTTTAAATTCTTCACTTTCGACAATAGAGAGTGGTAAAAGATCCCCAGCTATGAACATTATAAGAGCATTTGTCATTTCTAACTGTTTTGGATCAGACGGTGAATATTTTACACTTTTTTTATGCATTGTGTCAATGTTGGTTGAATTTCTTTATTCTCAGAATGCCGAATGTACAAGTCTCTGTGTTTTCTCTGAAAATTACAAAAGGCCTTATTTAATATCTTGAAAATATTAAATTGTTTTAATTTACCTATTGAAATTTTACATTTATTTAAATTTATTTGATTGTAAATGATACAAAAAAAGAGCACTATTTTTTATTTTTTGAAATGATTTTCATTTTTATCCCAGCTTATTCAAATTATTTATCTTAAATAAGTGATTTAGAAATCTGACTTCTTAAAACAAAAATAAACTTTAATCACAACTAATTAATTTAATAAACAGAATATTTTCCAAATTTAAATGTAAGCTTATTCAAATTATTTATCTGAAATCTGGTTAGAAATGAAAAAGAAGCATTATGAATTTATTAATTTTTAAAATTCTTATATAGTATTACCTTCATATGTGTAACAAAGTTGGATGTAACTTTATAACTTCCACTAATGAGGGTGCCACAATGCATACATTTGCCTTTGAAAGTATTTCCATTTTGGAAGTCATCAGGAACAGTAAAATGTTCCAGTACACTCTTGGAGCTCATTTTTAAATCTGAAAAAATGTTTTCTTTCAACATATATATATATAGTGAACAAATTTTGCAAGTGAGATTTTGTCATATGCATTATCCCTTCAAGAATTTAAACATGTACATATAGGCCCTAGGGGTATATTTATCTCTCTCTAATTAGCCTTTTATCTGTTTAACATAACTGTTATAAAAACAGTCATTATATAGTTTGTAATAAAACAAATAGCCAGAGGTTATATTTATTGGTTATTTAAGTCCTTGAATAAAGTTAACTATGTTAAATCAATGTCTTAAAATATCTATCTAAATCTACTAATTAAGGTCAAGACAGTGACTTCCTAGTGGTTTCTTTTAAAATTATGGCATGTGTCTACATTTTTTTTTACAGAAAGTATACTGTGAAGGCTTTTCTTTGTCAGCTTACAACATTTGTTAAGATTATTGATTTTAATAATTTTTTGAGAAAACACAAGATTTAATCTTTTGATCCAAAATTTCAAATGTAATTGACTTGTAATTGAAAAGTAATTGTCAATTACAGGCAATTTTGGCTATGTAATTAATTACATTCAATTACATGTAATTGAAAAAAATGCTCAATTACACATTACATTCAATTACATGATAAATTGTAATTAATTACAGTCAATTACAATTACATATTTCAATTACCCCATGTCTGATTGAGAGTATGGAAGAAAGTTTAATTGTGGAACTGTGGTGTTTTACGATAAAAGCCTAAAAATGGGTTAACATTAATCAAAAATAAGAAAATCATCAACATAAGGTACTTTCAAAGGTCCGTAGCAAATAAAGAAGTACACCATCATATGATATTTTCCTCACCAATTATTTATTCATATAAATCAGCTTTAGAAAAAAAGTTTAATTTTAGACATTATTTTCTACTTAGAGGTGTACATCCTAAAAACAATCTAACTTATAGATTTAAAACTTCTATAGCTATCTCTACCATGATAGGTCTTTGGCTTATGCAAAGGGCCATGCGTTTTTATGTTCTCTAGTATGCTATTTTTCTGATCATATCTGCGTTTTGATCCAAGGACATTCATACAATTTTTTCATCTGTCAAATTCAATTGTAAAGTTGTATCTCGTTTAATGCATAACGCACTAAATCGTTGATACATTTTATAATCTTTTCTAAACACAAACTAAAGTGTTATAATTTTATAAGTTTGTTGTATTCCAGACATTGTCTATGCATTTATTAGACTAATGGATCAATTATCTGACCATCAACAGAGATGTATCTGAATAAAAAGTGAACATTAACATCTTCATAGAGCAGGGGAACACAATATAGTTTAACAAAGTTCATTTTGGGGTCAATTATTTAAACCCATTTTCGTAAGTCGTTCAGTTCAGTTTCTGTATATGAACATTCTTGATGAAATCGAAAAACCAGAAAAGACGAACCAGAAAAAAACTTGAATTGCACCTGCTATTATATCTCTATATATATTGAGTGTTGTAAGCATTTTGGTTTATTTAGCTGCATCGGTTACACTCAGAACTGAACATTTATAAGTCAGAGACGAGTACGAGTTTAAATGGATAAACTCATCATACATACCAGGATTTAATTTTGTATTTTGTTATTTACGCCAGATGCGCGTTTCGTCTACAAAAGACTCATCAGTGAAGCTCGAATCTAAATAAGTTCAAATAAAGTACGACGTTGAAGGGCATTGAGGACCACAATTCCTAAAAGTTTGGCCAAAAACAGCTACGATAATCTATTCCAGAGGTAGAAAAAAAACTTAGTTTTTAAATAATTCAAACGTTTTGTAAACAATTGATTTATAAATATGAACATATCACTCAGGTCAGCCCAGAATCGTGACTATTGGGCTGGTGATACCATCGGGGAATTAAAACTACACCAGCAGTGGCATCGACGCAGTGGCTGTAAATAAACTTATCATAGATAACAGGATATTTATTTTATATAATCTACTCCTTCTACAATTGTCAACCGAGGTCCCACGAATTCACAAGAATTATTTATATTTTGAAGTTTTGTACATGTTATTTGGAAATTGTATGTTGAAAACTTGTGTTATGGCTTTGATAAATGTCACCCTTCCTGTTAATTTCTAGATAGGTTATTGTGTTTTGATACTCACCGTTTGGAAAACGTGAAGGTATAATCTGCAAAAAATGAGTCAGTGTAGTTTGAACTTTAATCTGCATTAACTAGGCATAAATCTATCAAAATGTGTATTGTAACGATTGAAGATGCAACCAAATGAAAAAGCACTTGATTATTACATTTCAATCTTAAACATACTACGGGTCAAAGCATTCAGTTGCGAATGGTTAGGCTAAAATATTATAATCTATGTTGATAGAGCAATACATCATTCTGCCTTCCTGATTTATTAACTAAGCTCAAATTAGATGAATGAAACACCCAAACAGCTGGTACAAAGCTAAAGAGAAGAACAATCGAGTGAACATGAAATGGTCATCATGAAATGACATTTTCAAAATTTATCTAACAGCACACCATTTAATTGAAGTAATTGTTAAAATACAATTATAATGCAATTCTTATGTAACATTTTTTTTCATTGGCTAAACATTTCCGTCAAATCCACAGTTGACTACGGAGAGCCCGCTATTTTGAATTGATTGGATGAAAAAATGTTCGATTACTACAATATCATCGAAAATAGAACGACAGCTACCTAGATTTCGCCGTATTTTAGTTATTTATCCGAAATTGAATCGTAGAGGTAACGTAATAACCTACAGTTTGTAGGTTTTCATTTGTATGACTCACGTTAAGCAATGAAGTCTTTGTGCCAAACTAAGTGACGGATTTGTTTTGTTTGTCAAATTTATACATACATGTATTTGCAAGCTCTAAGATTTTAATTCTTTTGTAAAACATTAGAATCGGAACATCAGTATTGTAGTTGAAGAGTTGATGAATTGTGATTTGACGGTCACAAATGTCCGTTATACTGGCTCTCGTAATCGTCGCCAGTAAAACTGCATTTGCGACCGTCATATCGACAATTGACGGTAGCAACTCTTCAACTACAGTACTGATTTTCCTTAAATGTATGTATTAACGAAGTCTGTTACATCTATATTTGCAGCACGCCTTGCCCATCGTAACAATTTAATAGAATGTTGTGGTTGAGGTTCATATTGCTAATAGTTTGGTTTTATGTAGTATGTTGTGAATAAGTACGCCGATTCTTTTCTTGTTTTGTTTTGTTTCTTTTCTTCAAATGATATATTTTAAAGTTGTCCTTGGTATCACCAAACCTTTGTTGTCATTTAACGCATCTCTCCAATGTTATTACAAATTGAAATACACCAAAATCCCTGCAGATATTTCATAATCAACTATATCTAATGAAATTTTACTCATGCTGAGGAAATTTTAATATTTTTTTGTTTACTTTTTTATTTCTATTTTTATCAGTAATTTCTTAATAATTAAACATGTTGTATGAGCTGTCTTTTTTGTCGATTTTTTAAAACAATTTTGCAACTATTTTCATTCTTCCGACATTTTATAAGGTGAATGTATAATAGACAAGAATCCCTTATATTCAAGTAGTAAGAAATAAACTGAAAGATAATCTGTTATATTTTTTTTATTGCCGCGTACTTCTTTTTTGTTTGAAAAATATTGATGATATTTTAATTGGACGAGCAACTTTTCACGAAGTGTTTGCATATTACCAATAATTATTTCTTGAAACTATCACAGACGATTGACTTCAACCAGCAGGGAATTAGGTGATGATTGCAATTTGCCAATTGTTTACTTCCTCTTTCATTGTAAGCACACAAGGTATTTCACATCTGTGGGTATTTATCATATTACGTAATAACACTGATATTTTATAAAATTCATAACGTAGAACCTTTATTTGTGAGGAAAATTGAAAGAAACCCACACTCAGGATTTAAAAAACAACCACAAAAAATTGTGAACTGGAAAAGGGGAAAGATTACTTAAAACAATTAAGCCAAGTGTTAGACTAAATCAATCATTAGAACTGCGAATGAAAAATAAATGTCATATTACGGACCGGACAAAATTTAAAAGCAACCTAAACAAGCATAACTAGTTAATGCGGATCAAAGTAGCCAACTTAAGTTTTCTTCAAGGGGATAATTATAAAAATTTAATATAAAATTTCTATAGAAGTAACAATTTTCCCAGAGAAAATTCTAACACTGAAAATAAGAATACAAGTGTAGACATAATGATGACTGCACTGTTAAAACAACTTTCGTCAGAATCGCATTTTCTTGACATAACTGCACATTAAATGTTCAAAACCAATCGCAAACAATACAATAATATGATGCTAAAAACCCAGTCACTTAAAGAGTCCCTGTACCTTAACCTATTGACACAAGTACAGGATTGTTTTCTTGATTTTTATAGAATGAATTTGTTTAGGTTGCCTTTTATCCTCTAATCCTGGGACTGTTTGGAGGTTTTCTATGATGAACTAAAAAGATAACACCGTACAAACAGGTCGAAACATTTACATAATTATAAAACATTCAAAGAATGTATCATATAAAGTTTAGAACTAATTAGAACTTTGAATTACTAGTCGATAGTTTACATCATCATAACAAGGCCAATCAAAGTAAAAACAGATAAAACGAGACACGAATGATACCAGAGGGACATCCATTCCTTTCATGATAAGAATTTTGTGACAAAAACGTCGTCATATTTCCAAATAATTGCAACTCCGTATAACGTATATCAAAGGTATATCATATGCTTTGTTTAAAGAGAACAATAGCGATATCTGTTGTTGTCCTCCTGGGAAATAATGATAAATGATTTACGAAAAAAGCGGTCGCTGGCTATACCTGATCGTTTAGTTATCTACAATAATTTAACGAATATAAATCCCAATTGTAGATAGTTTTCTCGCCAGCTATTCACTGGTTAAAATCAGATCATTCATTGAAGGCCAAATAACCTATATCAATATCACTATACAGCATGACTAAAACCAATGTTGGCAAATTATCATTAATGCAAGCCTCTACTATTAACTAAGTACTTTTCAACAAAAGGACACTCATACTGTTTCAGAAACTCTTAATCTTCAATCTTATATAGTTTAAAAAAAATATGCAAAGACGAATAAACTTCTGAAACAATTACCAAAAAAGAAAGAGCCTAGAATAATCAATAAATACCTTTCTAGATTAAAGACAGACACATCCATCTATTAGATGATTTCAAGCTCCCAATTATCAAGTTCACATTTTACAGCAATAAATTACACTCTGCTCCATCACATAGTGTATAAATATCTCAATTAATACGTTATGTTCGTGTATGTTCACAATATACTGATTATTATGTATATCTCTTTCATATTCATTTGTTAAAATTTACTGTTTGCAATAGTGTGAATTGTTTTATATAATATGAATGTTCTTATCCTGGGCATACAAACAATGCCGTATTTGGCAAAACCTTTTCAACTTTTGATCTTCAGTGCTGTACAATTTTGTATTTTTTTCGTCACTGGTGAGTCTCGTGTGGACTAGACGCGTTTTTGGCGTATTGAATTTTAAACCTGATGCTTTTTGTTATCTATTAATCATGCTTTTCTTTGTCTAATATGTTCTGCTTTTTATTTGTATTGTAGTCCTGTAATTTTTTGTTTTCATTTCAATGTTATATTTAACTGTGCCATTAAAGTGCGAGGTTTGGCATACCTTAAAACCAGGTTCAACCCACCACTTTTATTCCCCTTTAAAAGTGTCCTGTACCAAGTCAGGAAGATGGCCATTGTTATAATATTGTTCGTTTCTGTTTTCTCTTATTTTTGAGATAAGACGTGGCACGGTACTTGTCTATCCCATATTCATGTATTTGGTTTTGATGTTATATTTGTTATTCTCGTGGTGTATTGACTGTTGCTTGGTCCGTTTCTCTGTGTGCTGTTGCGTTTCGGTGTTGTGTCGTTGTTCTCCTCTTATATTTAATGCGTTTCCCTCAGTTTTGGTTTGTTGCCCCGATTTTGTTTTTTGTCCATGGATTTATGAGTTTTGAACAGCGGTATACTACTGTTGCCTTTATTTAATGTACATGATCGTCCTTCTTACACAGAAACCGCTCCAAAATAGTTTTGATGAGCAAAGATTAAAAATGACACTACGTAATTAGTATAAACACAACCACAAACTATGTCTGTGTCAAACTAACTAAGGACATTTTTACAACGTATTAGATTGTGGTCAAGATCTATGCCGTCTGTTGGTTAATTACCGAGCGTGATCTATTCCAAAATTTCACTGTTATACCGAGTGAGAATCTGCACTGTTATACTAAATGCTGATAGTTGAAATTTTTCAATTTTAACGTCAAAATTTAACACGCAAAGTTGAGAATATAATTTAACGTACTGTATATAATATATCTCCTATTGTTATGACACTGTGTACGCAGTGTTATGATTAATAAGCTTTATTCATACCAAGTTTTATGAAAAAGATTGATCAACTCATTCTTTCCTATTAAATTTTCATTTATGTTATAAAAGAAATGCAGTACGAATTAATTGTGGTCTCGGACCATCAGTGACGCTCGAATCTAAAAAAGTTAAAAAGACCAAATAAAGAACTTTCTGTGTGTGTTACATATTAATGTTGTGTCGTAATTTTCTTGTATTTAATGCGTTTTACTCGGTTTTTGTTTATGACCCGTATGTGTTTTTGTCCATCGATTTAGGAGTTTTGAACATCGGTATACTACTGTTGCCTTTTTTTACCCGTTCAATATTTCCATTGATGTTCTGAAATATGTAGAGGTTAAAATGCGCATAGCATTATCTATGTTCTTTACATCCACCTGCATCGGCTAGAAAACAGATAGAAAATAAACATTTACTTTCCCAAACTTAAAGAACTCAATTGTAGTCGCTTAGTCCAGACGAATTAACAATCAAACAAAGTAAAAAAGCAATGGTATGAGCAATCTCATCAGCGGAAAATAAATATCGAACGCGCATCTGCAGGTTACAAATTGTAAATACAGCTGTTTATTAAACTATGTCTTTTTGTGAGATATCAAATAAGTGATGTTTGAATCTTAATTATCTAAAAATAGACAGTGTGGCATTCTGAAAAAAATGTTTATAACTCCGAATGTATATGTATCAGAAGGACTATTTTGGACTAACCTCGATCGTTAATGTCCTGGCTTAAAACGTTCAAGAAATGTTTACATACAATTTAATTATATAATTGATATATTAATTTTCTACAACTGCACCCATTTGGGATACAATATTTTTCCACTGGAGACACTTAAGATCAGTTAATTTTTCAAATTTAAGCGCGAGGCTTGCAGAGCGCTTCAAATTTAGAAAATTTAACTATCGAGAGTGGATAAATATATTAATTATTACACAAGATTTTGTGATGGAATCTGTTTCTCTAATGATGTTAAAAAATTAAACAGGCAAACAGTTTTCTTCTTTTTAAATGACCTGCACAAAGATGTGTTCTTTCTATGTAACGTCATCATGCATGACAATATTTAAAATGCATATATGACTATTGTAGTTCAGTTTGGGGAAATTTATTACAAAAAGATTCAGATAGAATAACACAAACTTCAAAAAGAGTAGCAACAATTACACTTGAATATGATATTTCTGTTCCATCTCATTTTATGTTTCTTTTTTAAAATGGTAAATCTGTTTTTTTTACAAAAAGAATAAAAGACCAACAATCAATATGGTGTATAACATTGTATATATAAACATTTGATTATTAGCACTTCTAAATATTAGTGATGTTCAACACTACAACATATGATCAGTATCTGTATTACATGTATTTGTTTTGAGTGCCTCAATAGAAATAAAACTAGTTATATTTGAGTTTCCAAATAAAGAATTACTTTAATTTTTTGAACGGCGTGAATACATTGCAGCGATATCTGATAGCCTGAGTTAAACGGAACTTCTGTTAAAGATAATGTACACGTGCATGTGGATGATTTTCTTAATTTTCAAACACGTTTAAAAAAAAATTTGAATGCAACGTGTTATCTTTTTATCTCTTTCTTTAAACATGTTTTTGTAACACTAGGAAATCTTTCACACAGAGTTTATGCCAGAATTCAGCAAAAAATTGTTTTTGTAGATTTTATTGACGAATAATTGAGCCTCTTCTGTTAATGTGTTCGTTTCACTAGTTAAACCTCAATCTATAATCACCCCCAGGTTTTGGTGGGGTTTGTGTACTTGCTCTTTCGGTTTCTATGTTGTGTCTTGTATACTTTTATTCATCTGTTTGTCCTTTTCATTTTTAGCCATTGTGTTGTCAGTTTATTTTCGATTTATGAGTTTGACTGTCCCTTTGGTATCTTTCGCCCCTCTTGAATAACCCATAGCAATAATTCGTGCACTGCTGGAAATCCTTGTGACAAACAAATATGTTTTATTTTTGTGTTCTCCGTCTTTCAGGTAATTTAAAAAGCGAAAATTAAAATTGTAATATCGTCAGAAAAGTTATTCTTATATATAATGATGTTGATATGGTTGCAAAGTAAATTTATTTTCTTTTATAACATCTTCTGACATCGGACTTGGACTTCTCTTGAACTGAATTTTAATGTGCCTATTGTTATGCGTGTACTTTTCTACATTGGCTAGAGGTACATGTATAGGAAGAGGGTTGAGATCTCATAAACAGATTTAACCGCGCCTCAATTTTGCGCCTGTCCCAAGTAAGGAACCTCTGGTCTTGGTTAGTCTTGCATGATTTTTTATTTTAGTTCTTTTGTATAATTCGGAGTTTAGTATGATGTCCATTATCACTGTACTAGTATGCATATTTTAAGGGGCCAGCTAAAGGACGCCTACTGGTGCGGTAGTTTCTCGCTACTTTGAAGACCCATTGGGGGCTTCCGGCTGTTGTCTTTGCTATGGTCGGGTTGTTGTCGCTACGACACATTCCCAATTTCCTTTCTTGATTTTATAAAATTTAAATCCTTATATCTAGGATGAGTTTTTTTATAGATATTCATGAGAGTATATTCTCGGATAAATTGTTCAAATATTCACTATGTGGTATGGGCTTGTTGAAGGCCGTACGGTGACCTATAGTTGTTAATGTTTGTGTCATTTTGGTCTTTTGTGGATAGTTGTCTCTTAGCAATCATACCACATCTTCTTTTTTATATAAACATATCGTGATAAAACCTACTTTTTGTCAAAACAATCGTTCCTAATATTTCCAATTTGTTTTCATTTTTTACCTCAAAATACATCAAAACAAAATCAAGAAAATAAAAAGGATACTTTTTGGGTTCTTTATAGCTTGCTGTAAGGTGTGAGACAATGCTCTGTGTTCAAGACCGTACCCGTAATGGTTTACTTTTAAAAATTGTGACTAGGATTGAGAGTTGCCTCTTTATCACTCATACCAAATCTTGTTATAGCTATTCCAAGTTGGTATAATTTTAATCATTTCCCTCTCAATTAAACATAACAAAAGCAAATCCATTTCCGTTTTTTGTTTGTTTGTTATAAATAATAGTCTTGCACTTATACATTCTAAAAGTACAACCATTCCTTTATTTATATATTAGTACATAAATGTAGCGTATGATAACCATTACCTGTCAAATCACTATGCTACTTTAAACAAGCGAAAGTGTGACGTACTACTGCACTGATAAATAAATGGGAACGATGCGTATATGCAATGAAATAGTGTCATTGTTAGCAAAACCTACCACCAAACGGTCATCAACAGTACTCCAATGTATAGAAAAAAAAACAATGTGTATGGAAAAAAAAAGAAAGACAAATGATACTAGTGAGTCATTCAAACTAATTAATTGAAAAAAAAAACAAAAAAAAACAACAATAAAAGTACAGAAAACACAACAAAAGACTTAACAACACGAACCCCACATAAACCTAGGGATGATAACAGGTTCTCTAGAAGTGTCAAAAAAGGGAAAATGTAATTTCAATAAACTCATCATAGATACCAGAATTATATTTTGTATTTACATCAGACGCGCGTTTCGTCTACAAAAGAGCCATAAGTGACACTCAAATCCAAACACATTACAAAGGCCAAATAAAGTACGGTTGAAGAGGATTGAGGACCAAAATACAAAGAGCTTTGCCAAATAAAGCTAAGGTTATCTATTCCTGAGATAGAAAAACCTTAGTATTAGAAAAATACAAATGCTGATAAAGTCAAGCATCCGACTATATCAACAAACATAACATCGCATAGAAAACGACTGTCATATTCAGGACCATACAAAATTTAGTAGAAGCACAAACAAGCATCACTAGGTAATTTGGACCAAATAAACAAAAAATAAAGTACTTTTTAAGTTGATGATTATTTGAACACAATACTTTAGAAGTTGTTTACATTTTACACATATGCTGAACTTAAAAAATAACACTTTACAAAAAGGTCAAAACATTTACAAACAGGTCAAAACATTTACAAAATTATCAGACATGCAAAGAATGTAATCAAATAGAGTTTAGAATTAGGTAGAGCCTTCTAGTACTAGTTGATAGTATACATCATCATAAAAAGGGCAATCAAAGCAAACAAATGTAAAAGAGGGACAAAAGATACCAGAGAGACATTCATTCCTTTCTAGATAAGAATATTGTGACAAGAAAGTCGTCATATTTTCCAAATCAGTGCAACTCAAAGTAACCTATATCATAAGTTTATCGTACTTTGTGCTTTAACATGACAATAGTGATTTCTTTTATTGTCCTCCGAGGAAATAATAACTTATTTACGAAACAAACTGTCGCTGACCTTGTCGTGCTGTTATCTAAACCCATCAACGAACATAACTCCCAATTGTAGATAGATTTCCCGCTAGCTTTTCCCATCTAAAACAAGATCAATCATTAACAGTCAAATAACTTATATCACTTTACAGCATGACTTAAACCAATCTTAGAAAATCGACTATAATACAGTTTTTTTTCTTAGAATATCCTTTACCGAGTCAGAAAAATGGCAATTGTTATCTTATCATAGTTTGTTTCTGTGTGTGTTGCATTATCCTTTGTTTTTGTTGCAACTTTCTGAGCAATCTCTTCAACAGAAATGTAACCAAGACTTGTATCCGCATGTTGCATTTTGTAAATACAGTTGTTTTGCAAACCACTTCCTTTTGTTCAGTTATCAGTTATACTTTACATATTCTGTTTTGTTTGGAGAATTGAGCTGTTACTGCTTATATGTTCGTTTATCGCAATTAGCCGCTATCTTCCACACAGAAGCACTAGTAATAAATCGTTCACTGCAATAATTAGCTGTTTCGGACAAATACGTTATATTTTTGGATTCTCTGTCTTTCAGACGTTTGAAAGAGCAAGAATCAAAAAAATTATATCATCAGAAGAGTTGTTAGTTATTCTAAGTCGTCTAAAGATATAAGTTTAGATATGGTTTCTAATTCATGTAAGGATGTATGCAACACAGTCGTAGACATTAAAGCCATGCTAGGACCTGACATACTAGGATTATGAGAATATATTTGAAAAAGGAACCTCAATGTATTCAGTTTAATTTTCAATGTTCAATCAAAAGTGTGCTAGTGGGATGTATGATATATTTATAGATATTCATAAGAGTGAAATCATCGTTAAATTGTAAAAATGTTAAAAAAAACCCCAAGAAACTACTTTTTATCTGTCAATGGTGCTTCTATTTTTTCTATTTGTTTTCGATTGAGTAACAAATAAGAAAAAAATGCATACAATAAAATAAGAAAAAGGAAAGCAACTTTCCAAGTTATTAATTATTCCCTATTTGGTGGAAAAACCAATTGTTATTGTTCAGATTAGTTATTTTCTTCTTCCACTTTGTGGTTTCGCAAGATTTTTTTTTGCATTTGATATCGATCAATCATTTCGATTTTGAGACCGGCCCTGTTTTCTTTGTGTTAAGATCTTCCCCGCAACCGCAAAAAAAAGCCACACCTTTCTTTTATTAAATTGCTCGTTACATCCTCAGAAATTAAATTATAATCCTGGTACTTTTGATAACGAATCAACTCCTGTTTTACAGGCAAAACCATATAGAAACTTTATATTTTCGAAATAAGGGCGCAAGAAGCAATTATATGAGACCGGAGAAGACAATCCACCGGAAGTAACACATTATCTGCCTTTTTTCACTCAAAGCATGCAAAAAACATTTATTTATCGCACCAGTATGACAAAACGTATGATACATGCCAACTTTAACTTTGTGTTAACCGAAACTTGCTTTTTTAGATAACTTTGAAAATTGTTGTGGAAGTTTGTTTTTTTTAATTTTCGCCTCAGCTAAACATTACAAAAGCAAATCCGTTTCCGTTTTTGGTTGTTGTCAACAATATTCTTGCAATTTTATATCTAAAAGTACAATCATTCCTTAATCTATATAATGTTACATGAACATTACGCATGATAACCATTTCCTATCGAATCAGTACGCTACTTTTTAACAATGAGACAGTCTCAGTACTTATGCACTAATAATAAAATAACAAAATGCCCATGATGAATAAACGAAAGTATTAGATGTATGACAATGACACTGAATCAACAACACAAATATCATCAAAATGATCATCAACATTGCTCCAATGCCTATTACACTTGTAATAAAATACTGCGCATAAAATATTCAATATAGCTTTGTAAGAATCAGATCTATATGTGGCAAACGACAATGTTTATGGTTAAATGAGGGGCAAAAGAAACACCATGGCTCAGAGAAAATAACAAAAAAAAAAAAAAAAAAATTAAAACAAATTAAAACATAGAGGAAAAGAACAAAGTGCACATATACTCTATTATCTGTGAAACGGATATTCTGAAACGGTCAACCAACTTGTAATGGTGTCAGTAAAATGTATGAAGAGGTTATTCCAACTTCATCATATACAACTCTTTTGTTTAATAGCTTCTTTGTGAGCATCAACTCTCCGTTAAGGGAATAATGGTAGGAAATACAAGCCCGGTAATATAGTATCAAGATGGAAATGTATACTACGTATGCAAGTGCTGCTGGAATTTTGCCACATTGAAAAAGAAAGTTCCAAGATTGGGAAGCATAAATCATCTTTTTGTTTGTAAAGTTTGTTTTCATCTGACCCTTGATTTCCATTTCATGTATGCCAGTCGCATAACATTCCATTATATTGAGAAAACATCGTAAAGAAAACAAAAAGACTCAACAGGTAAACATTTTACAACCTTACAGCTTACAACCTTGTTGTATCATCCTAGAAAGACAAGATGTGAAGCATATTTAACTGTATATGTTGAATCCTTTATCCTAGTTTCGATGGAATGATCACGTTCAACATAGTCACCCAATATTGAAGTATTTAGTGAGAGAACAATAAACAATAAAATCTAACAGATTCTGCTAAATTCTTTTCATCCTTTCTTAAAGGTTTCTGTCCGATGTCAGCCTAATAAAAATGAAGAAAAAAGTCTGCATTTTTTTGGTTTTGTCTTGGTATTTAGGGTTGATGAAAAGGTCTATATAAACGAAAATATTGATATTCCAAAAAGCTTTATTATTGTTCTTAATCATCTAAAATAATTAAATTAACCCTATCACAATGAATATGAATATTATTTCCATAAGAAGTATTAAATAAAGAAGATAGGGTCTTCAATCCAAATAAGGCGGGTGTGGGGGGGGGGGGGGGTAAAATTATGATCGCTTAAAAATTGAGCTATCAATTATATTAAGAAAACAATAATGTGACTCACGCTTAACACCTTTGAGTACAAATATAGTACGTCTAAATGTGCCGCTGACATGAGAACAACAAAATGGGAACTAACATAACTGCTCGCAGCAAAATATCATTCTATTTACTTGTAAAATGAAATTAAATCGGTAACCATGTTGCTGTCAGAGGAATTGGGTGTTACCCTATAAGTTTAAAATGAAACAACTAAATGTGAAATGCGTTAAAAATCAGAAACATTAGAACCCAAAGAAATGTTGACTGCGTACAGTTTTTGCAAACTAAAATTAGATGACATCCAAAGAAATGTTTTCTTCTTTAAAATCTAAATGCCAGGGCCCAGGTGTGTAAATATAGTTGGATCCAAGTTGTAATTTGGGGATATCTAATTAATTTGCCGATATTCATCAGTTATTTGATTAATAATTGAATGTCATTACGCACTTTAAAGTGGGTTTAAAGTACCCTGCCGGTCACATTATTGTATTTTAATTGTGTTTGGGATACATCGACGCGACTTGCACTTAATGTGATGCATTTCAATCTCATTTCTGTCAGAATAGTCATAGCCCGTATTCAATTTTGATGAAACACTAGAATCAAATGTTTGATTAAAGGTTTTTCCTTCAGCTAGAATCCATTGTCTGTATTTCAACAATAGTGTGTACGGTCCAGTCAATATCCCTTAGTTGAAACGGTATGCTTTCTTATGATTACAAGGACGTTTTAAAAGTTAGAAGTTCTTAGTTATATCGGATATGTTCCTTACGTCGTAACTATAATCCCCTTTCCTTTCATGAATGTGACCCACCGAATTAGACTATTTGCCGGATTTGTTATCACATAGGCAACACGACAGGTGCCACATGTGAAGCAGGATATAATTACCCTTCTGGAGCACCTAAGATCACCCTAGTTTTTGGTGGGGTTCGTGCTGTTTATTCTGTGTTGTGTCATGTGTACTATTGTTTGTCTGTTTGTCTTTTTCAGTTTTAGCCATGGCGTTGTCAGTTTGTTTTAGATTTATGAGTTTGACTGTCCCTTTGGTACCTTTCGTCCCTGTTTTATACAGAACTGTTGGAGTTATCGTACTGAAAATAAATGTTTAGGTTGACCATTATGGACTATATGTGTCACAAATGACCATACACCATGGTCCTAAAAGTCTTGTTTTCAAGTATATGACATTTCTAAATGCAACTTATTATTTAATTATTCCTGTCATGCGCAACACGGCATATGGATAAGGAACTATTCATTATTTTGGAGAACCTGGGTTCATTCAAATGTTTTGGTGCTGCCAGTTGTGTTTGTCTTTTATTTATTTTTTACGTAGTCGTGGTATTTTTGTATTTTAATTTCCCTTTCCGATAAAAATGTCTTTCATGATAGACTAAGTTATATATAGAATTACCTCGACTTGCCACTAAATAACGTCTCAGAGTCTTCATGATAGACTAAGTTATATATAGAATTACCTCGACTTGCCCCTAAATAACGTCTCAGAGTCTTCATGATAGACTAAGTTATATATAGAATTACCTCGACTTGCCCCTAAATAACGTCTCAGAGTCTTCATGATAGACTAAGTTACATATAGAATTACCTCGACTTGCCCCTAAATAACGTCTCAGAGTCTTCATGATAGACTAAGTTATATATAGAATTACCTCGACTTGCCCCTAAATAACGTCTCAGAGTCTTCATGATAGACTAAGTTATATATAGAATTACCTCGACTTGCCCCTAAATAACGTCTCAGAGTCTTCATGATAGACTAAGTTACATATAGAATTACCTCGACTTGCCCCTAAATAACGTCTCAGTGTAAACAATTTCAAAGTTTCTATTTAAAATCGACAAATTGTAACAACGCAAGGGTAAAACTTGACAACAGATTGTTTCTATGATCACAGTTTTAGGATTTGATTCTCATTCTTGTATTTCTTGTATATCTTTTCATTTCCTGTATTTTTTAAAGAATATTTAGACACTGTACAAAAAAAAAATAGCACATGTAATAGGTGGGTCGGTAGATATTCCCTTTTTATAGCTGAGGCGAAAAATATCAAAAGAAGATTGAAACTCCAAATTTAAAATAAGAGTTTTACACAAACATCTTCATCATAATTGTAATACGAGACCGTATCATAAACTAATTAAAATGATGAATGACTTGAGATAACCAATATCTCTTCAAGTTCGACAATATTACTTGTAAGTTTGATCTCTCTTGCTGATATGATGGGTTTGGCATTCCTCTTGGCACATCAAGAATTTGGTTTCAGTGTTCAATTCAGAATAGTGTATCAAACAATAAAATACTTCACGGAACGCTGTCGTATATAAACTCATAATATATAGTAATGTTATTAAATTGTAACCGTTTTTTGTTTGGAAAGATATGTAGTACTAATTTGTCATTTTCTGTTGCAAACAATATTCTATATTATGAGTAATTGGTAATTGTTTTGGTTTCATGATGAATAGTTTAAGTCTTTTTCGTCACATATCCAATGTGTTTTCAATGCAACAGTCCTGCCCAATATAGATGACGTGTCTCTCTAAAAGGTATTTCGGGTGATTTTCTTAGCACGAGAAAAATCTCTATAAATAGTTTTTTTTTCTTTAGTCTTAATTTTTTAGGTGACCCTGCAATTCATGTAATAGGTCATTATCATGTTTGGGGCAAAGCTGCTTTATTCTGATGGTAAGTCTGTAGTGAATGACTTGTTTTTTGTGTTGCGAATAACCACACAGGAGAGAAATACATTTAAGATTAAATGTGTACATGCGAAACAAATATGCAAATACCATTCCCTATCCTTTAAACGTGTAGCAGTTTCTTAGTAATCTCAGAGGCATACATTAAAATCGTCGATCAATCAAAACTAATACATGAGAGAGGTTGTTGAAGAGAAGTTAGTAGAAGAAAAGTATTGAGAATTTGCTATTCTTATTAGCCAATAGAAATATTCGCATATTGGAACACAATGGGACCATGTTTGACTCCAGTGCTGTTTGATTAGCCTGGATATAGAAATTAACATTTAAAAGTGCAGTCCAATAACAACGCTAGAAGCCTGCATAAACATTTACTTTGTGGGTGTAAGGTATTATATACTGCCCTATCAGCTTCAATAACATCTGCATGAAGTATGTTAGTACAATGTTAAGAGATGTAACGTCAAGGAAGACACGTTGTTTCAGGTGAAAGATCTAGAGGGTTTAATGATTCTTGAGATGATATTAGAATTTAGAAGTTGACTTAAATTTTAATTATATTTACATTTTTTCCTCAAAAAAGTTGACGCTCTGCACCTTGAAATTAATCACAGTTCTCCATAACGACAACAGCTCATCCTTTATCTACTGGTTTTAATATTAAGTCGTCTGTGTTCTATTAAGCAACTACATAGACTCATTGTCTTAAGACAATAAGATAGTGAATGGTGGAGAAGAGGCAATAAACACATTTGACGGTTTTTATGCTGAAAATAATATAAGCATGGTCTTTAATTGCTACATGAACTTGATTCGGAATCTATGAACTATTTTCTTTGATCTTCAAATTTTGAAATCTTTTAGTTTTTCTGTGTCAAGAGTATTACCTACTTATGGTTTCAAAAATGTTACTATTGTCTCTGAAACATTTTTTACTGTGATTATTAAACGTTCTTTGCCCTAAAAAGTCTATAACAATAACAATTGCTAAAAGGGTTTCATCAAATTGAAATCTGATATGACAATATAAGAGAAATCAAAACTCAAGGTACACGACAAATATTTTCTTAAAGCATCGATACTGAATACACTTAGATAAAGTGAATTTTAGAAGTAACTAGACCTTTAATATTGTTTGGAAAAAAAAATTAAATCAGTTTTAATATATACAGATTTTTTTTTTGCTTTTTATATTGAAACGTATGAAAGAAATGTTTAAAAATAAGTAAAAATACAAAAGATAATTAATCGTTTCGATTCTTGTGACGATGGGAGTTTTAACAACCTTGGTTGGCTTTATAACTCTTGCACCGTCGATTCTTGCAAGCTGGCAGAATGAAAAAATAAAAAAGGATGAACTCGGATATTCACACCATATCAGTATCTTGTGTATGTCTTTTTGTACTAATTTGTCTGTGTTATAATTTACTTAGCGCCATCATTTCTCAAGAGACAGTCATTACTTTTCTTTTATGGTTTCGTTTATTGAATGATTACTCGTATAGACTAACAGACAGTTAATAGTTCATCGAATATCGTAACAATGCTATAACTGACATTACTGACTGTGTTTGCTATTTCAGCGAACATGTTAAGTTTACCTAAATAAACTCATTATATATACCAGGACTAAATTTTGTATATACGCCAGACGCGCGTTTCGTCTACAAAAGACTCATCAGTGACGCAAAAGCATGTATTTTTGTCTAAAACCTATAAAGAATTTTTAACACTCTGAAAATAATTAATACCATTATTTTCATAAGCTGTATTACAAAAGTTAATAACCAGTTCTTTGATAGTAGTAAGGGAGGTAGTTAGAAGCACTGATATATTAGTAGAAGAACACTTACTCGATGCGGAGATGAAACGGAATGTAAATGGGTTTTTTATGTAATCTCGATAACCAGTACATGGTGGGGACTTTCAAATGTCCGAAGATGCTTTAAGCTGGGTAATAGCATGGGTGTGCTTGTTAACGCTATGACTCTCAGTCCATATAACTTGGATGTAACAAGAACTACACTGATCAGATCAGTGATTTGTGATGGTACATGTACATTTGCCAATTTTTAAACCAGGGATTATTATACACGACTAGAACCCACCCGCGAAATCGCAGGCATTCAGAGCTTAGTTTAAAGTATGTAAAGTGTTGGAAGAATTTTGTAAAATATTGAATGACTGGAGAATTTCAGCAAAAGTATCATAAGTCATAGGTTATTGGGTACTGGAAAATCCTTTTTTTTTTATATCCCTCCTCCTTTATTTCCAATATTCCCATTTTTTGATTTTCTATCAATTTCAATATGATACATATAGTATGTTATGAACATTCAAGTAAGGAGCCTGTAATTCAGTAGTTGTTGTTTGTTTATGTGTTACATATTAGTTTTTCGTTCATTTTTTTGTACATAAATAAGGCCGCTAGTTTTCTTGTTTTACATTGTCAGTTCGGGGCCTTTTAAAGCTGAGTATGCGGTATGGGCTTTGCTCGTTGTTGAAGGTCGAACGGTAACCTATAGTTGTTAATATCTGTGTCATATTGGTCTCTTGTGGAGAGTTGTATGCGGTATGGGCTTTGCTCGTTGTTGAAGGTCGTACGGTAACCTATAGTTGTTAATATCTGTGTCATATTGGTCTCTTGTGGAAAGTTGTCTCAACATGGCAATCATATCACATCTTTTTTTTTTTGTAATCAATGAATTCTATAAAAGATTTAATGACTGGAAAATTTCAGAAAAGGTATCAAAAGTTCAAATGAATATTTTTAGCGCTTATCTGTTTATTATGAACATTCATTACTATATGATAAATATAGTGTGTTTACTTTCAATTCTTAGTTTACTAATCGATTCATAGTGGTCATTGATATATGATACATACCCTCTCTATTTAACAAACTCTGTGACTGCCGTGGATAGTAAACTTGAAAATGAGAGCAGATAGAATTCTGAAAATACACTTCATTATTTGTATTTGTATGTTCAAAGTATACAGAAAAACGCAAACCGGAAGTCTAATCTTACTTAAAATTTTGTCCAATGACGGGACAATATCCGGATGCCTTTTTTCTCGTTTTTTTCAAAACTAAACCAATCTAAAAAATCATATGAATGGATAAAAAATGGCACTATGCACTGAACCTATAGGACACAGAGGTGTGTTGATTGATTAATTGTGGAAAGAAGAGAATCGACACCCAAAATGAGGTCTTCTCGTTTAATTATACACGATACTATAACCGGAAGTGCATTTGAATACCTACCATACGTACATAATCTTTCAATTAGTTTATTTGGGGACTGAATCTGGCATGACAATTCATTTATCATTGTCATGTTCCTCAATTTATTTTGTTGCCTATTCTGACATCGGACTCGGACTTCGTTTCAACATAATTTACTGTGAGTATTGATGTGTATTTGTTTCTGTACAATTGCTGGAGGCATAGGGAAAGGGTTGAGATCTCACAAAACATGTATAACCTAGCTGCATTTTGCAACTGTCCATATTCAGACACCTCTGACCTTTGAAAGTCTTGTATGATTTCTAATTTTAGTTAATTTATATATTTTGGAGTTTGTCATGACGTCCATAACCACTGAACATGTACACATTTTTATTTACCGGTCAGCTGAAGCGCGCCTCTTGTTGCGGCAGTTTATTGCTGAAGACCCATCTACTCACTTCGGCTGTTTTCTGCTCTTTAGTCGGATTGTGGTCTCTTTAACCTTTAAGGCTTTTATTCAGTTTATGTATGACTGCCGCAACGTTTTTCGTTGGGACAGTTGTAAATTAGTGTTGTTGCAGTCGATTTATGTTATAAAAAAAACCTTTTAAAGTTACAAAATAACTGCAGCAGTGAAATTTAACAACTGTTACAACTTTAACAAACATTATCAGTCTAGAACGACTGTTACTGGTATGGACAGCTGTTTTTTGTCCAGTTGTGTTTGACACGTTCCACATTTCTATTCTCAATTTTGTTTATATTGTGGTCTACATCGTACATATGCACTGAAATGTGAACTATTTCTCGTTTTTTTTTTATATAGATTAGACCGTTGGTTTTCCCGTTTGAATGGTTTTACATTAGTAATTTTGGGGCCCTTTATAGCTTGTTGTTCGGTGTGAGCAAAGACTCCGTGTTGAAGGCCGTACATAGATCTATAATGGTTTACTTTTTTAAATTGTTATTTGGATGGAGAGTTGTCTCATTGGCATATCTTCCTAAATCTATTAAAAATGTGTCAGGATTTTGATGATACATTTACTAACAACAGGTATTGCAGTTATTTTATAATACAAAAGTTCGAGTTGTTCATACATTTATTTACCCTTTGATAATAACTTTATATATAATGTTAGAACAAACGTTAAGTTGGTAAATACCTCGGTATGAGTGCTTATTTGTCCCTTACATTGATCTCCACTAAGAACCAAATATTCACTGAATGGACAATAATTATGTATCGGATTGATCAATTCTTTTAGGAAGTTTTATCGAATCCATTGAACTTCCTATGACCGCAACATATCGCTCAGATAGATCATACTCTTTGAAATGCTATTTCGTAGCTATATAGTATACATATTCTGATATCAATCTGCGCATTGATAATATTTTCTTTTCTTTTGATAAATATCTTGTATCTAAGGAATAGATGACTATAACTGAATTTGGCAAAAAACTGTCGGCACTTAAGGTATTCGACGCTCTTCAAATTTGTACTTTTTTTGGCCTTTTGTTTATATGGATATAGGAAGATGTGGTGTGAGTGCCAATGAGACAACTCTCCATCCAAGTATCAATTTAAAAAGTAAACCATTATAGTTTAATGTACGGCCTTCAACACGGAGCCTTGGCTCACACCGAACAACAAGCTATAAAGGGCCCCGAAATTACTAGTGTAAAACCATTCAAACGGGAAAACCAACGGTCTAATATATATAAACAAAACGAGAAACACGTATATATTACATAAACAAACGACAACTACTGTACATCAGATTCCTGACTTAGGACAGGTGCATATATGTTTGTTTTTATTCCTTTAATAGACAAATCCCGCGTATAGCTGACACAATTGTAAGGCCGTGTTCACTTGACAAAAACTCGGTGTTGTATTAGTGTAACTCACACGTAAACTAAACACAATTACGTTCTCATTGATAAAACTCAATGATTACATGTAGTGTATATCATGTTTTGTCTACATGCAGTTGATAGTCAATGTAGGCCTTGTGTAGATTAAGTGTACACAACATTAGGCATTTATAAAATTATTTTCTAAATGTATATTTAAGGAATCAATGATTTTGGAATAAAATTGATATTTATTAACCATAATTAATTAAGTTCTGTACAGATATATTTGTCTAATCTTTGTTATGAAGACAAATTTACATAGCTTTGTTAACAACCCGTTATCAAGACTCAAAGCATCATCATTGCCGAACACGTAATTCATTTGAGAAGGTCTCCTCTAATTAATTTGACGTACACAGAAATATTTGCCCCTTGTCTTTACTCAAATAACGATTCGAAATAATAATAAAGAAAACACCAAACAATATTACAACCTCCCTTTGCCAGAAAGAGAAGAAATACCATTTGAAACAAACAGAAAAGATAGTAATGTTGTAGTCCTGAACATCTCAATCCTTTTTTCATTGTCTGTCAGCACGCTGATGCATCCTATGTTTTCTAATGCGAGACATCTTTTGGCTAGTATATATATTGAGTTTATTTACAAATATTTGAGACTGATATATATGACGAGTTTAGTTGTATCGGTATGTTCTCACCTCTGTAATTAACAAAAGTCCATATAGTACTAATAATCCTATCCATTATAATTTGTTCATTTTGATGACAGGTTTTTCAAAAGATTGTAAGTTTCATGAACGTTGTTGTCGTTTAATACACGGGAAGTCTATGCTCAAATGACCAATTGGAAATTACAATTATTTAAGCCATAACATCTGTATTTAATGATATATTTTTTGAGATGCTACCGTCAAGAAGTTAGTACGCCAATAAGGTGTTACTGTTCTCCTAATGCAAAATATGTTCATTTAACATCATGGATAACAGTGTATTGATTGAATTCATAAAGACCTTGAATGATCTTTTCCACAATTAGGCAGTTACTTTGGCGACAAATTCTTTATAAATTATCAAGGTTTTTTTCAGTATACACATGTTAAATAACCTGAACCTATTTTACAAACTGCAACGTTAATAGCTTTCCTTGCCACTGTAATCCTAATACATAAGCTAATAACAAACTTTACGAATTTTAACATAAGAAAAACAGACGATCTAATTGAACTATGATTTTAATGTTTTTATCAAGTAATTCATTAAGTTGAATTGACTAGATCAAATTCTCAGACTTTCTAACTTTATATATCAGATCACATTTAACAGGTCGGTCTGATATATTACTTTTGATTACAATCTGACCTTCCACGATAATTTTTTTCCTAGTTTTGAAATAAATCATTTCACTATTTTATTCCAAATTTCGGTCAACTAAACAAGATCTATTTGAACTTCTCGATATTATGCCATACATGCAATTATCTTTTTATCTAAATAGACACAGACTATTTAAGATTTCATAGCCGATCGTATGAATCAGTTAATTGTCAGATATTAGTCCCTTGGTCATTATAACTAATCCATAATAATGTTTCATAGTTTCTTTATGGTATTTCAATTACTCTATTACTCAGAACTAAACTGAAAAGTACAGCAATGTCGATTTAACAACAACATTAATCAACATGATATGTTACCGTCTGTTTAAAGACTATTAAATATGATCAAAATTAGATATGAGTTAAAAGCAAATACGATTGTAATCGACCGACCGATCTTGACTAACATTCGAGCTAATAGTGACCGTCACATATGTAAGGATTTTAAAGTTTTGGCACATTTGTGACACTCAACAATTGTTAATGATATTCGTTTTCATACACAAATGTTTCGCCTATAGAGTCATATGAGGACATAAACCTTTGAAGATATTCATATGTATTTGATTTTGCAATTTTAAATCATTTTTCTAAGTGTTATAGACCTAAATGTCTGTTTGCTATTTGATTAACTGAGTTTTCAGTCCGTTCGCAACATCCCAATAAAGTATTATAAAGACTATTAATCTAGTCATCGTCTAAAACTAAAGATAACCTAGGATTTTAATGTAAGAAACCATTCTTAACTTAGAAAACCTAATACGGAAAAAAAATTACAAACTTTATTTTTTTTTATACAAAAGTCTAAACCCCCTGATTGCACTAATGCTAGTTCCCAATTCACATAATATCCAGCTTGCCACGTTATAACCGGGGACCTCAACATTGTCAATAACACTTATCGAGAGGTCCGAAATATCGTGAGCCTATATCCATCAATTGGGAATACAACTTCAAAATTGTGTTGAATTCATTCGAGTGTTATGCCAGATAATGGGCTAATATCAAGAGAAAACGCAGACACTCTTTTTTTGAATAGATTAAAGCTGTGGGGTCGTTGATACAAATCAGAATAGAGAAACTGAATGGGTCTATCAATACCCATGCTACATCAATCTTTAAAGACCCAAATGTTGCAAACTATTATCCTACCTCCATGACAAATATGGTGGTGTCCCCGCAGATAAAGCCCCAAATAACATGTGTAAAACTCATTACATTAACTGCTTAATAAACGGAGTAGGTATTTACAAATCACTTGGAAACTCAACATATATCCTCACGACACTTACTAATGAAGAAATCCTAGATATTCATAGGTCTGTTATATGGTCCTTTGGAATTTTAACCAAAGATGAAGAACTGGATCTTTCATAACTGTATTGGATACCTAAACTACATAAGTGTCTTTACAAACAACGGTATATTGCTGGGTCTTCCAAGTGCCCCACAAAACCTATTTCTAATTTATTAACATTCATTTTATCAGCAATCAAAGCCGGACTTTAAAGATATTGTGAAACTGCCTTTTCTAGAGGTGGCGTGAATAAGATGTGGATACAAAAACATTCCAAAGATCTATCAGAGTACATACAATCTAACTTTCTTTCATCTTGCAATACTAGTAATATTAAAACATTTGAATTTTCTACACTTTACACAGGTATTCCACATTCCAAACTAAAAGACAAATTGGTATTGCTTTGTTCAATAAAACAGAATGACCAACGTAGATACAAGTATCTTGTCTTAGGGAGGGATAAAGCCTACTTTGTAAAGGATCACTCTGATTCAAAAAACAATTCTCTGAATCTGACATTATCAAAATATTTGATTTCTTGATTGACAACGTATTTGGTACGTTCGGCGGACGTGTTTTTCAACAGATGTCGGCATTACAATGGGAATCGATTCTAACCTTCTTCTTGCCGACCTGTGTATACGCATCTATCCAATCGAACTAGAGATAAAGGATACAACAGAAACAGTTAAGTAAGCCTCATAGCTTGACTTGCATCTAGAAATTGACAATAAAGGTCGGTTTCAAACAAAACTTCACGACAAAAGAGTTGATTTCAGCTTTCCAATTGTGAACTTTCCCTTTCTTAGTAGCAACATTCCAGTAGCACCTACATACGGGGTATATAACTTGATACGATATTCCCGTGCTTGCATTTGCTATCATGATTTTCTTGATAGAGGGTTGCTGCTCACAAGGAAGCTATTAAACCAAGAGTTCCAAATGGTGAAGTTGGAATCACCCCTTCATCAACTTTATGGACGCCATCACGAGTTGGCTAACCGTTATGGAATAACCGTATCACAGATGATATCGGATATGTTCCTGACTTCATAACTACATTTCCCTTCCTTTTCATGAACACGACCTACCGAATGAGACTATTTACCGGATTTTTTATAACATGAGTAACACGACGGGTGCCATATGTGAAGCAGAATCTGCTTACCCTTCCGGAGCACCTGATATCACACACAGTTTTTGGCGGGCTTTGTGTTGCTTATTCTTTTCTTTTATATGTTGTGTCGTGTGTACTATTGTTTGTCTTTTTCATTTTTAGCCATGGCGTTGTCAGTTTATTTTCGTTTTATGAGTTTGACTGTCCCTCTGGTATCTTTCTTCCCTCCTTTATAAAACATGGGAAGAATAGGTAAAACTAACAAAGCTTAATTTTCGAACTGCTCAGAAAGCAAGCAAATGTCTTTTGAAGACTACAATATCATCCCTAGAAGCCTTCTGTTATCTTTAATTTATTAGTATGCACCACTTCTACCATAAACATAATGTCCATTTTCATTAATTCCCTATCGCTGTATTTGTATGTCTGGGAACACAACTTGATACGCGTCTTGTTTAGCTTAATGTTTCGAATCCGAATTGGAATAATATTGCTTTACATCTGTGTGTGCTTTGTAGTTTCATATTAATATACTATTTGATTGCAAACTATCTTGCATGTTTTGTGACGAATACTTGAAAACATTAAAATTAATTAAAGTCAATCCCCCGAAAGAAAAGGTACATGCACATTGAGCGGTTTTAAGTAGAATTTAGGACTAGATTCTTCTTTTTTTGATATCGATAAATGAAATAAACAGAGGTATTTTAATTAACGGTCAATGAAAACCAGTTAAAATAACACTTCATTTATTTGATACCGACAAATGATATAACGAAACTACCGATTAAAATCCTCTTTTGATATTTTCCTATGAATTTGGTTAATTGAGCCAGATCTATTAAATAGTGCATAACATGTACCAGAACATACATAACAATGACTTCCCCGATAAAATGATTTCATATGAGTCTTAACTATAGGTTGCATTATTCAGTTTGTTATAATGCATTTTCCCCTTAATCGTCATTACGAATCCAATATTTGATATATATAGAATGTTTCTCTATTCATACCTACGTATATAGTGAATTAAGTCTTTTCAAAATCTTAAATGTTCTCAGTTGTTCGAGTATGCACAAAATTATTCTTGAAATTGGATTAATATAACGACGACCTTACATTTCAAAATACGGTTTGCTTTTTGACTCGTTAACGATTACGTTTAAACCCATTAATTTTTATCAACACTTACTGTTAAATCATCAATATTTGTTATGTGAATTATAGTGAAAGTGTCTATGTAATACGTAACACAAATCGCATTCAAATTTATGATTGAATTTTTCGTATTTAGTATTTCCTCATATCGCAATAACAAATATCGGTTCAGTGCCAATTGTTTAACCGTCGCAATAATATACACATACCCGTTTCTGAATTTACAGTTTTCGATGTAAATTTTTCATATTTTTTTTTAAAATATTGATAATTGATATTTTTGAACATTTGTTACCAATAACATGTAAATATCAACAGTTATGACACTGAATTTCCGTAACCTTTAAGCTCATCATAATAGCGGCACTTATGGTACATTAAGAGGAAGACTTTGAATTTTATTCGAAGTATTGGTTTGGTAGTTGAAATGTCAGCTTTATAAAGATGAAAGTCGGAGGTAATTGGAATTTTTGGCAAATGCTTTATGATCTGTTTCACTAAAAAGTAAAATCACATAAATACTGCACGCCGAGGAAAATCAAAACAGAAAGTCTCTTATCAAATGGCAAAATCGAAAACTCAAATACATCTAACGAATGGATAACAACTGTCATATTCCTGACTTGGTACAGGCATTTATCGCTTCAAGTTTTCCAAGAACCATCTGACCGGAATAAATCGTAGCTTATTGTAATTGGTACACAAATCTAAATTTGATAAATAGAATAAATTTTAGATTGAAAGATATCCTATTAAAGAACATGTTTAATTGTATAAATCTATGTTTAAATGCAATGTTGAAAGGAATTTTGCGCTTTCAAACTAGTTTAACCCCGCTACATTCTTTATGTACCTGTTCAAAGTCAGAAGCCTGTACTTCAGATCGTTTTTTTTCTCGTTTGAAATGTTTTACATTTGTTCTTTTCAGTCCATTATTGATGACTAAATGGTATGTGCTAAGCTCATTGTTGAAGGCGAAGCGGTGATCTAAACATGTTAATTTTGTGTCATTTGGTCTGATAAAGAGAGTTGTTAAAATCGCAATCCCAACACATTTTCATTCTTATAATGGAAAAATAGGTGTATACGTCATTATTTTATAATAATAAAATAAGATAAGATGAATGACGAGTTTAAGATAACCACATGGTTGATTACATTGCTTGTGAAGTTTAATACCCGATGGTCTCACCAGCTCAGCAGTCAGTATTTATGTGTTGACATGAATTGACTTTGATATTGTAATCATGCTAATAAATAAACTGTTTTCACTTTTTTAAAACGACAAACTAAGGATTTTCTACCTCAGGAATAAATTACCTATATTTATGTATTTGGCCTGAATTATGAATATTGGACCACAATGCTCTTTAACTGTTTACTTAAATTGGCATTTTTTACTCCTTTGATTCGAGTGTCACTGGTGACTCCTTTGTATACGAACCTCTGATATACACAATTGTATTTATCCTGGTATCGTTTATGGATCTATCTATTTTTCGAACCATTTTTGAATTAACGAATAAATGAGTGAATTTAATTAAAAAAAAATTAGATGTTTGTTTCATAGTCAGGCATGCTAATGATTCTGTAATAAATGAGTACCGGCTATCTCAGACTAATTTTTACATTAACTCAATATTGTTCATTATTGATCTCAGTGAAATTCAGCAACTGTTAGAAATCATCTTTACTATTTCTTTTCCAACTTTGGTATTCAAATCGACAAAAATATTGCTGAATCATCTTGATACTAAAGTAAATTTCATCTTATGTATCATTTTCAGCATTTAAGATTTTCAATGGAATACATTTATATAGATATAGGAAGATGTGGTGTGAGTGCCAATGAGACAACCCTCCATCCAAATAACAATTCAAAAAAGTAAACCATTATAGGTCAATGTACGGCCTTCAACATGGAGCCTTGGCTCACACCGAAAAGCTATAAAGGGCCCCAAAATTACTAGTGTAAAACCATTCAAATGGGAAAACCAACGGTCTAATCGATACACAAAAAATCGAGAAAATGTCTGTTAATGATGTGAAGGTACAATAGTACAATAGATATAATGAATTATGTGAGAATACCCTGACATTTATTTCAATGTAATGTCGGCTTGAAAGGTCAAGAAAATCAAAGTTAATTATACTATTGAGAATATAAATCCTCCTTATCTTATTTTATCGTCGAATAATTCGATTTCAGCTATTATTGGTAACGAATATATTGTTTTTCATGTCGCCTTCCACTGACTGATGGCTATTGTTCTAGTCAGCCTGGGAACTAACATATTTGAACTGAATTCTTTGGGGACACCATTAAACATAAGTGACATGTTCAGAACATAACATTCACTGCAGGGTATATATACAGTACTTACAACAGATGAATACAATAACACTGCAGGGTATATTTACAGTACTTACAACAGATGAATACAATAACACTGCAGGGTATATATACAGTACTTACAACAGATGAATACAATAACACTGCAGGGTATATTTACAGTACTTACAACAGATGAATACAATAACACTGCAGGGTATATATACAGTACTTACAACAGATGAATACAATAACACTGCAGGGTATATTTACAGTACTTACAACAGATGAATACAATAACACTGCAGGGTATATATACAGTACTTACAACAGATGAATACAATAACACTGCAGGGTATATATACAGTACTTACAACAGATGAATACAATAACACTGCAGGGTATATTTACAGTACTTACAACAGATGAATACAATAACACTGCAGGGTATATTTACAGTACTTACAACAGATGAATACAATAACACTGCAGGGTATATATACAGTACTTACAAAAGATAAATACAATAACACTGCAGGGTATATATACAGTACTTACAACAGATGAATACAATAACACTGCAGGGTATATTTACAGTACTTACAACAGATGAATACAATAACACTGCAGGGTATATATACAGTACTTACAACAGATGAATACAATAACACTGCAGGGTATATATACAGTACTTACAACAGATAAATACAATAACACTGCAGGGTATATTTACAGTACTTACAACAGATGAATACAATAACACTGCAGGGTATATATACAGTACTTACAACAGATGAATACAATAACACTGCAGGGTATATTTACAGTACTTACAACAGATGAATACAATAACACTGCAGGGTATATATACAGTACTTATAACAGATGAATACAATAACACTGCAGGGTATATTTACAGTACTTACAACAGATGAATACAATAACACTGCAGGGTATATTTACAGTACTTACAACAGATGAATACAATAACACTGCAGGGTATATATACAGTACTTACAACAGATGAATACAATAACACTGCAGGGTATATTTACAGTACTTACAACAGATGAATACAATAACACTGCAGGGTATATTTACAGTACTTACAACAGATGAATACATTAACACTGCAGGGTATATTTACAGTACTTACAACAGATGAATACAATAACACTGCAGGGTATATATACAGTACTTACAACAGATGAATACAATAACACTGCAGGGTATATATACAGTACTTACAACAGATGAATACAATAACACTGCAGGGTATATTTACAGTACTTACAACAGATGAATACAATAACACTGCAGGGTATATTTACAGTACTTACAACAGATGAATACAATAACACTGCAGGGTATATATACAGTACTTACAACAGATAAATACAATAGCATCAACAATACAATTTAATGACATAAAATAAGATACTACATATAAAAGTATAATTATTACAACAAGGATATTGAAAAATATTTCATTGACACTTGCTTCTGAATATATATGTATATGATTCATAGAGTTTAGAGCAAACTCGGTTACTTCATTTTGCATCCAGCAAAACACAGAAATAACGTAACATTATTGGTCGATTATTAATTGCTTTAGAAGTTGTTAACCAATTAAAACGTTATTTCTGAAAAGATAATCCAAAGTGCATCTGATTGGAAACGGACGTACATGTATAGAAACAAATAGTTACCTACCTTGTCTAGATTTACAAACACGATTCCAATTGGTTTCCCTCCTAACTTGTTTTGTATACCAGTACTTGTAGTAAATTTGGGTGACATGTACCACATTTGTAAGTTACTATTGGTAATAAAGCTGTTAAAGGATTCGAGTATTTGTACAACTTTGGCTTCTATATTTGGTGTGAAGGTGTACATGTTAAAGATTAACTAAACAAGCGTGTTGGCAGTCCTATAAAATTATCATTATACTTTATTAATTAAATAAGTTAAAAGATTTGTATACTAAAATATCTACTTAATGGTTTTGACATTTAGTTATCTGGTTAACATTTAGTTTTATGTAGATTGTGATTCTGTATTTTTAGTCAGAAATAATATATAAATTAATGTTTATTAAGATATCTTAGCAGACTCATTTGCTTATCTGAACGTATTTGCAAGGTTTCAGTGATTTATTTTTAAATGTGCCAATTAAAGGTTACAGAAGCAAAATAATCTTATTTAGGTATAGCTGTAATATTTTAGAAAACAAATTAGGCAACAAGAAGATTGTTCTATACTTTTTAATGTTATTTTGAATATTAACACATTTTTCAGAAACAGATAAAAAGAGCCACGTTATTTGTTCTTTAAGCGTCAATATAGGTGAATACATACAGAATATTTAATTGACAACGAAATATTAATTTTCATAATGAGAACTGAAGTTGAGTTTGTAACATAATTTTGCAACGTTGACACTTATTCGTTTACTTATTTCTTATTATTTTCTAATCAATATACACATTAATATTGATATTATAATAGTTATCAATGGTACCAGGTTTATAATTTAGTATGCCAGACGCGCGTTTCGTCTACTTACGACTCGTCAGTGACGCTCATATCAAAATATGTATAAAGCCAAACTAGTCCAAGTTTAAAGAGCATTATAAAAGAGTTATGATATAATTATAAAAATATGTTGTCTATAAATTAAAAGATTATGACACTTAAAACTAATGTCACAAATACCTTATGAAAATCAAACATAAAGACGAGGTTAATTCTTTTGACTTTTATTGCTCTTAGAGTATTTCATTAGTTTGACTTTATGTATTAAATAAAGGCAACAGTAGTATACCGCTGTTCAAAACTCTTAAATCCATGGGCAAAAAACAAAATCGGGGTAACAAACTAAAACCGAGGGAAACGCATTAAATATAAGAGGAGAACAACGACACAACACTGAAATGTAACTCACACAGAAACGGACCAAGCATCAGACAAAATCCCACGAGAATAACAAATATAACATCAAAACCAAATACATGAATTTGGGATAGACAAGTACAAGATTAAATGCACTTAATCATGAACCTGTTACTTTTACTGAAAAGTGAATACTTTTCAACTTAAAGTAAAACAATTTTTCATTCCTAAAAACATGTTCCGGGTATGCAACTCATGTTAAATTCAAAACAGTAAACACACGCTTATAGAATATCGAGTAAGTTAATAGTCATAGTGGGAATTTAAAAAAATCACCATCCGCACTAAATCAATATAAGATCACTGACACTACACATATAGTAAGTAGACTTCATGACACTTGATTCTTGATTTAATAAAAGTAAATTAGTTTTCAATCTGTTTCGGACAAAACAAATATCAAGTTTCGCGTGTGGTCTGGTAATCGAGTTATGTACAATTTGTCATTGTTAATGATTGGTAGTGTTTTAAGTAGAATACAAGATTTGTAAATAAGAGAGGGATCAAATAAAACAAAAAAAAAACACATCCAAACAATTCACTAAATAACAACGGAACGATCCTGTTTATTTTATTTTACAAACTTAACTGACACTACCAACATTTAGCCAGTAATACCAAAGTCCATAATTGCATAATCACACGTATACAAAATACTCTAAGTCAGCAACTAAAGAGGTTTGTGTATTAAGCCTTACTTTTTTGTTTACACATTTATGCATCTTCTTAAAAGAACGTAAAATGTTTGAATGAATATATGTTTCACCTAATCCTATTATTCAAATAATTTTGAATGTAGAGTTTGTATTTAAACACAATCAATAATGAATTGCAACTTTAAAAATAGTATTACTACCAAATTTTAGGGAAAGGGATTAAGAAAAAAGATTGAAAGACAAATTCATATAATAAAAGAGACCGACGACATAAGACGACACAAAGGACAAAACCAAACACAACTTTTCCTGTTAAGGTGGTACCTAAATAAAACGGTTGGTTCAAATTTTGTGAAAATTTTATATTTTTGTCAAAGGGTCAAAGTAGATACTTTGTCAAAATTTTAAGAAATTTAACGAGCCAATTAATCTTAGTTAAAGTGTAAGGTACCACCTTAAACCATCGTCGAATAAACAAAACACTTCATAAAGGGTAAGCAACACAAACCCAAAGCAATAACTGGGAGTGAGCACAAGTGAACCGGAGGGATATTTGGTTTTTATTTTGTTGTTCCAGATTATCAACTTTGTAATGGATTTGTTATACTTATCTTCTGAACTATTGTCTATTTGTATATAAGGCATTGCACTATAGATATTAGGGTATCATCTGACCAGTAAACTCGTAATTCAGTGTTATAATCTCAATTTCAAATCCTAATTAGTTGTCATGGAAATTGATAAATCACGAAATATTTAAGTAGCGGTCACTCTATGACTGACAACTTAATTAGATTCTGTTTGGTAATAATTTGTAACAATCTATTACTTAGATGTATTTATAGAAGATTTAAGTTACATCAGGAAGTTTTTTCGATCCAATAATGTAAAGCGTTAGTTAAGCATGATGGACTCGCTAGGTGCTTTAAATTTATTGATCTTAATTAAATAATATTAGATAAAGAAAGCAAGTATACTAGTAGTTTAATGGAATAACTGAATATTACAACATAACAAAAAAACAAAGAAAAAGGTATATTTTTTTTTACATTTATCACTAAATATTACACAAGGCAGTCAATTCACTAAGAAATGACATGCTATTGCAAGCCATCGCTACAATTTGAGAGCACAGTAATCTATATAGTGTTATGTCGAAAGTCAATATTCTAAACCTTGCTTTATACTCATTTTACATTATATTTGTCAATGATTAATATCTCGCGAACGCGCGGTATAAAGATAACGACAAATGATACCTACCCATGTTAAAGTTAGCATAACAAATGGCATGAACGAACTTTTTCTTAAACTGTCATATTCCTAACGTGGTTCAGATATATCCGTAAATATGGTACCACGTTCTCTGGTTTTGAAACTTAAGCTTTATATATTAATAGGAACAATACAGTGTAATTGAGATTTACGATAAGCTTGATATGCTATTTTGACAGCTGTCTGTTTTACAAATTATGCAAAAACAGTTGCAATCGAGCTATGCTATTTTTACTAATGAAATATGCAAAATAAATCAGAAGATGATGGATGGTGAAAAAAGTATACTTCAAAAATTTGTATTCCAAAGCTATCTAATATGTCATCTGTCTTTATTATTTTGAATCACAGCTCAAAATCTAACGTCATACAGATTCAAATAAAAAAATATGATTTATAAAGGTGGTCAATTATAATCATTAAGGATACAAAACAGGGTTAATAGTTTTCAAAGGTACCAGGATTATAATTTAGTACGCCAGACGCGCGTTTCGTCTATATAAGACTCATCAGTGACGCTCATATCAAAATTTTTATAAAGCCAAACAAGTAAAAAGTTGAAGAGCATTGAGGATCCAAAATTCCAAAAAATTGTGCCAAATACGGCTAAGGTAATCTATGCCTGGAATAAGAAAATCCTTAGTTTTTCGAAAAATTCAAAGTTTTGTAAACAGGAAATTTATAAAAATGACCACATTATTGATATTCATGTCAACACCGAAGTGTTGACTACTGGGCTTGTGATACCCTCGGGGACGAAACGTCCACCAGCAGTAAAACTTACAACGTGGGAAACACAACAACTATCAGAGGAAAATAACGGAGCAACAGAAACACTGAACTGCAACAAAAACAAACGCCATTATTCATAGAATAAAACAATTTGATAACAGCTGCCAGATTCCTGATGTGTTACTGGAGACTTTTAGAAAACATAATTGGTTAAACCTGGTTTAATGGATAGCCGAATCGCTCACTAACAAGATTACGTGAAAGACTTAAATACAAAAACAAATCAACACAAGAACACTCAGAAATACATGAAAAAATAGTATATGAAAATATATTCTGACATGTAAATCATAGAATAACAAGGACTTTCACAGTTGTCTGTTTTATACTCTGTGTTTAGTCAGCATTGGAATGTCGACATGAATATCAATTTTATGGTCATTTCTTTTTATACGTTTACTGTTTGCAAAAGTATGAATTATTCTAAATACTTAGGATTTTCTCATCCCAGGCATAGGTAACCTAAGCCGTATTTGGCACAACATTTTGGAATTTTTGGTAATCGATGCTCTATAACTTTATTCTTGTTTGGCTTTCTGACTATTTTGATCTGATCAGTCTCGTGTAGATGAAACTCGCGTCTTGTGTATCAGATTAAAAGCCTGGTATATTTGACTACAAATAGCATGTCGAAATGTATCATTGTATTGTTTATTTGTTTACTTCGCTGTCCTGAATGATATTGCCTTTATTTATACTGCAGTTATGTCAAGGAATGTTGTCATTTTAGTGTTATATAAAACATCGCCATAAAAGTGTATGGTTTGTGTCTAACATTATCGTTTGGTTTGTTTGTTGCACTTAAGTGTTTCTGCTGTTTTATTGGTTTCCTCTTATATTTGATATGTTTCCCTCGGTTTGAGTTTGTAATCCGGATTTGTATTCTCTCAATCAACAAATGATTTTCCAACAGCGGTCACTACTGTTGCGTTTATTTATATCTACTTTATGTCATTAAATTAAATAGAAGAAAAAAGTTTTGCATGTTATGTTGAATTATTCAATAGTTTTATAGATGTAGGATTTGGGATTAAGACAATTTAGCTTGACACATTGCATATGTGTTCATGACCCGCCACCAAATGTCTAGGCTTATGGCGGTAAAATCTATAATTAGAATTTTGAATACGGTCGGCGTAAAAAAATCAACGTAATTATAATCGGGGCACCTGTTATTGAATTGCGACTGATATCGTGCAGTAAAATAAAGTTCTACTTTTTATTCACTTGAAAAAAATTGATTCTTATATATAGATATATAAGATACTAAGAATCGTGTTTTAAATTAATACAAAACGTTTTTGATTTCATTGCATTGATCTGAATTAAAATTTATTCTCAAAGGGGCCTGAAAAAAACCTGTACTGGCATTTATAAGTGCAATGCTATAATTTATCACAAATGTACCTATTCAGTTTGTAGTATGATCACAATTTTAAGGAATATATCTCATTGTTTACATTGGACGTGAATCTATCTTGGTATATACTTTCTTAACATAGTTGATGTATTCTTCCTTAAGAGAAAGGAAAAAAGTTTATGAGTTAATTATTTTTTAATCAAATCTAAAGAAACAAAAATTAATATAATTCTGTTATTCTGCGGAATCTGGAAAAAACAACTTGTCAAACTGTTTTTGATCTATGTATACTTCATAAAATTACAAAACATTAATTTTAAACATACCACCATTAGGCTGAAAACTTCATGGCTGGTCAAAGACTGTTAGTTAAATAATATATTTCTTTTGCCTATTTGTGCTTGTGTTGATTGCTTTTTGTGTCCTTGACGTACATATTATATCAAACATCTTCTACAAAGAACTACATAAAATAAACGAGTGGTGGTAATAAAGCATTTGTAAGCTAAAACCGTAATTACCCTAACAATTGAGGCACTCATTAAACAAGACACGGTATCTCTAGTTCAATGACCAATTTTAGTGTCCTGAATGCTGCGTTTAATTAAGCAGCTAGGTTTATTCCTTCGTCACAACAGTAGAATTACCATTCATATGTGTTTCAACAACTATAATCTACATCCAATATACCATAAAACTGAGGCTAATATATCGTGAATTTGTTTCACTTGCAAAGTCAAAATACAAAACGAAATGAAGCTAATTATGTTCGCTACAGGCCAAATGAAATATTTGAAGGAATATTCTCTATATGAATAAAACAAATAAAAGCTGTTTGTATATATTTCCGATGAAAACGCTTTTGGAATATAACATTAATGTACCTATCTCCGCTTATATGTGTAAAAAAAAAAGGTTCACTAATATATATGTATTTGCACTTTAAAAACAGATTGTCTTTATGCAGTATAATTTTTGTTTTGTTTTAGAAGTTTTAAATAATCAATTCTTAAATTAATATATGCAATTTTATGCCAGTTTTAGGAATACATGTACATATCGAGTCTACATTTTCTTTGGATTTTTCGATTTTTCTCTGAAATTAGTTCCATCAAAATGTTTGATTTTTCAAACCTGTACACCACTTTTCCACATGTGAAATAGACAAATCGACTATAAGAAATAATCCACATTGCTTTTCATTATAAAAATGGTAGCATACACAATAAATGTATCTATTTTGAATATCATTCGTCAAATTTTGTTTATAGACCAAAAAGGTAAAACGTGTTACACAAAAGGAACATGTGATTAGTACGCTGGAGTTTCTTATTGCCAACGTATTTGTTGAATTTTGAGGTTTTCCAAAAAAGTGTAGTTTCTTACTTTTTTTGGGCCTTTTTAACATATTTTTGATACGAGTGTCACTGATGAGTCTTTTGTATACGAATCGCGTGCTGGCGTAAATATAAATTTTCAATGTTTGTATCTATAATGATTGCATTTACAACCACTTGGTTGATGGCACTGCTGGTGGAGTTTTAATTCTCCGAGGGTAGTTGTCGGCACTTTTGTGTTGACTTGAGTTATCATTGGTATGTTCATAATTATAATTTAACTGTTAACAAAACTTTGAATTTTGTACATACTAAGTTTTTTTATACATCAGTAATAGATTACTTTAGCTGTAGGGATGTTTTGTCCTAAATGCTCTTAAACTTCGTACTATACTTGGTCTTTTTTTCAGTGTTTTTTTCGACCGTCACTGATAAGTCTTTTCTAGACGAAATGCGCGTCTGGCGTAAATATAAAATTTCAACGCTGGTATCTATGACGAGTTTATTTATTGACTGCTGTACCCCCATTATATGTTAATTTTGTTTACATATCGTTGTCGGAACATGTTCAATTTACGGACTGTCATACAAGTAAGATGTTTCGCTACTTATAAAATCAGGTTTAAACAACCATTGTCTGCATTAGAAAATCCCTGTACCAGGTGAGGAATATTACAATTGTTATCCAATCATATGACGTGTTTGACTTTTCCTTTTTATTTATCCTCGGAGTTCGGTATTTCTGGTATTTTAAATTTTGGTACTTGTTTTATATATCAACCATTTATTTATTGATATGCAATTCTTTCAAATCATATGGTAAATTGTAAATAATACTAACGTTTGGTATATAAAATGTTTACCCTTTCTGTCCCGTATTTACCCTCTCATTAAAGTTTTCAAAGTATTTTAAAATGTTTAGCGCATGTGTAACGCAAAACATATTTGTCCATGTAAGATTTTTCAATCCATTTAAGATCTCTTATGAATTACAGATTATCAGCTGTCTGGTACTTTATAGCACTTCAAAATCACTGGTCAATATGAATGGACAAACAAAGAAATGTATGTTCATTAGAGAAACTTTATATTTCTACATTCACAAGAAAAGCCCTTGGCAAATTTCCAGTCGATATTCAAGTAATTATACGTTTATGTGCCCTGATTCGTTAATCATTGACTCAAACCTTAGTGAACTATTTAAAAAAGTGAATGAAACACACACAATATTTTGCATTGTGTTCTTTGATTGACATTAATTGCCATTAAAAATGTTGAGGCAATGGCTGATATTGTGATTTGAAATAACTATCAAACAAATGACGCATCGTAAAAACATGATATGTAAGTTCCCTATAATTGTTATTGATTTTTGAGATTCATAGAATACATATTTCTTTAGGGGCCAGCTGAAAGACGACTCCGGGTGCGGGAATTTCTCGCTGCATTGATGACCTGTTGGTGATCTTCTGCTGTTGTCTGTTCTATGGTCGTGTATTTGTCTCTTTGACAAATTCCCCATTTCCATTCTCAATATTAAGGTGTCACAAGAAAAGTGCAAATATGAAAGAAACAGACAAAAATCACCTAATGACTTACAACATTTCTGTGTGAAAAGAATCAAATAATAAAATAACAAAAATACCAAGCTACAAAGAAAACTCAAAACGGGAAAAAAATTTAGCATAATCTAAATCTCAATGACATCAAACAAATTGAAACAACTGCGAAATTCCTTACTTAGTATATGCATATCTATATGTAGACAATGGTAGATAAAACCAGTTTTTTTATGATTGACATACTAAGTAAAAAGGTAAAGAATAAAGGTACAGCAGTCATGGTTGCGTTCTTTTAAACTCTATATAAACAGAGATCTATGAAAAAAGACAAAGCACTCAAAAAGGAAAAGGATACTGTAATGAGTAATTAGGATAATAAACAACGTCAGTGCCTCAAATCTATATTCTACGACAATCACGTGTTAGTTGATAAGTAATATTTTTTAAAAAGGTCTTCGTATTTTCCGATGTTTTTTTTTTTGAACGAAGAGACGTTCTTTGAGATACCCTTCGTTCATCTACTTTCTGTTCAGACACTAAATAAGTCTGAATTCATACTGCATAAATGCTGAATAAATGATATTTATTTTCCCGTTTGAATAATTGCACTTTTTCCTGTCAAAGCCATTTCTAAGTATTTTCAAGGAGAGACGGCATTGATGTCTTGTCAAATCCCTTGTGCTATTTTGGAGAACAAAAATATCGATTCACCTTTTAAGATGAATATATTATAAAAGTTTAGCTCATGATTGAATTCGTACGGTGACCGATATATGCTAACATCCACGCCATTTGGACTTTAAAGAGTTTCCATGTTAATTATACACATTTCCCTATATTTTTTATCATTACTTTACTTTCGTATGCATTCTTGTATTTTCTCACGCTATGCGTACGTTTTAATGTGTTTTCGAAGTCAGTGAAAAGAAATTTATTTTCTCTGAACAAGTCTCAGGGTAGACATGAAACAAGAACCAAATATGTTTGATATAATGACCTTCTTGTTAACTCGTAGAAGCTTATTTGTCTCTAGAAAGAAATTATCTCCATTGTGAATCAATGTGGAAGGTTGATGTTCTCGCCTGAGAGAGCTTGTTTGTGCCAAATGGCGAGTAAAGTCAAATAAAGAGTTTTAAAATAACATGATATGTGTCGTTCCTTATTAATGGATTGATAAGAAATGTTAACATCGGAATTGTAGCGTCTAATCAAACACCACGCAGTTTATACCTTCCTCCTGCCAAAGAAGTCAATTTGTCCGTAGACAAACCCACTGTTTCCTCTGCTTATTCTGAAATTCGAAAATAAAAATAGCATATCATAAATCTGATAAACTCCGACTTCAAGATAATTACTATAGACATCAGACTTTATAATTAAGTATTTTGTCTATTGTTTCTGCATCAGTGCATCAAACGTCTGATATTTGTTTTAAACATAGCACAAATGGTGATAATTCCAATATTTGATGCAATCCTTTTTTGCTTACGATATTACTGCTATTTCTTAGGTTTTTGTCAAACATGTCATTTTCCATCTATTTACGTTGAATTAATACCACAGCTGACTCCTTTGCACTAAAGTGTCCACTATATGTATGCACATACGAATATTATTTAGTTTTGTAATTATCAGGTCAAACAAAATTCATTGAATATAAAATATAAGTTATTTGTCTAGAGATTGATTCAAATTTATACACTTCCGAAAAAACGTATTGTTCAGAATGCACTGCCACGAAAAGCATAGTTTGTCTTTTTTTTTTTTTTTTGAAGTTTGATAATGTGGACTTTTACATCACTACTTTAATATCTTTTTAAGTACATATAATCCAATTTATAAATAAAAAGTAATATAAGTGCGTTTCATTATTTAAGAATAAAATCAACGGTACCAATTTTGTTGCACCAGATGCGCATTTCGACAATACATGTCTCTTCAGTGATGTTCGTGGCCAAAATATTTGAAATCCAAAGCATATATAAAAGATGAAGGGCTATATTCCAAAAGGTCCAAAAAGTATAACCAAATTCGTGAAAGGAATCAGAGCTTTGCATGAGAGAGATATATTCCTTAATTTATAATAATTTCTAATATTTTGTAACAGCAAATTTTAATTACACAAAAAATCCGTATTTTCATGCCAGTACCGAAGTACTGGCTACTAGGCTGGTGATACCCTTGGGGACTAATAGTCCACCAGCAGAGGCATCGACCCAGTGGTAGTAATAAAATCAACGGTACCAATTTTGTTGCACCAGATGCGCATTTCGACAGTACATGTCTCTTCAGTGATGCTCGTGGCCAAAATATTTGAAATCCAAAGCATTTATAAAAGATGAAGGGCTATATTCCAAAAGGTCCAAAAAGTATAACCAAATTCGTGAAAGGAATCAGAGCTTTGCATGAGGGAGATACATTCCTTAATTTATAATAATTTCTTATATTTTGTAACAGCAAATTTTAATAACACAAAAAATCCGTATTTTCATGCCAGTACCGAAGTACTGGCTACTGGGCTGGTGATACCCTCGGGGACTAATAGTCCACCAGCAGAGGCATCGACCCAGTGGTAGTAATAAAATCAATGGTACCAATTTTGTTGCACCAAATTATTCTCCGGATTAGGCGATTGTTTGTGAAAGTTATTCAGCATTTCTGTTTTTTTAAATGTATCCAAGCTTACAAGGAAGAAAATATAGTAATAATTATAGAAATCACAGCTTGTATTCAATTAGACTTAAATCAGGAAATCATTAACTCATTGTACAAAGTATCAATAGATAATCATCATTATTATAAATATTGTCCTTAACTCTACATTTCCAGGAGAGTTGAAAGATCTCGTTTAGTATGCAAAATAGGTTTGAAAAGGTTTGTGTCACTTGAATTGATGAGTTAACCGTTTCTAGAAATGCCAATTAGATAACCAACACTCCTAACTCATTAAATAACAGTTGAATAAATATGATTTTAAAAGTGCATAAAATGTTTAAGTGGATGCAATGCATTTAAAAGACAGTGTAATATTACACTAGACAGCACATAGAAAACAAAAGTCTAAGCAACATGAACCCCCTTTAAAAACCGGGGATGATCTCATGTGCTCTGGAAGGGTGAGCAGATCCTGCTCTACATATTGCATCCGCCGTGTTGCTCGTGTTGTTGCACACCTGGTATATAGTCTAATTCGGTACTTCACATTTGTGGTGAAATGTGAAGTTGATTGTATTTATGACATGAGGAAAATATTCGATAACATCTTAGAAACAGTTAGTCAACCAACTTTTGATGGCGTCCATAAAATATACAGAGGATGAATTTCAACATCACTATTTGGAACTCTTGATTTAATAGCTTTCTTGTGAGCAGCAACCATCTATAAAAAAAAAACATGATAGGAAATACAAGCCCGGAAATATCGTAACAATTAGGTGATATATACTCCGTTTGCAGGCGCTGCTGGAATGTTGCTGCATAGAAATGGAAAGTTTACAATTGGGAGGTGAAATCATCTTTTAAGTCGTAAATGTCTGTTTTCAATTTGTCTGATTATATATATATATATATATATACATCCCTTCGATCTGAACATTTTAATATGTTTCCGTTTTAACCTTTTTTAAATGAGTAGGTCATGTACTTGTACAAAATTAAACTACGTTCCTTCCATTTGCTGTGTAAATAAAATCAGCGGGTCATTACATTTGATTCTAGTTCGAGTTTTGTAGAGCTCAGTCTTCGTCTATAAGATGTGATGGGTATCAAATATCAAGCTTGCTACGACTTTCATATAACAGATTTAGATACATAACTTTTATGATTTTATTAAAAAAATTCTTTGTGTGTCTTCAAGCTTGAATAATTAGTTAATGTTAAGTATTTTTAGTTTCCTTTCCTTATATATGTCGTGGAGAAAACATTATCTTGTTGCAGACATAACCATTATTCATTATGAACAATACAACATGATCGAAGTAAAAACGTTAGATTAATTATTGTGACTTCATTTAATTAACACAGGGGGTAAGCAATAATAGATTAAGTCTTCATTTGTGAACAATGATAAATAACACACACGAAGAACTGTCGGTTTAAAAAGCGATGTCAATGCTACGATTTTGTGCCGTTATGACAGGTTATTTCACTAAAACAGCATATAATATTGATTATTAATTTTTGATACCTTCAATTCACTTCCCTTTTCACTACAAATGTCACCTACCGAGTTAGACCGTGTTCACATTGACCTCGGTGCTGTGTTAGTGTAACTCACACCTTAACTAAACATAATTACGTTCCCATTGATAAAACTCAATGTCTACATGCAGTCGATAGTCGATGTAGGCCTTGTGTATGTTAAGTGTACACAAACCTAGGCATTAAGGACAGTAGGTTTACCGTTTATATATTTAAAATTTGTCCTGAAAAAATATATAGCCCACGGCCCCTTCCACCTCCCATAAAATGAAATAAATGGTTGCTGCCTAATTCATTTGAAAAGGCCTTCCCGAATCGACTTGACGTACACAGAAATATTCGCCACTGGTCTTTACCCAAACATCGATTCACGCATAAATGCATGACTAAAAACAGTGTGAGGTAAATGATATGTTTGTCTAGTATCTCAGATCTGTTAAATAACACTTAAAATTAAAAACAAAAACGTTACCTATTCCTTAACAAAATATTCCTTGGAGAAGAAATACCATTTGAAACCAACAGAAAAGATAAAAATGTAGTGATCCCTAATATCTCAATTTTTTTTTCAGCTGTAAGCACGCTGCTGCAGCTAACTTTTTCTAATGCGTAATCGAGACATCTCTAGTATATTCAAACCACTGCAAATTATAAAAATTGCTTTCATAAAGTAGCAACCACTTAACTTAAAAAGGGGGAGGGTTATTTCATTTTATCTGAGTCAGTTTTTTTTTCGCGCGTACGTTTCTATTCCTGTTTTTTTCGATGCTGGTGATCAAATACTTTTTTTTTTAATATTTAACACTATAATGTATGGGGAAACTCTTGATTCAGAATATTTTTTTTATCATCTGTATGACCAAAAGTGGGGATCGGAACATTCCCATCCACCCCCTTTAGAAGTCAAATGGTCGTTTCCTAAATGCTAGAAAAATTGTCCGAAAACTTTGAATTCAGGCTACGTAAAGAACATTTAAATGACATATAGGTTACAAGTGTGAACAAATATTATGTACAGGTAATTTAACAAGGTGTATAGATGTGGAACCAGTGTCCATTACATAAAACTAATTGTAAACATGTTTACTGTACACGGCGTTTGGTGTGAACACGGCCTTAGACTATATACCGGGTTTGTAATGCCATGAGCAAAACGACGGGTGCCACATGTTGATCAGTATCCGCTTATCTTTCCGGGGCACCTGATATCACCGTCAGTTTTTGGTGGGGTTCGTGTTGCTAAGTCGTTAATTTTCTATGTTGTGTCTTCTGATTTTATTTGTCTGTTTGTCTTTTCATTTTTTTTTAACATGGCATTGTCTGTTTATTTTGCGATCTCTGAATTCGACTGTACCTTCGATATCTTTTGCCCCTCTTTTGTTATCTAGCACTCGAAGAGAAATTGGTTTGGCTCGTTTGATTTTCAGTAAATCTAGAAAAAAAAATATATATTGACTCTGACCTTAACAAAACTTTACAAAATATTACAGGAAAAAAATATAAATGACATAGCAGATTGCCGAACACTATTTATTTTATCATTGAGAATCTAGATTTGAATTTTTATAATGTGATAAAGTTCAGCTGAATTATACTTTTAGAATATGAACATTCATGCATAAAAATCATATGAATACAAACTCCATAAGATACATGTATCTTATTTAAAAAGGAAAATCTAAAAATTCACAATGAACTCCGATCAAAATTCAAAACAAAAAATCCCTAATCAAATGGTTAAATGAAAAAAATCAGACACGTCAAACGAATCGACAACAACAGACATATGCAATACTTTGTACAGACATTGTATTTAGAAGACAATGGTGAATTAAACCTGGTTTTATAGCTAGCGAAACATCTCACTATAATTACAGTTGAATACAATTCCATCATATTAACAACGATGTGTGAACTAAACAAACAGACATAAAAGGCAAATATCTGAAAGATAGGGATACAGCAGTCTTTAGTGTGTTGTTAATCTTATCACAATAAAAACAAACAAATTTTGAAACTAACATTTACCGTAAGAAGGTATTAGCCAACACTTAATAGGAATGAACCTTTACCCTCTATATCTACTATAATTCATTTGGTATTGTTATTTCCCTAATATCATATAGCTCTCATAATGCTAATATGTATTTGGAACACCTAGACCTGTTATATCTAGTTTAATCTCATGTATACCATAGAGAATGGAACGCAAAAAACAAAGTCTGGAAATAGACGACATGAATAAATTAACACAAAGATGCCACCTACATAAAGAAAAAGTTCACTCATATATCCGTTGGGACCTCATAAGATGCTGTTTGCAAATATTTGCTTTCCTTCATTTATAATTTATGCTACATGAATAAATAATGATATAGATTTCCTGTCGAATCGATTTTTTAAGTAATACTAAACAGAACATCAACAAAATAAAGATAGAGCAACACGAAGGCTGCCAAAATCAAGGAAAGATATCAAGTACGGCAATGTGTTTAATACTATGGTACATGTTTGAATTCATTTTTGCTAATTTGCTTTGTCTATATACCTTTGTGTTTATCTTTGATGAAATATTTACTTGTTCTTATTGTGTTTAAAATTATAACACAATGTTGACTGCTGTACTCCTTTTTTGTATTTTTTAACCAATTACTAGTATGTCTGTTTATTTGTTTTGTTAACACAAAAGACAACTGTCATACTAAGAAAAAGTTAAGCTAGCTATAACATCAGGTTTAAACCATCATTTTTCTACATTAGAAAATGCCTGTACCAAGTCAAGAATATGACATTTGTTATCCATTTGTTTGATGTGTTTGTGCTTTGTTTTGACATTTGCTTAGTGACTTTCTTTTCAAGGTTTTCAACGGAGTTCTGTTTTTTTGTAATTTTTTTTTTACAGTTATCAATAGCAGGTTTCCTCCGTGACCAGTAACTTCTAATGACATTAAGTTACCGGTATATGTAATTGAATAACTTCTTATAGAGGAGATAATTGCATAATCAGAATATTTATTTTGAATCTTTCTAGGACTTAGACACGATTGCAATTGATCTGTTAGCTGTATTACAATTTCCAATAAAAGTTCATATCTTCTTATAAAGAACTAAAACAAACTGCATTACATGGAGGAAGAGGGCATTGTCCATCTTTTTTGGATTTTGCACGTGTTTATAGTTCATAAGTTATGAGATGTGTATCTCTCAATAGGCTTTGAAAAAAGGATCATGAAAAATATCGAAAATTTTGATTTATAAGCAAGCGGCAGGTAAAAAATATTTGCATATAAACAATATGTCATAGATTAAATGTGTTCTTTCAAGTTTATGTTTGTGTTAATATGTCTTTTGATAAAGTTCAGCCATTTCAATTGATATTTTATAGTGTGTCTTACTTTGTAGTGATGTTACACTATTGTTTTATGTTAGGGTGACTATTGGTGCATATTAAACGTTTGAAACCGCTGCATTAGTTAGCTCCTGTTCTAAGTCAGGAACCTAGTGTTCAATGGTTGTCGTTTGTCGTTCTTTCATGCTATTCAGTGTCAAGGCTCTGTGTTAAAGACATCTATAATGGTTTACTTTTACTAAATGGGAGTTAGATGGAGATATGTCTCATTGGCATCTTCTAATATCTATGTGTATAGGATCACAAATAAACAGGGCTCGATATGTTTCCCTTATCGAACTTATAAAGATGCATTCGCGATTAGAAAATCCCAATCAAATCATACATTCAATGTTTGGAAGAATTAACGCCATAATGAACTTAACTAGGAACAGCCAAAACATATTCTGGGTAAACCTTGGCTTAAGAAGTGTTTTAATACATTAGAACAGTTACATATTTCATGAATAAATATGATCACAATCCAAATAGTTTTAATATTGCCTCTAATAAATTCAAACAGTATTTAAGAAAATAATCCTTTAAAGGCAACAGTAATTAATAGTTGCTGAAATCTATTTAATGAAATCTATAAGAAATGCATAAATCAAGATTCATATTCGGGATAACTTTAAAAGGAGCGAGATCGACTACCCTTTAAAATTATATTCCAACAATAGTTGTATCCATACAAAACTGGATACATAAATGTTCGTTATCTGTTTTAGTGCAAGATACCATCTTTTAACGTTAATGTCATATTGTAAACTTTATATAATGAGTTCAATAACTTTAGTTTTATCACAACGTATGTCTTTGTCCATGTGTTCAGACATTTCGCCTACTATTTATTCAGTACTCTTAAGATCTTATTATTTTTACAGTTATTATTGTGTTATTTGCGTACGTATACAATAGCTACTGAGCGTTCTGAAAATGAACTGAATACATTCTAATTGACCAAAGGCAGAATGTATCATATTGACTATAACTGGAAATGTACAGCAAAAACTACTTTTAATTCTATTTCGAACATTAGCGTCCGCCACAATTTAAAATGAAGTACCACCAAAAACTTGAAACATTTAGCATATCAAGTATTGAACAATAGAAATAACTATAGATTTACATTTATAACGCGTGATTTAGCAATGTTAGATAAAGGCAACAGTAGTATACCACTGTTCGAAATTCATAAATCAATTGAGGTAAAAACAAATCCAGGTTACAAACTAAAACTGAGGGAAACACATCAAGTATAAGAGGAGAACCACGACACAACAGAAACACAACACTAAAATGTAACACACACATAAACGAACTAGAAAATACGCGTTTAGTCCACAGTAGACGTTATAGTGACACTTACATGCAAAAATTTCGAAAGCCAAAAATAAGTACAAAGTTGAAGAGCATTAAGGACCAACAGTTCCAAAAATTGTGACATATACGGCCAGGGTTTTCTGTCTGGGATAAGAACATCCTTATCATTTAGAATAATTTATATTTTTGCAAACAGTAAATGTTTATAAATGACTATATAAATAAAGGCAACAGTAGTATACCGCTGTTCAAAACTCATAAATCCATGGACAAAAAACAAAATCGGGGTAACAAACTAAAACCGAGGAAAACGCATTAAATATAAGAGGAAAACAACGACACAACACCGAAACGGACCAAGCAACAGACAAAACACCACGAGAATAACAAATATAACATCAAAACCAAATATATGAATTAGGGATAGACAAGTACCGTGCCACGTCTTATCTCAAAAATAAGAGAAAACACAAACGACTTAACGTTTAAATGATAAAACCGGTGACTGATTACAATATAAAAACGGATAAATAAATAACCTAAACAAGAATACATACAAATAAAGGCAACAGTAGTATACCGCTGTTCAAAAAATTCACAGCCGCTTTAGCCAAATAGATAAACGCACAAAGGAGTACGGGCATTAAGGCCTAGTTTTTGAGCCAAAAAAATAAAATGTTTGATAACCATTTCAAGTTGGCAACATCATGTTAAGAAATGCATAGGGTCAAGAAATATAAATGAAAAACATAAAGATATTTATCTGATGACGTCACAATTACGTCATAATATGTCCTGTTTTCACAAAATCGATGAAAAATACAAATTTTTTGCAGTTTTCTATCTTTACTAATGTTGTCGAAGCATCCTGCACAGCCGAGAAATAACAAAATAATTTTACAGAAGCTTTATTTTATCTATTGGCATAATTTTACCAAATATAAAGTTGTTTCTTGGGTGCGCACATACTTTTTCAATCTAAAATATACCTAAAAATTGATGAAAAATAAGGAAAATCACGAAATTTAACAAAATATGCAAATTAAGTCATGATTTGTTGTCATGGTAAGTTGTTCATGTCAAATTTTTTTTAGTATCTTATACCACAGTCAAGTTTGCAGTTATTAAAGAATATATAATATGATAACTTTTAAAATTGCGATAATTTTTGGCCCATTTGAATTTCTATCTTTTTTTAAACAGGATAGAAATAGGATAAAATTTAAGATTAAGTTTGTAATGTTGATATAACATTTATCAATAAGAACGAAAATTACTATATTAATTGCTATCAAGTTGTGGTGGTACTTAAAGGCGACAGTACTATATCGCTGTACAATACGTATAACAGATCCGGGTTACAAACTTAAACAAGAGAAACACATGAAATATGAGAGGAAAGCAAAGGAATAACAGAAAAACTGAACTACAACAAAGGAAAATTATTAACTCAATATGGTCATTTTTAAATGTATGAATAATGCCAGAAAACAGAATTTAGTTGTGCTGAATTACACAAACGACACATAAGTAGAAGGGTTGATAAAAAATGTGTTAGATAATGTTGGTGACAGCTATTTTGATAGCCATGAAAATTAAACACCGCACGTTCCTTGATATTATGAGCTTGATATATGATTAAGGCATTTTAATAAACATATTATTGCAGATTAATAAATATTGACCTTTCAATAATTTGATTGTATTTCTTCTTCTTTTAACTATGGTGGGTGTTATTGCTGTCGATTAGATAATTCCAAATATCTCATCAAATTTTAAATATGTACTAGTAATTACATTTAGTATTTCATTAGATAAATACCTATCACACAATCTTCACTTAAAAATTAAGTAAATAGATTAAGTGTTATCATTTAATTTTCACTTCGATGATATATGCTATGCTGTAACCATATGCGACTTCATGACATTTAATCATTATTAAAAATGTGTATGGTGTGCCTTGATTATGTTATATGTATGGAAATATTATAAATGTTTAAGCAATGCGCGTACGGCTTTCATCAAATTGCGAAATAAAAATGCACACGTTATGTCGGAACCTGCTGGCCAGCGGTTGTCGTTAGTGGATATGGGTAATAAGTGTTTCTCGTTTGTCGTTATGTTTTAAGTTTATGTCGTTGGTTTTCCTGTTTGAATTGTTTTACACTGGTCATTTCGGTGTTCCTTTATGCCCGCGTCACACTGTCCCGATTTTGATAAAAGATGGACACCTGAATGCGAAAAATGTAAGTTCGTACGAAGTTGATCCCGATTTCGTTAAAATACCAAAAAGTGACCGAAGCAAGTACGATGAATAACGAAGTCTATACGATGGTGCCGAAATTAAATACGATAGTAAAAGATGGACATACGAAGATTATCCGAAGACGGGGTTTTAAGCTTCATATCTCAGCCGAAGCCTACACGATAGATCACGAAGGCTACACGATGGATTACGAAGGCTACCCGATAGATTACGATGATGGCGCGATGGCCATACGATGTCTGAAGTACGTTTTACCTGTTTTGAACTTTTTTATGATACGAACAGAATTTCGACAACATATCGTTTCTGTACAATCTGCCATGAATGACGGGAAATCGTTTTTTTTTGTCTAATTCTTATACAAACTAGTTTATTATCCCCATCGCCTACTACATGTAAGTTGCGTGTAGATAAAATTGTTATGGACACTCTAAAACAAAAATGCTCAAAACTTGGAATGGTGTTACTCGTTAAGAATATCTTGAGCGCTATTGACTTTAAAGTTCAAAGGTCAAGGTCACAGTGGCAGTTGTAATACAAGACAATATCACCCTATGGACACTCTAAAACAATATGCTTCAAAAGATTTTAACCACATTTGGTATATTGTTCCTCCTTGTAATTATCTGACATTTTTTACGTTCAAGGCCAAAGGCCAAGGTGATGCAGATAGACTTGTTTTTTCTCCTTGAAATAGAATAATACACAGGACATTGTTTGCTAAATTTTTTACCTGCTGGTTCAAAAGAAAATATTAAAGGTATTTCCAGTTACTGAATGTTTTGGTTGATTTCTAAAAAAAATAGTTTATGAATCAAATATGCAAATTCAATTTACCATTTTCTGCATGTGTCATATACAAATATTGTGTCCATATTTGTCCCCAATATGTTACATACGAGAGGATGCCACGCTCGGTATTGACTGGTTTGAACTGTAAAATGTTTGGACTAGTCTGAATAATCACCCATAATTATGCCCATGTTTACTGATCTATCTGCATGGTAAGATAATGGGTTCGTTGATCCCTTTTATTCACAAAGAGCTCTTCGAGGAGAAAATCATAATAATGTAGACAAAAGGAAGGATGTGGAGAAAGCAACAAATGCGGCAAAATATGACATATAGAAAACAAAATGGTTATGGTGTAAATATTTGTGTGACAACAACTCAGACGATACATAAAAATATCAGAATAATGAAGAAAAAGTTGGTTTCCCTATATATGTGTACCTGCAGTGTTGGTATACGAGGCGCGTTAAGGATTTTCATTATGTTACTTGATATGAAAAATTGATAAAAAATAATATTTGACTTTATAAAGTAAATCCTGAGCCTGTAATAGCTGCTCTTCTTGTTTCATTTGAATTAATAGAAACAACGCTATCGCCTTTCTTGATCTCATAGAATCATATGATATGAGCTCCATGTTTTGTTAACGTCTTTATTAAGGTGGTATGGGTGTCTTTCGCCATCTTGGATTGTAAAAAACAGAGAATCTAAGGTCCATATTTTCTATCAAATTAGCAAAATTTGATGCAAGAATGCAGATATTTCATGTGTTTTTACATTTAAAAGATCCAATTTATAAGAATATAACTTATAAATATAAATATATGTACAAGTGTAGATTATTTTTGGTTGTTTTTAAATATTTTGTAATTGTCATTTTAAGGGGAGGTAACTCTAAAACAGTGCATTTTCTGTTGGATTGTTCATGGAATTTTCCTACTTTGTATTTTAGCCGGAAAAAACGCACGGTGACCCTATCTTTTCTTTTGATATTATCAAAGCATTGTTTGAAAGCTATATTTTCCTAATTTATTTTACAATTCTATCATTTCGTTTAGTTTCTATTCACTAAATGGTGTTTTTTCCTGTATAATCCATACAAAATGTGTCATTTTGTCACGACCCGTAGCTTGAAAAAATGCACGGTGACCTATCATTTTTATAATATTTTTTAACATGTATCAATAGATACTACATTTTGGCAAAGTATGAACAAATTCTATCATTTTTATTTTAGACTCCCATACCACCTTAACTGTCGTAATAGACTGACCAGTGCATATCGCGCATAGCACTTTAAATGTATTTAAGCGCGAAAATTAACTTACATTTAGCTGGATTTATTGCCGTCGTAGTTCCATCTTGTCGCCTTCGTACTTTTATTCGATGGAAACACGACGGGATCACGAGGTCTTCACGTAGTCGTGCTGCCATCGTTAGACCTTCGGGTAGCTTCGTGATTCATTCGTGTAGACATCGTAATGTCAAAACTGCCCGATGGAAACGATGGAAACACGAATGCAATACGATGTTCAAAGATGCATTCCCGGTGACATTACGATGGTGAGGATGGTGATACGAACTCAATACGAACCCTCAACATCGGACGCACCTTCGGGGATTTTTTAACATGTTAAAAAATTTAAAACCCTTCCCGAAGTTGTCCCCGAAGGCTAGAAAAAAATCGCCGATGGTTCTACGATGGTTAAAGATGGCACTACGAATAGCACGATATGGATACGATCAGACCCGATTTTGAAAATTTCCATAACCGTGTTGCCATCGGCGTAAAAATCGGGACAGTGTGACACGGGCATTATAGTTCGCTGCTCAGTGTTAGCCGAAGCTCCGTGTTGACAACCATACTTTGACTACGTATAATGGTCTATGTGTTACACATTATGACTTGGATGGAGTTGTTCATCGTCACTCATACCAAATCTCCGTATCTAGTATGTCCAAAATTTAAGAGATGGTATATTTCAGTTAAGTATGATGGCTTCGTCCAATAGTGTTTTCATTTGACAAGAAAATACCAGATTATGCCAGTAAAATCTTGAATCCACGTACGACATTTGTCTTTTTCACTGTGTATCATCGCCACCGGAAATTGGGTACTAACGAAGCGGAGAGAAATAAAAAAAAAGTAAACAAATTAAGAATTCATTCAATTTAAAGCATTTCCATTCATTTGATGAGGGTGCCGCTTAAGAAATGATTTTCTGATATATAATTCTTTAAATTATTAGGCCGATAAGTACAAATTAATACAATATGTTGTGTAATACTCTAAAACTTGCCACTTAGTACCTAAAAATTTCGAGGTCTATCGTCCTCTGTCGCTTCATTCTCAAGATATTGAACTGTTTTTCATTATTTTTCCAGACACATTTTTAGATTATTATAGTGTGGCATCATATTTACTGAAATTTGTTGTCAAAAAGATGTATTTTAAAGAATATAGACCATAAAAAATAAAGTCTAGGATACGGCAACTTGCTCGTGTTGACAAATTTACTGTATGGCAACTTGTTTTCAACTGTATGGCAACTTGCTTATTTTAGAATAGTTATTTTCCGTACTTTCAAAGAAAATAAAGTGTAAAGTTCAAATATCTAAGGTGGGGGGGATTACCTTTTTATGTTAAACTGTTTTTGTCCTTTTTATGGAAAGAGAATCGTCCATAGATTTGATAATGGTGAAATATAATCTCTTTTTTTTGTGAAAGAATAAAAAAAGAAGATGTGTTATGATTGCCAATGAGACAACTACCCACAAATGACCAAAATGACACAAACACTAACAACTATAGGTCACCGTACGGCCTTTAAGAATGAGCAAAGCCCATACCGCATAGTCAGCTATAAAAGGTCCCGATAAGACAATGTTAAACAATTCAAAAGAGAAAACTAACGGCAACAAATGACAACAATCAGCATTTATTTGATACCAAATAATGCAAAATAGGAGGTTGAACATGTCACAAAGATCTCAAAAACTTGGTCCAAAGGAAAAATTCAATCAATAAGAGAGATACCTTTCCTGAAACCATAGACATATATCTATCAAGAGGTAAAAAAAAATCATATGCATTTCTGCTGTTTTTTTTTCTCCATAAAATTGAATTGAAAAGATCGAGCATCAAACCTTTGTTGAAAAACAATACAAAATGACTTATAAAACATGTTAAAAACAATCTAAATGTTCATATAAACCCACTATGAAGGCTTTTATTTTATTATTCAACTATCAACTATCTAAAAATCAATTCAATTGTACAAAAACTTTCATATCTAGAAAATTTACCATGGCTATAATGCGAAACTAAACTTGTAACTGTGTATTGGTATATTGAAGCTGTCTCATAAGTGAGCAATCATTTAACTACAAAAAAGAGGATAGAAGTTCAATGTTTGTTTCTTGAAACATAAACTAAATGAACCAAAATTTATAAAATGAACTAAATACAAAGACTATATAGCAAAGGTTACGGACTCAAGTTGGGTCACGCATGTGCAACAAATGCGGCAGTGTTAAACACGTAGGAATATCTCATGCCTCTCTTTATAAGTCTAACCAATGTAGTTATTTCTGACTTCTATTTGCAATGTATCCAAAACGTTAAAAGGAAAAGCCACTTCTTATCCAGCTAAAACCATGGTAAGTCCTATGATGTAAATAATTTAGATGTATATGGAATGTTTGATAAGTTATTTTGACCCAGAGTACCTGGACGGAATTGTGAAAAATAAAGTACCTTTTCAATTTGCAATTCGTAAAATAACTGAACAGTTTGGCCTGGTAGAAGAGGCTGAAAATGAGGACTTGGTTCTCAAATTGATGTAAAAATCAATAAACCTTCGCAATTTCTTTTAATAAAATTATTTAAGCAATGAGTCGTATGAATACCCTGACTGAGATGTAACCATGATCTATAAGAGCCCCCGCCATAAAAAAATAATGTTTGCGCCCTATAGTATTCACTCATTCTATCTGTTTGTTACACTTTCCTACGTCTTGACGATAACCAATGTTTGCTACGACTGATTGACATAAAACATTTACTCAACAATATACATATAGAAGAAGAATCCCTTTTGCTGTTTGGAGCATGTTCGATTATTTATAAAATACATGTAGTGTCCTTTTTCTTGGAGTCAATCACTCCGTCTGCTTTTCCGTCCGTTCAATTGTCTGTTCATGTGTCAATAAAAAAAAACATGGTACGTGCGTGTGTATTCTGAAAATTAGTCAGCTTTATAAAAGATTCCTTATGGAGCTTGGCATTTCTGCGAATTTGTACAGTGGGTTTCAAACTTTTGAATAGATTAAAGAGATGCACTTCCCCTTTTCATTGCTTTTGTGTTCGTTTGGAAAAAGGGTAAATTAGTTGTTGTTAATTCTTATCAGTATTTAAAATTTGTTGTTAACTGTTTTTGTCAAAATCGAGGTGTTGTTAACATATTCACGGACCCTCTACCCCCCCCCCCCCCCCATAACCAGCACCACCACCATCTAATTATGCATTAAATCGAACTACCATTTGCTTGACAGCATTTAAGATGTATACAAATTATAGATTTTCAAAAAGAAACTTACAAGAAAATTAATTGTAAATGCAATTCACGATTTTTTTCTCCTTACTTTCGATGAAAACAAAGTATTTTCCTAATTTTTCTTTTTACAAATGAATCATTTCAGAAATTAGATAATAATTTTTTTTTATGTGTCTGTTCGAATTCTCGATCCTGTGGTTCGGTGGTTGTCGTTGCTTCATCTATGATCTTATTTGTTGTTTTCATAAATTGTTTTGTTATAAGTTACCCTTAGTTTTCTTGTTTAGTCCTTCCACATTTTTCGGTCGGTGCTTTTTATAGCCAACTATAACATGTATAAGGTACGAGTTTTCGTTGTTGAAAATCGAAAAGCGGTACGCAACGAGGACTTCTGAACTAAATTAACGGCATATATTTATTAATATTTGATAAGTACGACATTTTGTTTATTTGTAAGCCTGTAAAGCTTTGATATCAACAAAATATCGTCACTTGATATTATTTAAACAGTGATTAATTTCCTCTTAACATTATTATAAATTGCAAGACGCCGTATAGACAGAAGTTGTTATTTTGCAATTCGCCGTACAACGTCCTGCAATTCGCCGTACAACAAACAAACAATGTTTTTGTCCATATTCTTTTAAAAACATGTTTTTGACAACAAATTTCAGTAAATATGATGCCACACTATTATTATCTACAAACATGTCTGAAAAAATAATGAAAAACAGTTCAATATCTTGAGAATGGGGCGACAGAGGACGATCGACCTCAAAATCTTCCGGTACTAAGTGGCAAGTTTTGGAGTATTACACAAATTCTTGTATTAATTTTGTACTTATCGGCCTAATACTTTAAAGAATTATATACCAGGAAATCATTTCTTAAGCGGCATCCTCATCAAATGAATGGAAATGCTTTAAATTGAATGAAGTCTTAACTTATAACTTTAAAAATACTGTAATTAAGTTCGTTTTATTCCATCAAAGGTGTTTTAGCCTATTTAAATTGATTGAAATGTTGCTTGAAGGAAATGATGTTTACGTTATTCTGTTTTGTATGGCAATTTAGTTGAAAGAAACTATTCTATTAGACACATAACTATTACCACAAATTCAAGGCTTGGTCTTTGACTATGGAATGTAAATATTTTTCATTGAAATGGGTTTTCAAGTACACATGTGTGACAACATGGATTTAAAGACACTTCTTCGATTTACATTTTAGATTTTGTATCCTTGTTGTTCGTCGTCTTTCGTAGTTAGTTGTCGTTTATTATTCTTTGAAGCTTCTTAACCAATTGGAACAAAATCAAACATATGTACCTGTATCAAGTTTTAAAAGTTCCTGATGATTTCATACCATTCACATGGCCGTCGTGGCCAAGAATATAAAATAAAATAGGAGTGAAGTTAGTTATATGTTGATATTATTTTGTTATCTGTTATAGAAAGAGAAAATCTGACAGGAACACAAATGTTCACAATGTCCAGTTTAACGTACTTCTCACTACTCCTTTTATTATCATATAGACTACGACTTTTACAATTATTTATAAGCAATCAACTTAAAACTTTCATTGGTACAGGAAAATGTCAATGTCAAAGGGAACACCAGTATCAGTTTTACAAGCAATTCATTGATTTTTATCGTCAGTTGACTCTTTATAAGTCTATTTTAATTGTTATGTTGCTTAACCTTCAATAAAAAAATATTAATGCATAAGTGATCAACAAGACAAGATATTCAATGTAATAATTAAGCATGGCCTAAATCATTTAGACTCCTAATACTATTTTTTTTGTCTATGAATGAAGATATTTACGCATTTAGAGATTTTAAAACCAAAACTTTACAACACAATCATTTTACAGTTAGATTTTCTGTCACGAGACTTGATTATGGACTTTCCGTTCTGAATTGTCCTTTGATATTTTTGTCATTTGAATTTTTGAGGAACTGACAAAAAACAAAGACAACATATAGTGAGACAGTTATCTGCTATGCCATTTTGGTGTCTGATGTATAGCTCTCTCATTGTTAATCACAACCAACACATCTTCTTAGAAAGCCGAACAAGGAACCAGAGAAATGCATAACGCAGATACATTAAACTCTTTGTAAAACGTCACCAGTCCTTTCCAGTTCATAAACAAGGGTTATGTCAAACCACAAACAAATGAAAATTTTAAACGACCAAGACTGTCTATACACCCCTTGCACGGTCGTCCCTGGCTTGCGCCTTTTTTTGGCATTACATAATTTAGTTGTAAGTTCAAAGAAAGTCTCGTCCTGTTTCATAAAAAGTTTATCGGAACATATCAAGACCTTGTTGATGAATATTAAGTATCAACTTCACAAATGATACACGATGGTCTTGAAGTATATATGCTGACGTTGTTTATTATCTTAAATACGTTTTCTAGTGTTCTTTTATTTGTGTTTGAAATGTTTTCTTTCTGTGTGGCGTCTATGTTTGGTTATATTAACTTCACGTGACTCGGCTTTTATCCATCCCGTCATTGTGTTATTGTGCTACGGTATATGCCTGTCTATTCTTTTAGCTGATACACTATGTCTTTATGCCTTAATTTGTTTTTTTAAATATTTTGTTTTATAAAGATACAGATTATAACACAATATTGACTGCTGTCCCCCTCTTTTTAATTTTTTTTTTAACTTATATCTGTCACTTTTGTTCACACAGTATCTTAATATAATGGATTCTGATACACTTGTGAGAGGTTCGTCTAGCTAGCAAACCAGGTTTAATCCACCATGTTTTAAAATGGAAAATAATACCAGTACTCATTCAGGATTGTCACAATTGTTATCCATTCGTGTGATGTGTTTGGGCTTCTGATTTTGCCATTTGATTAGGGACTTTCAGTTTTGAATTATATTCGGTAAGATAATTTCTTAAATTGTATAACATTTAATTCCAATAAAACAATATCCATAACGATTACTTAAAGAACAAATTCCTCTATTTTTCAGTAGTATTTGTTATCAAATATAATCCAAAGTGAAAATTACTAGTTAGTGAAATGGTCGAAAATTGTACGATAATTATACAAAGGATCTCCAAAAAATGTGTCAATAATATGAATAGCAGATGATGACAATCATTCAGAAACGTGTGATTGTCCAACAACATGAGTATCTACTATTTCTGTTGCTTTGTTGATATCATGCAAGACAAATATATTGAAAGTTCTGTCTGAAAGGGCCGTAATTGTCATTCTTTATCTAAAATCATAAGAAGCGTTGTCACAGAAAAATCTTTGACAATATCATGAATATTACTTTAGAATAGTAAAGTACATGTCACAAACCCTTACTTAAAATTGAGAATGGAAATGGGGAATGTGTTAAAGAGACAACAACCCGAACATAGAACAGACAACAGCATCAGGTCACCAACAGGTCTTCAATGCATCGATATTCCCGTACCAGGAGGCGTCCTTCAGCTGGCACCTAAACAAATATGTATACTAGTTCAGTAATAATGAACACCAAACTAAACTCCAAATTGTACACAAGAAAACAATATAATACAAGACTAACAAAGACCACATGCTCCTGACTTGGAACAGGCGAAAAGATGCGGCGGGTCAAACATGTTTTTGGGATCTCAACACCCCCCCCCCCCCCTAATGCCTCTAGCCAATGTAGAAAAGAAAACGCGTAACTATATGCACATTAAAATTCATTTCAAGAGAATTCAGAGTCTGATGTCGAGATTGATAAAAAATGACAATAATATATAAATAACGACTACTAGCAGATAAATAACATGCCAGCTCCAGACCTCAATTAAACTGATAGAACGATTATGTCTTCATCATATGCATATTAGGCCCAATCCTTCCCGTCAGGGGCTTAGATCATACCATCATAATATATATGGGAAGAACACAATCTGAACTTGAGAAATTAAGTAATAATAACAAAAAAACACATTGTAACAATCAGTTGGTAATTGTGTACATGTGTAACTTATCAGATTGGTACGAAGTTAAACAAAATAAAATATATAAACACAAAATGAATCAGAGTACTGATCTGAGAGTACTCGCAAGTACAGAAAGGTCGTTCGCAAGTACAGAAAGGTCTTTCAGAGTCAATAACTAATAATAAATAAACGAAATTATCGTAGGCAAGAGTATATATCAGGATGTAAGTTAAAAGCGTCATTAGCAGCCTTTGAAATGCATGACGTTATGGAATGGCATACCATAGATGCATAATATTGACAGGATATAGAACCCTACATTTGTAAGTTATTTATATGTTAAGCAATACATGTAACCACTTAATCAGTTTGAGTAGTGATAAACACAACATTCAAATATCTTTCTTCAGCAAGAAATGCATATCTGTTTCGAATAATTTAATATGATAAAAAAAATGAGTTTATATTGATCACATACTGGCCTATAAGCTTTAAGTAAACGTGTTTTAATGAAGTTTTGATCATCCTTTTCAATAAGACTTCTGCAAGTAAAACAACACTTTAAAACCATTTAAAATTGTTTTTATGAAAGACTTAAGTAGTTTTTGTCATTTTGAGTCATTTAATAGAAATCTTCCTGTTTTGAATTGTCCGTGGAGAAATTTTTGTATTGAAATATCTTATTGCATAATTTGCCAGTGATATACATATTATGTTTTTAAATCTCTTCAGCCGCCACGAACACAGCCAACGAGATCGGGAAGAGAACTGCTGTTCGAAGGTGAAAAAGAAATATCATCTTCCAGAAAGAAACATCAAATCTTTCCTCCTAAATGTATAATTTAGAATTTGTCCATCAATAAATAAAGAAGGAATATCAATGCGGTTAATATTAGCCATATATATATATATAATTTCCGCTTAGAGACTTCTGGAATATTCATAGGAAAATATAATCGAGGTAACAATAAGTGTTATCAACTTTTATTAAATTGAATTATGACAGAATTTTATTGAACATAACTATAAACAGTGGACGAAATCAGAGCTCAGAGTGAACGACAGGAGTAGACTACACTCCCGCAAAAGACTCTAATACTGCATGTAAGGCCTTCAACTATGGTGAGAATTGAACACTGCCATATTGTATGTCGTCATGACTGAGCTTAAAATTAAAAGGAGCCTACGGCAATCATGTTTTATATTGTATCTATTCATACCGATTGCTTTCTTGTTGTGTCTAATTCATGACTACAGAAAAAATCAAAGCGCGAAAGCGCTGTAAAGGCAGTTAATTACAGGTTGTGTGTATTTCTAGTCCAGTTATATCATTATCTTCCATAGAACAGAGGTGGTTTGTAGAATTTAAGATTTAGAGTTCTTTTGTACCTAGTTCACCTATATCTATAGTCTACTGTTTATAGTATATTTTTTGTGCCTCGCCATGAAATGTATTTTAGCCATGGCCTTGTCAGTTTGCTTGAAATTTATGAGTTTGACTGTCCCTTTGGTGTCTTTCGTCTCTCTTCTTTAGACATAAAAGAACTTTTACTTTTCAATATAAATAGACTATTTTTAATTATTGATTGTATACGCATATTCTATGACTCCCATAAAAAATAGTTCACAAAGATTGACTAGTCTCTGTACTGTGTGTATAGCAAGAACATCAAGTAAAATGTAACATAATGGTAAATGTACATAGTAACATGTCAACTTTTTTGATGACCATACCTGCCAACTGTCAGTATTTGCAGAGTATTTCCCCCATGGAGCTCGAGGCTCCCAAATGGAAATTTTGTAAGAGCAATTTTGTCGACTATTTAAAGAAAACAATTAATTCAACAATGGCTATAAGCGTGTTAATGCAAGAAGAAGCCAAAAACCACATTAGAATATATTTGAAGGGAATCCATGACAATCGCCCCATTAGCAAATAGCCCCATTTTTTCACTAACTCGCCCCACTTTAAAAAAAACTGCCCCAACCTGGATTACCAAATCGCCCCACTTGTGAACTGTGATAAATCCTGTTAATATTACTCCTGCCAACTCGCCCCACCTAATAGAAAACGATAATATCTAGATAAATATATTATTAACCAGGAAGAATTTAGTAATGCCAACTCGCCCCACTTATGTAAAAAGATGTTATACCGTTGTATATAAGTTAAATTCTGTTAATATTACTCCTGCCAACTGGTACCACCTAATGGAAATCGGTGAAATCTAGATAAATATATTATTAACCAGGATGATTTAGTAATGCCAACTCGCCCCACGTATGGAAAAAGATGTTATCCCATTGAATATAAGTTCAATTCCTTATATTGCCTTATGATACAATTAACAGGTTTCTTTTCAATTGTTATGCAAATAACTAAGCTTCAAAACTTACATTTATTCTTCAACAATCAGTTTTTTTTTAGAATTATAATTTCAGTATATATCAATAATAGTAATTAAATTAATTTTCGGTTTGTTTGTATTCTGTGTAGATTAGTTTTCATTAAAGATGTGTGATTTTTTATTTTTAATTATCTATATATATATTAACCTAAAAATTACCATTTTTTTATAAGTAGGGCGAGTTGGCAGGAGTAATATTAAACAGGGTTCTCGCTAAGGCAAGTCCATGAGTCTTGGACTCATCAAAATCTGTCTGGACTCACCATTTTCAAAACTGGTGAGTCCACAAATACATCAATATTGAAATATTTTGTATAATCTGAACACAGTTACCATGACTCACCGTGGCCAAAAATTATGAGTCTCTGGACTCGCCTTCAAAAATCCTTAGCGAGAACCCTAATTTAACATGATTTAACCAATTTCACATGTGGGGCGAGTTGGCAGGAGTAATATTTAACATGATTTAACCAATTTCACATGTGGGGCGAGTTGGCAGGAGTAATATTTAACATGATTTAACCAATTTCACATGTGGGGCGATTTGATAAATCAGTTTGTGGTGTTTTTTTTAAAAAGTGGGGCGATTAGCCAGTGGGGCGACTTGTCCTGCTTCCATTTGAAGGCCCCCTTGAAGGTTTTGTATGACTATATGAACCATCTTCCACGTAAAACCCCCATGTGCATTTTGAAAAGTTGGCAGATATGTTTCTAACTCCAGGCAAAATCTACCGGTATGAATGAAAAAGAAGTTTTCAATTAAGGCTCTGTGGCCATAACAGCTGTCTCATTAGCATTTCAACCACTTCCCATATTTGCAATTAAAACAATAGAAGAAAATTATTCAACGCAAAAACAAAACTTACTTGTAAATATGATATTCTCTTTACGGTATTAGTTTTTCTCATTGTTTTAGATTGTACAGTAGTACCTGTAACTGCTTATACCTATTTCTTATTCACTTTTGCTTGATAAACTCACTAAATATCATATACATTGTACCATATGTATTTTTATATGGATTCCAATAACATGAACAATTGTAATTCAATTCTATATACCAAAGCAAAATGTCAGAACTGCACCACTTTCATTCACTAGTATGCATCTTTTGGCAAAATACAAGTTCTTAGATGACACAATTAATATAATATATATTTATTGATAAAAAAAAAAAAAAAATTAGTATACAACTCTTTAACAGGTATAAAAACTAGAGGCTCTCAAGAGCCTGTGTCGCTCACCTGTTACTGTATTTACTGATGTCGGTCATCTTGGTTGGTAGGTGGGGTCATTAGACACTTTTTTTAAATAGATACCATAGTGATGATTGTGGTCACGTTTAGTTTAATATGGCCCATAGTTTTAGAAAAGAAGATTGTTGTACAAGTTACAAAAATGACGAAAATTTGTTCAAAATTGACTATAAAGGGCAATAACTCCTTAAGGGGTACTCTTACAATTTTTATCATGTTGACTTATTTGTAGATCCTACTTAGCTGAACAAAATTACTGTTTACAGTTTATCTCTATCTATAATAGTATTCAAGATAATAACCAAAAACTGCAAAATTTCCTTAAAATTACCAATTTTAGGACAGCAACCCAATCACCAGTTGTCAGATTCATTTGAAAATTTGCGAGGGGATAGATATTATTCTGATGGACATTTAAATCTTGAAAGATTTGCCCTAAATGTCTTACTTTTAAAGATATAAATCAAAAACTGCATTTTACCACTATGTTCTAATTTTAGCCATGTCGGCCATTTTGTTTGATAGGCGGTGTCATCGGACACATTTTTCAAACTATATACCACAAAGATAATTATCGCCAAGTTTGGTTTAATTTGGCCATGTAGTTTCAGAGAAGAAGATTTTTATACAAGTTACAAAAACTGACGAAAATTTGTTAAAAATTGACTATAAAGGGCAATAACTCCTAAAGGGGTTGACTGACAAATTTGAGCATGTTGACTTATTTGTAGGTTTTACTTTGCTGAACATTATTGCTGTTTACAGTTTATCTCTATCTATAATAGTATTCAAGATAATAACCAAAAACTGCAAAATTTCCTTAAAATAACCAATTCAGGGGCAGCAACCTAACAACGGATTGTCCGATTCATCTGAAAATTCTAGGGCAGATAGATCTTGACCTGATTAACAATTTTACCCCATGTCAGATTTGCTCTAAATGTTTTGGTTTCAAAGATATAAGCCAAAATATACATTTTACCCCTGTGTTCTATTTTTAGCCATGGCGGCCATCTTGGTTGGATGGCCAGGTCACCGGACACATTTTTTAAACTAGATACCCCAAGGATGATTGTGGCCAAGTTTGGTAAAATTTGGCCCAGTAGTTTCAGAGGAGAAGATTTTTGTAAAAGTTTACGGATGACGGACGACGGACGACGGACGCCAAGTGATGAGAAAAGCTCACTTGACCTTTCAGGTCAGGTGAGCTAAAAAGCACAGCTGTGTCATAAATTGTGAAATCTGTGCTGAAAACATAGACATTGATGGTATTTGAGTAATTCCATGTGTGAAGCTCAACATTAGCTCGTCAGTTGGTGGTGGACAGTTATAGTTCCTTTCTGCAGGCTAGGATGAATGACTTTTCAGGAAAACCAATTTCACAAATCAAAACTTTCCTCTAGATTTCTCCTACAATAATCATCCAGTTTAGTTCTTTTGTTTTAATTGGACACCATCCTGATTTTTAATTTTGCAAACCATTCAGTCTCTTGCTTGCAAATGGTGCATGAAAATAGGATGGGTATGGCAGTAGACAAGTCTCTTTAAAGTGGGTTTGTGCCCGAAAAAAAGTTTTATAACTTTAGTTTAATTGAAACTTGTGCAACACATATATACCTAAATAACTATATAACATAGAAGAGAGCATCATTCGTGTCAATGTTTTGTTCCTGTTTACATTGTCATTGGTATTTTTTCAGAAAGCCTGAGGAATAGCTCATGAATTCCTGTCATTAGACATTACATCCTAAATTAACATAATTACTGCTAGAATAATTATCTGTATGATATACGTACACTATCATTGTACAGCCCAAGTCTTCAGTATATATAATTGTTGCATTCATTCACTCCTGTGTTCAGTCGTTCAAAAATATTTAAACATCAACAAATGAACTTTAATAAGGACAAGAAAACACTAGAAAAGATACGTACGCAGCAGTTAGTAATCATCAAAAATCTGATGGATAACTGGATACCATAAGAAGAAGTACATACAACCCGTGTTTAAGTGTATTTGAAAGAGAAATAAATCTGGTTAAACGATGTAAAAAGGAGAAATATATCTGGTTAAACGATGTATAAAGGAGGAAAAAATTGTAGATATTGCATTACGATGCGTTCTACCTAATAGCACGTGAATATGTTTACATATTTAGACTTGACCCAGTATGACCCGTACCTTGTAGGTCACCGCCGTCGTTTAACTGTTTAAACACTTGACTACAGTCGTGTATAAGCTAGACAATAAAAAGCTTAAGCCTGTACTATTTGTGTGAAGTAAATGTGTTTGTTCTGTACATTTAAATTGTTTTACCTGATAACAAGGACGTATATCTATCCGTTTCCTTCTCAATTCACTTTGTCAAATTCTTCGAGCTTCTTCAAAACATACGTATAACTGCGCCACGGAAGTGAAAAAAATATGAGAAATCCTCGTAATATAATGCTATTTTCAATTTTGTTGAATCCATTTTGTTTTATTATTATACAAAGATAAAAAAAAAAGTTACGATTAATTATGAATTTGCATATCATTATACGGAACGTTTATGGACTATTTTTTAAGTCGGTCATTTTGGCGGTAAATCATGTACACATACACACGTAGATTGGCTGGTATCCGATTGTAATGTTACACATCAAATATATCAAATAGCTAATACCCGGAACGTACATTGTAGTACAGGGAACCAGGATAATAAGTAGACAACATACATAACTAATACCGAAATTGAAAACGCTTTACGGTTTCTCGTTCATAAACCGAATTCCACTTTGAATTATAGAAGTTCAAGATGCAATATTAATCATGTTCAGTCGACTTTTCATTGTTATATCAATGTCTGAACTAATTAAAGAATCTTTATATGTCAGTTAACACTTGAAATTGACCCGACCTCTTTCCTCACGGAATATACAAATAATGATAGTTTGTAGTCAGGTTGACTGCTTGTAATGCAAAATACACAACAATAGCAAGTTCTACAAAACGAACAATACACACTGATCGTTTCTTTAGTCCCCAATGTAAATGAAAGAAACAAAAACCATATCATACCATAAAAAGAAGAGGAGAAATTCGAACATTTCCGGATCTATTTCTGGCCAAAAGACCCCCAGCAAAGATTGAGTATGAAAAGATGAACCTCATGACTTAAAAGTCAGGCCTTAAAGCACTGCCTTTAAAAACTATCTATATTGGCAAAACGTACATATTTGTAGTAAAACAAAACACACTTTTTTCTAGTTTGAATCATCCCTTCACTGTCCATTGAAGTTTATCTTCTATATTTTCCTTATAGCGTAGCGGGTTATTGAGCAGTGTGCACCACATTTTTTATGTTATTTGAATAGACAGAACAAATATTACAGTCATTTCTTATAATTAAATTCTAAATTCCATTTTAAACTGTAGAAAACCATGAAAAAACGTTGATGACGTCACGGTCACATGACTAAATTATGTCTATGGGCTCATAACAAAATAACGTCGCCCAATCAGAAGACGCGTTAATTCCAAAATTAAATTATTAAAAAATACAACATATAAAGATAACAGTACTTAATAAATCTTCGTTCATCGAAAATCGAAAATCGACTACTTTTTGGAACCGTTAGATCGGTACGCTGTGTCTGTGTTTTTTCTGCTAATTTTTTTTTGCTTTGACTGAATCTGACCAATCAAGCATTTCAATTAAATATTCTCAATTTTTTCCCTATGTTCTACATACCCATTTTCGTCTAATTATTTCTAATGGTGACCTTGAGTTGTTCTCATCCTTATGTTTTCAATTATCTTAAATAGTTGTGTTATTGACCATCCTTCTTTGTATTCTTACTTTAATATGGAAGAGTACGTTGTATAAGTAATTTAATTGAAAACCGATTAATTCTAATGAACCTTAACATAAAATGAAACTTATTCTAATATACCTGTTGTACAACAATAGAAATCAGGTATGTCACGATAGATAATAATAGTAAGGTCAGTTGCATTACTTTTAATGAATTGGTTTATTCTATAGAGTTTATAACTATCTTTCTACATACGTTACACATGAATAACAATAGACATTTTAGTATAATTCTTATATGATTTGAAGATTGGAACAGTCATTGTAGTTGTCAATAACTAAAAGCAAGAAAGACGATAAACAGTAGTTTGACCTTCAGAATTTTTAGAAATTATAAGCTCTGTCCATCCTTATTCATCGAGGATTGCCAATTATATAGCATATACCAGTATTACAATTGATTACTATCAATTGGGAGAGCTCAAGCGATAAATGAACGTTCACAAAACAAGTCAGATGATTTGTTTTTGGTTCCATTCCAAAACACAATGTAAAAGATGTTACAAACTCCTAAACCATCCCGAATCATAAAATCGTTTTTTTTTCATTCCGCATAAAATGCATAATCTATACTAAACCACATGTTCTCCGTACCAACTTTAGAACAATGTATAGAAAAGTGTTGATTTGAAACATAACGTATTGGTTGTATTATTTATTTTTTAAATACTATTGATAAGAATTGAATGATATTAAGAGGAAGCTCAAATTCTTTAGCCAAAAAGAAACTAAAATTACCATGGCATCAACACAAACGTCTATCAATTCCTTTACAAAATAGCGGAATGTTAATTCAATCTTATCTAACACTTAGACATCACTGAAGTAAAACCATCAGTCAATTGAAAAGTGACCTCTTTTGAAATTATAAAAAGAAACACGTCTATCTTGATAAAGGATAGACAAGGCTATCACCGGTATAAACAATGTCAACATTGAAAAATTAACAGCTCAAAGAACAACCAGTACAATGTTAGCAAAAGCAACATCAACACCTCTATATAAGGTCGTTGACCTTTGTTGAGGTGCAGACATTAAATGCCTGTATACCAAAATCAAATTACTAAGCACAATTATTAAATAGTAATTAATATTCATAAACAGAGAAATGAAAAGAATGTATGAATAATTTATATATTTGTCGCAGACAAAGTAAATCGCTTAAATCCTGTCAGTACAATAACATTGGTAGATAACCAGAAGAAGATCCGATCCGACAATGAAAACGCATGATACCTATTTGCGGATGCAGGATACTTACATGACAAGTTTTATACACACGAATCAAAAACGATTGAGACGATAAATAAATCTTATTGTTATTCCCTGTTGATCCGAGAATCTATCCCCCTTGAACTATTGACGTCATACAACAATCACTTTTCCATTTTTCCGTAAGATATTTTGTATTATGACGACAAAATAATACGTGTGATGTCCAGTTATGGCGGACAAATAGCAATATCGTGTATCAAAATAGCATACATATAAGAGCCAAAACCGTCAGCGGACGCCTCCCCTAAATTAAGGTAAAAAATGCGCGTCTGCTAACCTATGATTTAGAACATTACCGTACTGATCGTCGATTGCTCTGTGTTTACTGTCTGAGTCATAGTATGACTCCATTCGAAGTGGGGGATGGTAGTTCGTCCAAAGATGGTCTGTAGTAATACCGTCTGTATCTGTATCTGTATCTGTATCGTATGAATTTCTGCCAATATAGGCACACCTCCGTTATATGGAGTAAAACAATAAAAATAGTTCCACCACCGCAACAGTATAGAATATCAATCCATCAATATATATACACTATGAGGATTATGTACACAATTCACAGTTTATGATATTCATTTATCCTTTTATATGTAAAAGATAAAAATTGTCTTTATACTATTAAAATTCTATTATAAAACTTAATATTAAGCCTAGGCGATCTGCAAAAACCCTATTTGACCTATCTAACTGACTTTAAAGTTCATCTTTCTCCTGCTACTTATCAAGTCCATTTTTGAAAGTATTTCGTACCTCTTATTGTGCAATTTATAAATTAATTGTCTACACAAAGGTTCAATTCTATAGCTTATATCATCTTCTGACTCAGCACTGCCAGCATAGTGGAATGGATTAATAATTAGTTGCAAAATGTCTAGCTGAATATTAGAATGTTGCAAAGCAGGAAGCTCACTACATTTACATATAATGTTTTTCAAAATTAGTGTACGAAATTGGTCAAGTGCACTACAACACAGCAAGAAATGTGAAAGTGATTCTTCTGCTTGGTCACATAATTTACAAGTTGGATCAACGTTGTTTTGATTGTAAGCTGCTCTATTCGTTTGTAGAATGTAGGTTCCAGTTGCAATTTTGATTCTTATTGGAATTCTATTGATGTCTCTTTGATTAGCACAGTTCGCTAAGGCCAAAGGATGAATTTTCCCAACTTTAAATGAAGATGTTGGAATGTATTTCAAGCTTGAGTAATACATTATTTCTTCATTAATTCTTGTTGTCCAATATTTATGTACGGCTGTGGTAGTCAATTTCTTCCATTTTCCTTTTGACATTTCAATATAAAGTAGTGATAATGGGTTTTCTAGACTATATTTGATACATATCTTTTTCATATCTATAAACCAGCTGTAACTATCAAAGCTCTTAATCTGTAGTTGTCTTTCTGCTAGCTTCCACTCAGATGAATTTTTATTTGATCTTGCAATATTTCCAAACAATGAGAGGATTTTTAAGTGTATTTCTGCTTCTATAGGTAGTAAACCAGATATTAAGTATACAGCAGGGTCAGCCACATTAATATTTAGTGAAAGAATTTGCTTAAGTAACTTTTTGTATTGGATCTGTAAATTGTCAAGAATTTTGCCTCTTGGTATCACAATTTCAAGCCCATAGGTTAGTATTGGAACAATATATGTTCTCAACATTGCAATTGATGTTTCAGGATCAAGACCATTCTCACCATGTAGACCAGTTCCCATTAGACTGTAGATAGCCCTTCTGGTTTTTTTTAAATTTTCGTCAACAGTTGTTTGTGCAGAATTGTTTTGAGATTATTCCAATATGTGAAGCTTTGTCTACCACTGGCATTACAGTATCGTTCTATTTCCAAAATCCTAAATTAGTTTCTATAGTTTTAGCTTAGCTTTTTACAGGTAAAATTACGCTTTTTGAAGGTTGTAGATGGTATCCTTCGCGCTTACTGAAATCCACGGCTATATCTACCATTGTTTGTATATCTAATGGGTTACAGGCAAGTAGTGCAACATCGTCTGCACAGGTCGGTGCACAGCAATTAATGTTTCCAATTTTTCCACCAAGTCCAGAGTCACATAGAAAATTCAAAAGAGGATTTATATATAGTTTATATAAATCAGCACTGAGAGTGCCACCTTGCCGAACACCTTGTTCTATTTTAAAGAAATCTTCTGAGAAGCTATTGTCCCGTTTGACATATGACACTGCATTTTGGTATAGATTGTCTATCAATAAAATTGATTGATTTGACAAACCATATTGATGAAGTCTTTTAATTAAGTTTGCGTGAACCACTACATCGAAGGCAGATTTTGCATCCAGGAGGCCTATATATGTTGGGCGCTTAAGATCTTTATTCTCTATTTCAAATTCTTCTACTATAAGTTCACAAAGTAATGGTGATGAATTTTCTGTGAAACCTCTTTGTAACGGATTTTGACATATTATTATTTTACAGTTCTCTCTAATTTTTAGTATTTTCTCAATAACTTTTGAGAATGTTGGTGTTACAGTAATTCCTCTGTAGTTTTTTGCATTTTTACAGTCTCCTTTATTTTTATAAATACCGGAAAGAGGGTTCCAATTTTGAGTGAATCAGGAATAAAATGTTTTTCAAATGATTTGTTGATTAAAGCTTGTAAATATGTTAAAAGGTTGGCACCGCCATGGATAATATTCTCAGCTGTAATGCCATAGAAATCTGCTGCCTTATTTAGGTTCATACTGTTTATAGCTTTTAAAATTTCTTCCTGTGTTCACGGTGGGTATGGTTGTCCTGCGAGAGAACGTACTGTGCTGGTGATTCGGTCCTGACGGGTGCTGGTGATCAATGAAAAAATGTAAACAAAGACGAAAATGATGATTTTTGAGGTTTTCACTCATAAAAAATGGAAGAAAACAGTTGAGATTTTTCAATTTTGTTTCTTATGGGTTCATATAGAAACCATTGAAAAGTTGACGCTCTAAACTGTTTCAGTAAGCGTAACACAAAAATGCTCATTTTCAGAAAATCTCGAACTGAAAAAATAAAACAAAAATGCTCATAGAGTCCGCTTTCTATACCGCAATCCACACGACAAAAGTATTTAGTTAAAAAACATTGCAATTTACTAAAATTTAGCATTTTCTCAATTTACTCATGTCCTGATACTGTGCTGGTGGGTCCTGTCATTGTGCTGGTGGGTCCTGATACGGTGCTGGTGATTTTGGATAAGAGGTTGGTCATATTTGAAACAAATGTTACAAAATCAATAAAATTGGGCAGATAAGTGTTGTCAATAGGATCTATGACTCCTATTTTAGCTCTTGTGCATCCATTTGGCTGTTTAATATGTGTTTTCAAATGATCGTAACTTGTATAACATAATTACATAAAAGGGCAACATCTTTCGTCCAATATCAGAGAACAATATATAGTATCTAAAATAAGAATAGTTTTATTAAGATATTAAATGCCCCTTACATTGATGCTTCAACAATGATCAAAGCCCATGCCGCATAGACATGTTTGTCAGCGCTCCGCATACCCCGTCACACTTCCACCTAACCAAGCCTCCTCATTTCCTCCTTCATTGCCGGTTACAGTGGTGTGCCAACACAAAAATGTATCACTTTAAATAATAACACAAAGACACACATAATTAAACGACGAATGCTCGCAGGTACTGAAAGCTAGTTCAAAGCCGCATTTTCAACTAATAGATAAACCATGTTCTCATATACAAAAATCTCAATCGTGTCGATTAAAAAAGTCTCAAAACTTAAGTTCACATTTTAATGTTTGATGAACCAGAACTTTAAAAGTGTGCAGTGAATCTTGTGCTCACAACAGTTATTGTCATAATTATGTTTAAATAAGACTTATAAAGGAATTAAGAAGGTACCAAGAAATGTTTTACAGTTCAATTTAAATATCATGAATGGAAAGTGAATGGTCACTGTGAGGGCCAAAATCTTAAATTGCTTATAAATGTTGCTGGACCCAGTTTCGTTATCTGATCTGAATGTTCTGAAATGTGCATGGTAGATAGACATTTTGATTTTTTTTACTCGGAAAGTTTTGCCCTAATTGCTTGAACTTTTTGTATTAAAGCCGATTTCAAAGGGAATATATATTGCTTGATAAACAGAAAAGTCTTTGTTAGGTATTGTAAACTACCCTACTTTAAGAGTATACACTAGTCCGACAAATGACACATCTTTCTGTCTGTACGACCAGGCTACTTCGAAAGGAGGGTACGGTTTAGCTAACAAGCAAGTTAACCAAAGATATTATGTTTGCCTACATACTTAATGGAATCGGCTGTAACTAAAAACTCGAATACATTTTAACGGACAGTGGTCATGTTTGTTGATGAATATTGTTTTTCCTAGATTCACTCTTGAAAAATCATTTGGTAACATTTGGTCAAGTAATTTCAGAAAAGATCTATTTGTAATTGCGGACGCCAAGACAATACATGAACCTCACACGACCCCTCGACAAAGGTGAGCTTGTATATGATCTGATAACGTTTCAGGTTGATAACCATTTGAAATTAAGCTAGTTTGTGTGTGTGTGTGTGTGTAGATTTGTATTGTTTTAAACTGTTATGACCTTTTAAAGTTAAATGTAGGTGCTAAATCTGTGAATTTCTTTTTTAAACTTATATACTTGTTTTAAACTCAATTGGTAGTATGAAGCTATTGATTGATTGATTGTTGGTTGCTTAACGTCCAGTGGCAAATATTTCATGCATATTCAGGACAAGAACAAGTTCACAATAAATACAATAGGTAGGTCTTGTCATACAAGTGGCCAAGGGTCGTGAAATTTTGGACTTCCACTGGAAAATGAGGATGTTTTCAGTCAGTTTAATTGAAGTCTGGAGCTGGCATGTCATTTAACTGCTAGTAGTCTGTTGTTATTTATGTATTATTGTCATTTTGTTTATTTTCTTTGGTTACATCTTCTGACATCAGACTCGGACTTCTCTTGAACTGAATTTTAATGTGCGCATCGTTATGCGTTTACTTTTCTACATTGGTTAGAGGTATGGGGGGAGGGTTGAGATCTCACAAACATGTTTAACCCCGCCGCATTTTTGCGCCTGTCCCAAGTCAGGAGCCTCTGGCCTTTGTTAGTCTTGTATTATTTTAATTTTAGTTTCTCGTGTACACTTTGGAAATTAGTATGGCGTTCATTATCACTGGACTAGTATATATTTGTTTAGGGGCCAGCTGAAGGACGCCTCCGGGTGCGGGAATTTCTCGCTACATTGAAAACCTGTTGGTGACCTTCTGCTGTTGTTTTTTATTTGGTCGGGTTGTTGTCTCTTTGACACATTCCCTATTTCCATTCTCAATTTTATGTATTGGATAGGAACAGAAAGTTTGCCTTGCAGCAGGCCACCTACGGACCCCTCAAAGAGTTTTATTTTAGTTTAAACATATTTATTTATAGTGGATTGGGAAACAAGTTTTGCAACTTATATTAATCCCTTTCCACTTTTCGAGTGCGAGTACTGCCTTGTAGCGGCATTAGCCTACTCTTTTTTCGAAATCTACAAGGGTGTCTTTAACGTGCAAGAGATATGGCCCTCTCTCTTAACACAGGTCAGCCATTTATCGTCCACTTCCGACGGACTATCATCGTTTCTTTAAGACCATACTCGCAAATGGTGTCAAGGGAGAGCCGAAAATCGAGTTCCTGAAATTTTCATCCCGCACGGGAATCGAACCAGGAACCTTTGTGTTAGTAGTCCGATGCACTACCACTACACCACGGCTCTCTCAAAGAGTTGGTGCAAGGGTTCTTAACGTGCAAGGAGTGTGGCACTCTCTTTACACGAGACATCGGATTTAACGTCCCCATTCTGACCGGACGCGACTGCGAACTTGATAGATCCCGCACAGCCAAACGGACGCCCCACTTCGGCAAGAGTTTTACTGCCGGTCGGGAGAAGACTAAGTGACTATATTTCTATTTCCCAGTAACCCTTGGGGAATTTTGAAATGCACAATTAACAAAGCAAACGTTAGTTTCAAATACTTTTAAATAGACTTTTAAGGATAATGTACCCTTGCGTTGATCCCATGCTGAACATAACAAAAATCTCTGTACAAAGGTCTGTGAATTTTCTACAAAAATAGTGATTTTATTTTCACCAAATTCTCTTTTTCTACTAGTTACACTAGTAATTTTTGGGGCCCTTTATAGCTTGTTGTTCGGTGTGAGCCAAGGCTCCGTGTTGAAGGCCGTACTTTAACCTATAATGGTTTACTTTTTAAATTGTTATTTGGATGGAGAGTTGTCTCATTGGCACTCACACCACATCTTCCTATATCTATATAAATAATAATGCTTTGCAAGAAGTTTCCCTTTGACATATATACAAAATTATGTCTCTATTATTCATTGTCTGCAGCTGTTTTGATACTTTTGCAGTTTGCACATTTCGTAATTGACATGCCACAGAAGGGGTCATAAACCATACCCGAAAAGATAAAATATTGATCTAAGTACTTTATTTGCATCTCTGAACCCCCACCCCGGTTTGTTTTTAGGAGGGTGTCTAAAAATGGTCGATTACAGACAGCCGAGTACGCATTTTACTTTCCAGGCGTGTTTACGTTGATTGTTACTGTCCTGAATACTGCCCTTTCATAAAATAGTGATTTTTTTAGTGTTCTATCGAACTTTTGAAGAAAAAAAACTGATAACCATTCAGACAAAAAAGTTATGTTGAAAAAATCTTACAGATACAGCAAGTGATTCTTAACAGCTATAAGATACATTTTTTTCTTTTAAAATACAAACTTTTTCATCTTATGGAAAACTATTCCAAGCATAAAACTTTCACTGTAACCTCGCTCTTACTTATCCCCATCCCCCAAATAAAACCCAAACAAACAAACCCGCAATACTATTTTCATTCTTATAGTCAGCACTCAATTGTTCACAAAAAATGTGTTTTAAGCTGCTAAAGACATATAATTCAAACGCTCAGAAAGTCCTTTGTTCTATATTTTTGCTCTCCATTTTTATGCAAAAACTTTTACATTTTTATTTAATGGGTTATTGTTGAAGGTATTACGATGACGTATGGTTATTAACACATACTTCCTTTGGTGTCTTATGGAAATTTGTTCATTGACAACAAACATACCACATCATCTACTTTATATAAGTATTGTATAAATTACAACGTATTTTGGTGATCTTGCAAAATGATCGTAATCCCGAAAATCGTAAACACATTTTCTTATCTTAAAAGGGGACAAGAAGGGTTCCATTAACAGGCCAATAAATAAGATAAGAGTCAATTTAAAAAAAAAAAAAAAAAAGATAGGTTTTTTTTTTCTTGCATAATAACAGTACACGGATTCACAACAATGTCAATTTCAAGAAACCAGGCAACAGTTAATTAGTAAATAACAGTACATCATCAATGATCTTGAATATATGCCACTTTTAACTAAAACATAAAGGCACAGAACCAGGACATAGGAGCACAGAACCAGGACCGTTTTTCTTATCACCAGCACCGCGTCAGGACAATTCCGTTTAACGAATTTGCACGACGTTTGCAATATAATATTGTTGTAATATACTTTGCATGGTACTTATGACGCATCAGAGCAAAATTAAGCAACAAAACAGTCGTTTTATTGCCGTTCTGATACAATGTAAACAAACCCACCAGCACAGAATCAGGACCCACCAGCACCCGTCAGGACCAAATCACCAGCACAGTACGTTCTCTCGCAGGACAACCATACCCACCGTGGTGTTACATTAACATGAATAAATTGCTCACTGCAGAGTTCAATGATGTTTTTATATTCATTTTCTGTATTCTTTAGATAATTGGAATCAAAATTTTCATCAAGAGTGTTTTCTGCTAGTTGACCAAAATGTATTTTCCACCCCTCAATTATTTGCTCTGGAGTGTTATTAATGTTGTCACCTACATTCAGCTCATCTATACGCCTAGATAGTTTTCCACGTTGCTTGTTGGTAAGTTTATAGAAGAGAGTTTTGTTTGATGAACTTGCTTCAATGATTTCGTTTCTTTCTTGCATGCGTTTTTGTGCAATTTCCAATCTACAAGTTTTTCTCAGTTCCTGTGTTGTAATTTTCTTTTCAAGTAGAAAAGGATCTAAGCAATCAGTAGGCCGTCCATTTGCTTTCCAATAATAAAATGCTGATTTCTTATTCCTAATAGCTTTTAAAATTTCGTCAGACATTACTTTTAATTTTGGTTTATTCTTTCGAATTTTTGGTTTTTGTGCTATCTGATTGGAGGCTTTTGTTATTACAGTTGTTATATCATGAAAACCTGTTTCTATATCATCTTTTGTATTTATAACTTGTAGAGATGCAATAAGTCCCTCATTAATTATCTCAGTGTACTTCAACAAGTCTGCTTTATCCCATTTAACTTTCATTTTAGTCTTAAATTCTGTTTTCGTATTTGAACTCTTAGTTATTTTGAAATCCAGAGACAATAGAAGAGGATAATGGTCAGATACATTCCCAACTAAATCACATTTCCTTATATTAATGATTGATTCTTTAAAAGTTTCTTGAAAAAAGTATATAGTCGATTGCAGTACAATCACTCCCATTAGCGCTAATGAATGTTTTTCCAGTATCTTTTGTACACAGACAGTGTTCGTCCATAAATGACACTATATATTTCTGTCTTATCGAGTCATTAGATCCAAAGATTTCCTCATTAAAGTCACCACCTATTATTATTTGGTGTGTTAGTTCATAGGTTGTCAATATTTCATTCAAAATATCTAGACATTCTTGAAATTCTGTTTGACTATTTGTTGAACCTTTACACGGTAAGTATACTGAAATGACTAATAAATTTGGGTCACCATTGATCTCTATGCATTGCATTCGATTATTTCCTATAGACAGTGGAGTGACTATGGAGTCAAGATTTTTCTTCCATAGTATAGCAGTCCCACCATAACCTCTTGGCATTCTCCATGGAGTAATTGGGTCGCTTGAGTCTACTGCTTTACCAACACCCTTATAATCAAGTAGAATGTCATTCAACATCTGTAACTGGCAGTGGAAGAGCCAGTGTTCTTGAAGTAGGTAAATGTCAATAGAGTCTTTTAATTCATGAAATAGTGGACCACAGGTTAAAATGTTCTTACAATTAAAATCTAAAATCTTTAATACATATTTACATTTTTTAGCCTTCTCTTCTATGGATCTATGTTTTATTGCTATATTTTCGGACGGATGAGGCTCTGTTGGTATAAAAAATGCATGTCACTATTGTTTACTTCATAGCTTATAGGTGCACCTTCAAGGGAGATGTGGAACCAATTGGGATCACTTTTTCCTATACTCTGTTGATTGTTGACCACTTCTTTATCATTCCTGTATGATTCATTTGAGTGTGAATGTTCAGTCTTGTTAACATTCATTTGTTCATTTGGAAGTATTTCAATTAAGTTTTCTTTACATATGTTTCTATCATAGTTGACATCGGGGTGAAGGTTAACTGAATGATTAATTTCTGTATCTTGTTCCATTTTTTGAATGTGATCATATTGGTAGTAGGCATTTGAGCATTGATGACTTGGTTGCAAATGAGATGTATTGTGAAAAACAGGTTGGCCGTAATATGGGTATTGATGATTTGGATGTTGAGTTGTAACATATGGTTGATTTCGAATTGAATGCTGATTTGGAGAGAATTGATGTGGTTGCACAAATGATTTTTGCTGATCATACGACTGTTGACTAGAATTAAACTGTTCAGAATTTGATGATCTATTACCGCTGTTGTTGAGAAGTTTGTTGAGTTCTTCATCCACTTTACAAGCACATAGTTGGTGACTTTGTCTCTAACTCCCACTATGAGTTTATCACTTGAGGTACTATCATGACTAACTTTGTCTTCTGTGTTAGGGATACTGTGGATAGTCCCACCGTTTCCCTGTGTAGTCTTATAGGCCTCTAGTGTCTCAATTCTTGTGAAAAGAGTTTTTACGGTCTGTTCCAACTCTAGGTTTCTTGCCTCAGCTTTAAACAGTCTTTCCATCACTTTCGTTTTTTCTGACATGTTTTCATTAATAGCAGTCTCCTTCAGCTTTAACTGTTCATCTTTTTTCCTTAATCTCTGTTCTAGTTGTCGAAGTTCTTTCATTTTAATTTTTCTGAAATTCGGAATTTGCACTGGTTTCATTTTGATCTTGCGCAGTGGAATTGTTGTTATTTGAGCATGATGAGAGAGTACTACTTGTTGTTAGAGTTTCTTCATTCTTTTCTGTATGTTGCGTTGAGCTGCCATCAATTTTGTTGTCTACTAATAGACCTTCTGCATCTATTGTTTTAGCCAAAGTTTGCTGATCTTGTGTGTCAACCGGTTGTACAATTTCATTTTGGTCTTTAAGCCCTAGACAAGCAAAGCAGGTGTGGTTGGTGGTATCCATACAAGTATTGTGAAATTTCATCAGACAAACAGAACAGCAATCTACATTGTTTAGTATAGACATATCACACGCATGACAGCTCAGTACATTTTCTTCTTGTAAACGTGACTCAGCTAAGGTTATGTCTTGTTTATCATTCGACTTCAATGCCTTTACAATATTATTGTTTTTAGCTTTTTGGAGAGTACAGACTGTACATACATAAGTAAAATCCTTTCTTTTCACATTTTTTACATCATCTTCAGAAATTTTTTCACAATATGGTCGATGCCTCTGCTGGTGGACTACTAGTCCCCGAGGGTATCACCAGCCCAGTAGCCAGTACTTCGGTACTGGCATGAAAATACGGATTTTTTGTGTTATTGAAATTTGCTGTTACAAAATATTAGGAATTATTATAGATTAAGGAATGTATCTCCCTCGTGCAAAGCTCTGATTCCTTTTACGAATTTGGCTATACTTTTTGGACCTTTTGGATTATAGCTCTTCATCTTTTATATACGCTTTGGATTTCAAATATTTTGGCCACGAGCATCACTGAAGAGACATGTATAGTCGAAATGCGCATCTGGTGCAAAAATACCGTTGATTTTATTATAATGTACCCAGTGACCATAGATGCAAAGAACTGCTTTTGTTCTGCAATTTCTGTTACATTTGAGACATGTCTTCTCTTGATTTATATTTGGCACAATATCCATTTGAGATTTTGATGTATTTGCTAATCCTAGCCCAGAATGCAGCGTTGCAATTGCCTCTTCAAGTTGCTCCGCGAGCTTTCTGTTACTTTTCACTATGTTTATCTTTAAACCAGATATCTTGGTGTCCGCCATTATATTGTGTATTTTTGAAATGTCACATAGTTCAAATCTATTTGCGTTTTTACCATCTATCAGCAAGGTACACTTTGTTATATAGGCGTTTATAGTAAAGCTTTTATTTGATGTATCAGTGATACTATAGGTTATTTGTACATTATTACCCACATTGTCAGTTACAGGAGTTTTACTGAAGTCAAGTATGTCCTGTGAATTTTTATAGTAGATTTCACATGCATATAAAAAAAAGTTCAAAAGTTATAGCATCAAATTTTCCAGTGATACCACCTCCGGTTTTTGAGTATGTTATTTCAGTGACTTTAGTACTTTCTAATTTTTACTTCAAATATTTTTCAATATTCAAAGTATAGTTGTTTTCATAGTTTCATATGCAACTCCCCTAATGACACATCTGTAATCACGACAATTCCCTCTGGCACGGGACCTGTGCTTCGAAAGGATGAAAAATGTCCTAAATATTTACTTGACCCTATCAAGTAAAGTGATTTACTTCAGAATCCTGCAACATGTTTTTAGATTAGAAACACACAGTTTTAGCTCTTATATCTTTCTATTCAAGGGCCACCTTAATGCGTAGTGGGTTAACTTGTTTGAGCTAAAAGGACTTTTGGACACGTCTGGAAAAATTAAGACCTCACAATCTAAGACACTCCTCTTAAAAATTACGTACATCACCGAAGTGTCAAAAGCCAACCGCTAGTGAATAGGGAGATAGAAAATTGAATCGAGGAAAGTCACTGTTTTTCACAGCAATGGACATGTTTTGAACTCATTTAGATAAACTGAAATTGTAGTAACTTGGTCTCTTCTGTTGTTTGGTAAGCAGACCATTTGTTTACCAATTTCGTTTTATATACAAAAATAACTTCTTGAATTTCAAAACAAAAAGGAAAAACAATCACAGCAGATCTTGAAAACCCGCATATACTATTAAACAGGAAATTATGACAAAAAACACACTAATGTCTTTCGTTTATTTCGCGTTCAAATCCGTGAAACATTTCCCACCTTAATTGCCTGTATAAAGCACAAATATTGACAAGCAATGCAACTGTATCATATTTGCTGTCGATGGTCAAGCTTCTTTTGAAATTCTTAATGCATTCAATTTGTGTTTGTTATCTTGATCTGTCTGTAAACATTGTATGATATTTACCACTCGTTTCACAGCTGTCGCCCTGATTCCAGGGTCAAATGCTAAAGTATTTATCCATTAAAATCTTAGAATTATCCATGTCTACCGAACCATTACAACATACACAAAAGGAAGGATTTAAGAAAAAGAAAATAACACATTCACCTGTCTTCTGTTTTATGTAAACAAACAACGATAGAAATGTTGTTTTTATACCAGATACATTCGCTATACAAAACTCCTTATCAAATACGGTATTAAAGGTGGGTTGTCTAGATGTTTAAATACACATCGTTCGGAATTTATAAATACTATTATTTGTATAGTAAAATATATTATTCAGATCTTGAAATATTGTGATGATATTCAACCAGTAATGCTGTCTATCCGGTATTGATTAAAATCAAAATCAAAATTTCTAAAAACTCATTAAATGCAGCAGTAGTATACCGCTGTTTGAAATTCATAAATCGATTGAGAAAAAACGAACCCGGATTATTAACTAAAACTGTGGGAAACGTATCAAATATAAGAGGAGAACTACGACACGACAGAAACACAACATTAAAATGTAACACACACAGAAACAAACTATAATATAACAATGGCTATTTTCAATAACAGCCTATGTTATTTAGCATGTTACATATATTTTTGCATTGAAATATTATTTAGATAATTATAAAATTATAAAATCAAAGTTCAGCCATATGCACATTTGTCAAAGTAATAAAAACAATCTTAAAGTTATTAAAGTAGATGCATTTGAATTCAAAATCTCCATTATATTTCTACCTTTACTTTATGATTGGAATACAAATTTACAGACTGCAGTAGTTTACCGATCTCCAAATCTCAAAGTTTTCCGTTATGAAGACACGGATCAATGTACACCAATACGGAAAAGTTCGCATGGACTCAAAAAGGTGTGAGACTAGTTGCGTCGGTAAGATATAACACGAAACAACTGTACAGTATAAATATAAAATAAATATAACACCTTTAATCATGAATACCTAAACAATAGTTCATTGTTCGTTTGGTTAAACATTGTATTATATATTACTAATCGTTAACATATGAAAGAATGTGTAAGAACGATCTTATCACTTATATATATTGGCAATCAAATTGGTATATGCAATGCTTTGTTTTTACATCCTCCAAATAATATGCTATAATAGCTATACCATGAAAGCCAATTATATTATAACTTCATTTTTTACTGCAATTCACAGAGAACAGCTTGGTGTATTATTTTGTAATTAGGTAACCGAGTTTGTTAACGATTTAATAGACAAACTTTAGTGGATATGCTGATTGTATACCTTACATTGTATAACAACATGGTACTAATTTGTCTTAATAAATATTTCGCTTTATCCTGCATTCCTTTCAATAACACAGACTTCATTTAACTTGAAACAGTAGAAGGAAAGTCAGGTTACGACTTAGTGGACAACTCTAAAACGTGATAATTCAGTGACAATAACGACAATTCATAAAAAATGTGATAACATAACAAACTGAGACATACAGACAACATTTAACATTTTATAATTTGGTTTGAATAATAGAATATAACTAACATACCAGACTATATATCAGTTGTTCCGGAAGAGACAACATTTGTTTTATTGAAAAATCGTTTCCCCGGATTGGACATTCTATCAACTATGCCTCACTTATGTATATGGTTTAGGGGAGAGTATTAACTAAATACCAAACACGAAAGTAAATACAACAAGTGAAACTGCGAGCTACTGCTCACTGATGATACCCCCGCCGCAAGTGTATAATATTAATAGTGTGAAAATATGCAAGTGTTCGGTAAACAGGAAGTTGTCGAGTGATGAACACGGTATAGCTGACTTATATAAATCCTGAAACCAAATTTCAGAAATCCTTGTATTGTAGTTCCTGGGAAAAATGTGACGAAAGTTTCAAACCTGGCTGTCATTAAAAAAATGTAAGTGTTCGGTAAACAGGAAGTCGATGAATGATGAATCTGAAAACGCATCACACGGTATGGCTGACATATATAAATGTTGATACCAAATTACAGAAAGGGTAAAAATTTGACGAAAGTTTCATGGGACTGACTGACTGACGGACGGACGGACGGACGGACGGACGGACTGACAGACAGAGTTAAAACAGTATACCCCCCTTTTTTGAAAGCGGGAGTATAAAAAACAGTGGAAGTTTATAAAACCTGATAAATCGAAATGAGTGACTATAAGAATCCTCAGAAGAAATAGAAATCAACTGTAATATTCCTGACTTGGATCATACTTGTCAAACCCCATAATAGGTAAAAATTAGTCAGAAAACTAAAATCTTTAATGAAATAATCCCTAACCTCGGTATAGAGCATGTACAATTTTTCTGTTATAACGGTTGCCCATTAGCCAATGTTTTTGACAATATGTTCTATAAAAGTGATGCGAAAGACACCAAAGATAATTTCAAACTCAAAAGCTATGATTAAAAGGAATTTGACAAACAGACGCATAACAGTTCACAAACCACGAAAACAAAAACGAAAGACTGAGCAACACGAACCCCACCGGAAAATAGATGTGATTTCATGGGCTCTTAAAGGGTAAGCAGATCCTACCTCAAATGTGACATCAGTTATGGTATAAAATTAACTTGAAGTACAAACCTGTTGATCTAACTTATTCTGTATACAATAATCACATTCTGTGACAAGGGAAAGGGATTGCATTAACGTCAATTGAAACCGGTACTCCATATCGGTCAACCAACTCGTGATGGCCTCAATAATTGATCATGTTCATTTCAAATTATAATCAATTGCCAGCCAGGAACATTTATGATTACAAATCTTGTAATGCCATCTATATCATGATAATAAACAATTAAAGTGGTAGGTAAATGGTCAAGTTTTAACTTTATATGTTTGGGACTTTTCGGAAGATACAATAAGTATCAAAATTTAATGATTTAAATGATTTCGATTCTTGAAGTTATCAGAAACGAGTGACTGGTGAAAAATAATGTATATAAAATTCTTCAACCAATGCATGTATATATCATTAATTTAGTCTTCTTTGCACGATTTTATCATTTATTACGCAAATGTATCGTATAATCGTAATTTTTTTTTCTCTCTGTGTTTATGATGTAAAAATATGACTGCTCATTACTTGTCGTGTTTGAAGCCGACGTTTACTGATTGTCACCTAATAGTAAACTATCAACAAAGAAGCATAGATATTGAGAACGTGTTTAACGTGTACAATAAGATAATAGTGTATTTCAGTGACAGATTCATGCGTACTGCAATCACCGGTTTTCAACGAGGAGGGTCACACTTTGCATACGGAAAATATCGGCGAATTGCCTCCTGGAAGCAAGCATTTAAAAAAAAAAAACTTTTTCTCAATGTGGAAAAATCAAAGAAGAAAATAGTGTATGTACATAAGTGTAAGAACTAAAACTGTTCATTTTGTTATAAAAAAAAAACCATATGCATATTTTTTTTTTAATTGGAGGTTTCATATGACTTTAATAACGTCTTATAGTATTTGTCTGTATGAATATTACTGTTACTATTTAGTCTGTTTTGGTGGTATCCATTCGACTTGGTTCTGTACTAATACATCCCATCATTGTGTTATTGATCTATGATCATTTTATTATTCTGACTAACGTACTTTTTCTGTATGCCTTTTGTGTTTCTTGGTTATTTATGATGCGGCTCCGTACTTTTACATCCCGTCATTGTTTGCTTGTTTTAGGATAATTTCTGTATTCTTCTCGTTTGTTTTTGCTAATGTGGTTCGTCTATGTGACTTTTTGTAATTTGTTATTACATGTAACATGACTCTGTACTTATATTGATTATTTATACAACTGTTTGTATAATAGTGATCAAGATAATAACAAAACATTGACTGATGTACCCCTTTTTTGATATTTTTACTTGGTATGTAGTTTTTTTGTTCACACATCGTTGTCAGTATACGACTGTCATACAGTGAGAGATTTAGCTAGCATTAAAAACAAAAACAATATACTATTTTCTACATAAGAAAATGCCTGTACCAAGTCCGGCATATGACAATTGTTGTCCATACGTTTGATGTGTTTGAGCTTTCGATTTTACCATTTGATTAGGGACTTTCCGTTTTTGAATTTTTCCTCAGAGGTCAGTATTTTTGTACCTAGTTATAGAGGACAGTTATGTAAAACCTACGGCAAATCTAAGGAGGACGTGTTCGGTAATCAATAGACCACTTTCGAGTTCATTTGTTACCGGACAAAACTCGTCAATTATACGCGCTTTTATGACGTCATTTACCAAATAGAGGGGATCGCCTGTATCCCTGCACTATCAACGTTCATCAAGCCTCTTAGTGATCATCATTTTGCAGAATAAACCAGAAATAATGTTTGTATTGTAAATACTTAATCACATTTCCATAATGACAGCAGTGCTGATTGTTTGTTATGAGTATTTAATTTGCGGAATAATTTGTGCAATATCAAATTATAATTTTCCAACCACTCGCTCAACATTAAAATAGAAGTGACGATTCCCCTAAACGTTCACTACTACCAGAGATTTTGACGGAAATGCATCGAACTCTAAAGTTGTATTTTGCCTATATTGTATTTCAGTCTAACAACGCGATTTCCTACCATTCTATATGTTAACTTTATTTCAAAAGTTTACTTGAAATAAACATTATATTTCTAGTATATCTATTGACACCTTAATATCGCATGTAGTTTCCATCCCACAAAAAACAAGGATGAATACTAGCATTTGATTTCAAACAATGAAAGTTTATTAATGTGTACTTTAACTAATGCATGGGTCAGCTAGCAAGCAATTCCATCAAAGATGTTACCTATACCTACACGCTCAAGCCTTTATGTTATTACATACTGTTGCCCCATTTTTCTCCGTACAATTAGTGAATCACATTCAGGACTTATTCTATGATGATTTTAATGATAAAGAAACTAACACACGCAAAGTGTATGAAATAAAAGTAAGAATACAATCATGTTGTTTAATTGTAGCAGTACTTTTGTTGCATAATTAACATTGAACTGATTCAATTAAGTATGTTAAGCTGTGTCAACGCACCTGCCTTGTTTAAGTCCTACGGTTTAGCAAAAGTTATAAAGTAGAAAGCAATTAATATAAAACAATTTTGGCCAAATTACAATTATATATATAAATAGATAGTGTTGTTATTAAATAACCAAATATTAACTAACAGAATGCGATAACGGCTTCATTTCAACTTATTTTCTACTCAAACATAGCAAATCTTTTTTGATTCATATTGCTACTCACTATCGTGGAAATACAAATAAATGTTGGTCAATTTTCAAAATCCTTTTCTACACGCAAACATAGAACTAATATACATTAAATACTAAATGATATACAGAATGCATAAGGAAACGAAGTCCTCAGTTTATAAAGTGTTAGTCTAGTTGTTGATATCGATGTCATTTTTCAAAATGATAATTCTAGGCGTAACAGAACACAACAAAATGAGCCAATAAATTGTGTTTTGATAATGGAGTCACTGTATTTTATCCGGTGAAAGACATTTTAGCGCTTTGATATATTCCCGATTTCCCTTCGTAATTTTAAAATCATATATTGTTCTTTTATGATTTATCTCAATTCCTTTTTAGGGAATAATTTAATTTCTAGTCTTTTCAAATAGAATGTTCAAATTGTCATAGTCATATGATGCTATGTACCATCGATGTCTAGCATCAACTGATTTTCCAGCAATATTAAAATAGCAGAGTTTGTTTCGCAAAATTAGGTCGGCTGTCGATTGGTAATCGATAGTTCCTTCTAAGGCTTATGTATTTGGTTTTCATGTTATATTTGTTATTCTCATCCGATTGTGTGTAATGCTTAGTCCGTTTCTGTGTGTGTTACATTTTAAATGTTGTGTCGTTGTTCTCCTCTTATATTAAATGCTTATACCTCAGTTTTAGTTTGTTACCCCGATTTTGTTTTTTGTCCATAGATTTTCGAGTTTTGAACAGGGGTATACTACTATTGCCTTTATTTATGTATCATATAACCTTTGATTAAGTTGACAGATATTTTTTCTCTGACACAAAACGGAGGAAATAAATGTTTATTATTCTTTATTTCGATCTATTTTTTTTTAGTTTTTTTAGTTTTTATTTGTATAGTACTCGTGACATGCTCTCTCATTAATCTGTACGCTACAAGTTTCATTCACATAATCATGAATTTTTCCATTGTAAATAAATAGAGCTATTTGTTTTTCTACATAGATCAATAGCTGTGAAATTATTATGTTCTCCATGTTAGCCTGTTATCTGACTGCCTTCAAATAAATTCCAGAAATGTTACTTGTTATCATCTAAAATAAACAAATTCGAATCCGATATTTAATGTTAGCAACCAGTATATACATTTTGGCAGTAAGACACTAATGATAAATCATGACACAAGCATTTTTTAAAAAGGTTTTAATAATAACAATAATGACAGGAAGTTATTTCGATGTACTTACGTTGTCTTGGATTGACATAATTATAATCGGAAACCCTTTTTTACAAAAATGTGTATTGGACTTGCCATGTGATGATGACTGATGGAGAAGTCCTTGTGGGTTATAAATATCACATAAATACTAAACAATATTAAACGTTGTAACATTAAATATGTAAAAAAAAATTAAAAAGAAAATTGAGCACTTTTTTTGTAACGATAGAACTTTTGAGTTCACATTTTACAAGCACTGATAAAGGAATGTTGTCTGGTCACAACGCATGTGTCAGATCTTGACGACCTAGTACGACTTTTAAAAGAGATGTAAATCCTCGTTTTGTTACGTCTTTTGTTGAAAATAGTTCTGATTGCGCGTACAAATCGCTTGTTAAATGCACAAAATAGAACGAAATTCATCGATAAATTACAAAGAAGTAACAAATTACTAATGTTACGTAAAAGTTTGTACTCATGAAGTGATAGATTTGTCAGTCTTGAAAAGTCACTGATAGTCGATGGAAAAATGGCGACTATCGATATGACAATTATCCCGATGAGTGTAATTGTAAATCGTCTTTGCTCTATCTGCCAGTCTTGTTCCCTGTTGTTTCTTATGCCTAGCTCCTGTCTTAAAAATCTAGCTCTGTACACAGCGACGATGAGGTAGGTGTTTATCACAACAAAAACAACCAATGGAATAAAATGATAGATAATAATACATACAATATCATAGACACGGTAGTAAGCCGAATCTCGAAAGGGTGTAAATTCCATTCGGTACACTCCTAAATCGTTCACTAAAGAATAACAGAAATACCTTGGAAGAGTAAAGAGTATACCGAATGTATAAATAGTAAATATTCGTCTTTTCACTCTAGATCCACTTGAATAACTTCTAGCTAACAAAGGAAATTTGACAAATATAAATCTATCAATAGTTACTCCAACTGTAATCCATACACTGGCTGCAGTCAGTAAATTCACAACAGGCAGGAACACAAACGCGTTATACACATTAGGGGAAAAGTTATCCGAATGTTTAGTAAAAAGCAAGTAAGGTAAAGATAAGATCAAAGCAAACATGTCTGTAAAGGACAATGCTTTCAGGTACACGTACGGCGAATCCAGTAACCTCCCACGAAATAATACAAATATATTGAATATGTTTCCAAATATTCCAAGTATGCACAATGCCGGTCCTATGTACATGTTACAAACATAATCAACAATATCTGCAGATTCCATGATAACGACGCTTCTGTTCAGTTTTCGTTCTAAATGCCTTTGAAGTATATGTTTAAGAAACGCAGCCACAGTTTCGTTCATTTTCTGTTCATCACCACCTGCCAAAATAAAGCTTGATTTAAGAAAATCACACATTTCAATAATAAGATCTATCTAATAAATGTTTTTTTTAATTATCAGACTACTATTTCAAATACAGGGACAGGGTAAACGATCACTATTATGATTGTGTATGATCTATCTGTAAAATTAGTTTTTTTCTTCTAACTATTCTTTTATTCATATTGAATTATTTCCTATTTTATGTTTGTCATTTAATACTCGGTTTTCTCAACTGATGAATGTAAAATTACTTTGGGTACCAATGCACTCTATTGGTATTTTTATTTAACATTATCTTCAAAAATGAAGACCACTCGGGCAACAGTCAGTTTTATTGCGATTTTATTAAAATATGTTATCTTTAACGACGTCACAATTGTTATGAATTATCATAATACTTAGACTTAATAACATATGAATTTTACTGTATGACAATATCAGATTATAACATGGCATTTTTCATATGGCATGTATTATCAGCCCTAGGTTCAATATCAGCCCAAGAGCCGCATGGCTATTATCAGACAGTAAAAAGCATATGGTATTTGTTCTTAGTATATGATAATAACATTAAATTAACGTAAATTCCATATTTTACGAATTGGTGCTTAGCGGGTTGGTATGAAAAGTTATCACATGCTTCGAATGTTATCACATGCCGTTCCGTAACGTTATCGAGCATGGCATTCCGATGATACTCGGCAAATTCCGAAAATACACCTTAATGCTACGTTTTCAGTGAAAAACATTAATTGACAAAGTAGTGTACAAAACAATTATTTGGATACTGGAAAGTATATTGGGTAAAATAATAGAATTAAAAAAAAATAATAATTATTAAATAAATTCATTTTTTCAAAGTTTCAAACATAATTTAGAAATTTACTTAAAAAAACAATTTGACCATTCCAAACTGGGTTCATTAATATGTATATTGTTAAACTATTTTTTTTCGATTCGTCCATATTGAAATATTTTTCTTCTGTGCTGAGGTATATGATAGAAAAATTTCATATCGAATGAACTAAATTTAGAATCCTTAAAACTTCTTTTTTGGAACAACGTGAACGTAAAAGGATCAATATATGAATATGTTACTTTATTCTATTGTTGAAGCATATGATAAAAAGACCATTGCATGTCATTTTTCATATCAACTACAGAAGAAAAAACCTAGTCAAGAGAGTTATTTTCCTTGATGTGACTTAAAATAAGTATTACTCGCCTATTCTAGAAGCATATTTTTTTTCTAATCAGATTAAAAATAAAAGTTAATCTTACCCGATCGCCGACCAGTTATATCATAAATTATTAGTTTAACGAAAACATCCAATAGTTTTGCGTAGCGTTTTAAACATTAAATAGTACATATTTTTAACTCTGTTTCTAAGATTAATATTCCATCTCTGAACAATAAAGCTAGTACAGTTCAAGTGAAATAAGGTAAAGTTCACAATTTGGCCCATGCTTTTTATGTTATTTATATGACGTGATTTTCAATTGATTTGTTCATGTATTTCAAAAATAAATGTTGTCATATCAAATATTTATATCATGATGCAAGTTTCGTTTGTTGCTAAGTAAATATCTTACAAATAGACACTTCCTCTTTGACAGTTATCATAGAATTAACATCATCATTAACCTTTTTTTTTTCCAAAAAAAAGAGAAACTATTCATCGCTATCTGCTGATTCGAACGAATTAGCACGAAGAAACATCTCATTCCATGCAACAAAACCGGATGTGTACGGCATGACAAAATGTGAATAAAATCAAAAGAGAAAACCGCCATCGAACCTAGTATGCTTAAACAATTTATTCAAATGAAATATTGCATACAGTAAGCAACGAAAAACAAACATTGCACTACAGGCTTATAACTTAGGACAGGCTTATACATGTTTTCTGAGCGGTAAGTTCCCCTTATATTTGAAAGCGATGTTATTTTAATTTGAATTGCATGAATGCTATGTATCTATATATAATCAAAAAAAAATATTTCCTGATACAAAAAAATGAATAAAACTAAATTCCCTTTTTACTGTTTTATGTGTTCGTCTTTATAAATACAGCTTTCCTGTCTTGACTTTTTATCGGAAGTCAACTGGTTTATTTTCACAATCGTACTTCTTTTGTAATAGGATAATACTTTTTTACATACATCAAAAGTCAATAAATCAAAAAATAAAATCCAATGTCTATGGTTAAAATGGAAACGGCTAACACAACAGTAAACATAACGCTTCACAGTAACTTGGAAAAGAGCAACACGAACACCCCCAATACGATAGGAATCTTATATTATCAAACGGATAGCAGATCCTGCTCCATTAGTGGCATCTGTGAAAAAAAACAATTAGGTTGTATTAACTCTTAAAAAAAATGTTTCTTGATCACCCTTGTGTGTTGTGCTTTATTTAGGTTTTCTTGTAATTATTTTCCAGGCTGTCTTTGTCATTCAGTGTTGTATAAATTTAGATAAAAAAAAATTGGTTAATTTGCACTCAGTCAATCCTTCATAATATGATTTCTCTGTGTTTATAAGAAGTACAAAATTAACTTTTGTTATAAAGATATTTTATATACATGAAATGTCCAATAAAGTAATTGCTAGTTCTCATCATTATTTTAAGTCTGAAACATTGCTGCAAGTTTTACACATACCAAAACGTCTTTTAAATATTTGCATAAATTACTAGCTTTTGGAGTTTTTTGACAGTTATTTAGAATAATATAATTACTGTAAAAACATTAATTTTCGTGGGGCTAAAATTTCGTGGTTTTGTATCCAAAAGTAAGTTCGTAAGGATTAATTTTCCTGGTTTTGAAATTAAGAAAATAGTTATATAAATGTCACTTTATAATTGACAATACTTAACGTCCAATGAAAAGTCAGTTTTTCACCCTCTAATTTTCATAGTACATGGTTTTCCATGCACTATGAAATGCTATATATGAATGACTTTTCATTGTCAGTTAATTATGAAAGTGAACTCTTAAAAACTGCACTAACGAAGTGTACAATTCCCAGAGGCATTTTCAATAGGGATAAAGTCTACTGATTAAAGGCGAAAGAGCAAAGATTAAAACATAACATTTTAAATTTGGCAAATTTTCATACATTTTCTAATGGTACACATATATAGAATAAACAAAAAACAATTGGGGTAAGGATATAGGTCAAATAGTATTTATTTGATTTATATACCTGACATTTGAGGGATTTTTTTTCTTTCAAGAAAACAATGCCAGACTGCTGATACATAAAGCAAAGGTTGTTTTTTTTCACAATAATAGAAACACAATACATGTAAATTAATTAATAAAAAGTAAGCATTTAATGTAGAATGGTCTGAATTTAAATACTTATACAGAGAGTTTCATATTTATAACAAAAATCAAATTTCAAAAAGGGAATTTGTATGATATTGTGTTACTTTTCAAAATAAAAATATCTCAAGATAAATAAGCATTAAATTTTACCCGAAGCAGAAGAAAAACAATTTATCCATTTGGTCCTGACAAACTATGTCAGAGCTATATCATTCCATCCATTGAAATGATGATTACCTATGTTTTACGTTTAGTTCATTATAAAAAGTGAACTCTTATTTAGGTTTGAATATATTGCAATGGGAAAGGAAAATTTTGTAAGGTCACCCGAAAGTGTGAATATGTTCTAAATTGGTCAGACAATACTTGGTCATGTTTTATGAAGATTTAAGCCCTCGGCTTCGCCTTGGGCTTAAATCTTCATAAAACATGACCAAGTATAGTCTAAACTCTAACTGTACATACAAGGGATTAGGAGTATCTTGGAATATCGATGTTTAATCAATCAACCTTATTAAATTTCATTGTATGCATTTATGTTCATCATTCATATAACGCAATAAGATTTTGTCAGATTATAAAATAATGTAAATCTACAGTTAAATTTTCGTTGGGGATTTAATTTCGTGGATAAATCTGATCCACGAAATAAACGATATTAAATCCCCCGCGAAAATTTCTGCTTCTACATCAGTTTCTTGTTTGCTTTTTTAATATAAAAAAAAGATGTGGTATGATTGCCAATGGGACAATTTTCCACAAGATACCAAATGACACAAAAATTTACATTAATAGGTCATTGGCAACAATGAACAAACCAAAACCGCATAGTCAGCTATAAAAGGCCCCGAAATGACAAAGTTAAACAATTCAAACAAGAAAACTAACGGCCATATATATGTACAACAAAATAAACCAAAAAAAAATATGTAACACATCAACAAACGAAAACAACTGAATTACAGGCTCCAGACTTGGGACAGACACCTCCATACAGAATATGGCAATATTAAACATGTTAATGGAATCCAAACTATTCACCAACCTTCGTACAGTGGTCTAACAGTACAACATAAGAACGAACTGTTAAAATTATTGAAAAAGTCTTCTCTCATCAGATTTATACAAAAAGAAGTACGACACAATTGCAGATTTTCGTGAAAAAAAAAACGAGTTATAAA